>NC_057742.1:3270994-3426246 GCF_004010195.1 Chiloscyllium plagiosum
AGGTGGTGGGCGTGGGGGGGGGGGAGGCGGGTTCGTGGAAGTGAAGTGGGTAGAGGTTAAAGAAGCAACTCAGAAGTCCGTGGCCTTCATTAGGTGAACGCTCCACTTCTGTTGGATTATGAGAGGCGACGAACGGATTGATTTTTATTAACGTGCAGTGATTTCCTACAACGCAGGGCTCCACTGCCAAAGGAGTAACTTCATAAAGCAAGGCTAAATTCGTGCTGTTAAAAAAGTGTTCATTCTGCTTATAAGTAAGACAGGTTAGAAACTTTATACACGATTGCATATTATTTTCAATAGCGTCTTGGCTGAATAAACAACTTTGCAACTCCCCAACTTCTCTGAATGAACGATTTTCGGTAATTGCATTTTCTTGCACATATTATTTTGCCTATGATTTACCTCTGCGTCTGGGAAAGGAGTCGGTTTCAACAATGGACCTTTTTTTCTAGGTTCAACATGGATCCCACAATTCTACCAATTTCGAAATTCGGGGATTTTAAAGTAAAATCTCACGTGGTGGTAAGATATTTTACTTGAACATGCCGGTGCAATGTCGAAAGTTGCTTTTATTCTTGTAGAACAAGTTACTCCTGATTATTGTCAACAAAACATTTGAATTATTCTAAATCGGATTTCTAATAACATATCAATTGGGAATTTGGAACTGGATAATATGACGTGACAGAGCTTGAACAATGTGCGCAATGTATAACTTGATATAATGTAGTTTATTTAATGTTAACTCAATTAGTCCACCTATCCTTCTATCCTTTTTTTTCTATCTGATAGATAAGTAGAACATTGAATTCTGGGAAATGGTTCAGGTATGGAATGAACGCAATATGACTTACCGCAGTAGTGCTGCTAGTCCTCGATCCAAGGTGCAGCTGCTGACAGGGTCTTTATAAAGAGCCAAGACTGCAAAAAAAAGAAAGAAAAAGAGAAACCTTCGATCAAGTAAATCGTTACAAAATCGAATTCGTTGCACACGACGAAGAAATCGAGTGTTTTCGAGCAAGTGACAGAAAGAAGCATCTAAAAGTGGAGCGTCAGGAATCAGGAGCAGATTGTGCATTAGTAATAATGTTTAACAAATGGCAGCCTATTGTACTCGCATATAAACATTAATTGTCAATGCTTTAATTTATACATTTTTATGTTACATGTACATTGGTCTGCTCACCCAACCAGCATTTTGACTCTTTTAATTGAAATAACATGCTGTGTATATTTTTGAAATTGCACTTGAAAAGTTGTTTGTGCTTAATCATTGTATTTCGTGCATTTTTGTGGAATTCTTGCCAAGAGGTCAATAAATTAAATATCTTTGCCACCCTAAACCACTTACTTGCCTGATTTTATTACCTCCTAACTGTTGTTAACCTATCTTTAGTTTAAAACACACATGTTTAGTCAGTTTTATATGCTGTTTGGATCAAGTCGGCGTTTAATTCAACTTTGAGCTTTTAACAGTGAAAATTACATTAATACATATTTGCAAAGTGTTTGCATTGCCACAATGAATCTTTGTTATTTTACTTTGAACAGCTATTCAAAATTAGGATCACTACGTTGAATTATTTAATATTTGCATTCTTATTTTAAAATCAGTGATTTCATTGAAACTAAGTTCTCTTCGATTGCAATAAAAAGTGGGGAAGCTGATATCTTTAATAATGAAAATTGTTGTGTTCTTTCATATGATTCTGCTATTGGTCCCGAGTAAAATATTCGTTACACTTTACCCCAAAAGGCATCAATTCCGGAAAGATAAAATACACAAAGCGTTCTGATCTCCCGGAATAAAATGTTTCCCTCCGTCCGAAAGCTGCAACAGTTACGCACGTTGAATCGTTAACCTTTCCTATCGAATGAATTGAATTGTAAATATTTAAAAGGGTTAAATACGAAATGTGAGAAATGGAAAAGTAATACTGTTCGTCGAATCTTAATAATAAAGATTGCGCACTTATGTGTGACTAGACGCCAGCAGCGCAGCAGAACAAAGGAGAAGGAAAACTGGGTGCGGGTTAAAGCAGGAATTCACCTGCTGGTTGTAATAAACGAAAGTCTTCGGTGTTTTCATATAAAACATTAAAATTAGTTGAATTATACAGTTGTGTTAACTTTAATTGTTTTTCGGCATATTTATTCGTCGGCAGGGTTCCATTCCTGGGACAAATGCAATCGAAAAGGTTTAGTTCTTTGCTGCGGACTGCTAAACTCATAAATTATTTACCTTGTCTGGGAAACAAATGTTCAAGAATCATTGGTTGCCATAATGGGCTATGGTTAAAATTTGTTTTCTTTTTGCTAAATTAATATGAATTCCAAAGGAAAAAAAAAGACGGAAAAGAGCGTTGAGATCGATGCATGGAGAGGGTCTGAATTAGGACTCCTGAAATCACATATACACGCACACACGCACATTCACTGTTGAGTAAAATACATTGAGAATTATTCTTCCAGTGAACTAATTTACAGTCGTTGAGTATCAGGAGGACACTTAAACATTTGCAGTTGGGCTAAGTGGATAAAAAAAAGGGAAAAGAAATAAAATATGACTCAGTTCATTGTGACAGATATAAGCCTCTCTCTGAATGACCTTTCCTTGAATAGTAATAACTCACCACATTAATGATCAATCAGCGGGAAGGTTTGAAATGTGTCCAAAATAACAATCCGTCCCACTATCCCAGGCTTTCTCTGCGATCGCATATAATCCTTTTATAAGAGGTATTGGACGGCATACATATCTTCCCCCTGACCCGATTTGTTTTTTAAATGGCCTGCTGTAAATAATCAGAGTACTGACTGGGTGATCACAGCCCGGAGACACAGGCGAAGGCCTTCCATCCAAATGCCAGAGTAAATGCGCTTGGATTATGCATTCACGTGGTCAGTACGTCAACGTTTCCCCATTTTATACAGACTTTAGCAATTGTTAATTGAACTCTTCTTTTTTTGTGCATGATCGTTGAAATTCGGGCATTTCAAAAACTTGTCGCTTTCTCGTGGATGACGAAGGGCACTCTACGTTGTTATTGTTTCCGTAGAAGCTGTTTGCAAAGGTGAGTCGTTACTTAAATAAAAACCAAAATACATTCATATAATTAGCTTCTTCGAAGAACCCAAGGGAAAGTAGAGATTGAGAAACTTTTATGCTCCTTTTTACACCTCTTCAGCTTCTCTGCTGAAGGAAAGCGGCAGTTTGTTTTTTTTAGAGCAGGCCTGGTACTCCCGGTTTGGGTCAGAACTCATAAGTTGTGGTCTCCCCCTCTTGTTTTGTAGAATACTTGTGATAGTGGGCTTGGTTTACACCCACGCACGGTCTGTCAAAGTAATGTGGGACTCCAAAATTAAACGCCTTATTTATTCTCAACAAGCAAAGAATTAGTTCACAGCAGTCCACATTCTTTAGCAAGGTGGTAATATATCCGACAGCAAAATTAGCAGCATATCTTTGATTTAAGGAAGTCTTATACAGTCGCATTTGGCATACTTAGCGTAAAGTTAGACTAAAACTTAATCATTTTAGCATAAATCAGAGTAAAATGTATGAAGCAGTCGTAAAACATGTAGTATTTGCGGGTTATTTCAATACAAAATATATAATATCATCATGCGTGCTAAATTTACCGAACATTTTGTATTTGATGCATTTTAGGTACACGTTACTTGAAAACAAAACCTAGTTTAAAGCAAGAGCTATTTATCAAATTGCAATTTACAAGTACGTTATGCACTCATCGGAATGTGGTCAAGCGTCTTATTTTAAATGTAAAAGATAAAGATATCGCCTTCCTTAGATAATGTGTTCTCTAATATTTAAGCATGCTTTTTTAACATATAAAAGTGAATGCCAGCCATACAAAACACGTTGCCCAGTATACATTGGCACGTTTCCAAATGTACCTTTTCATCTGACCTATTAATGCATAACTTGTGTTTAATGTGACATTTGACCTGTAGAACAGTGACGTGCTACAGCGGTTTGTGCTCTGCAACTTGCCTAGTATCACTGGCCTTTAATTTTACTTCTCAAACGGTCGAGAAATTAACGTTAGCGTAACACTGACAAACTAAGATAAATAAAGTTATTGGTTTAAATTAACGAGAACGTTGATGGTTAGGGTGGGGGCTGGGGGTGTAAAGTGTACGTGTGTTGGTGGGGGAGGGGGAGAGTGGTTGAAATGCCTGGCATGAGTCAAAGGGAGATCAATAGGGTTACTGTACAACTGGAACAGAGGGTCTTTGATCTACGAGGCTAACCAGAATTGCAGTGACAAACTCTGCGCCTAGCTTGCAAGATAATGCACGAGAAGGGACTATCCAACAAGAAAGAGTTAATATTTAGTAAGGATACCTTTAATGTTATTGTCCTTTAACCAAATAATTTGCAGCCCAGAACGTAGAAAGAACACTTTGGAATCTGCAACTGTTTTGGCAGCCAGTAAGAAAAAAATGAAATAAAACTTGAGCTTTCCATTTGGTTCTCATTTCAGAAAAAAAGACCTCTGCTGTAAAACAGTTAGTTCTGTTTATGTGCCAAGAACGATAAAATTCAAGTTGATTATTCCTAGATCCATTCTGACGCCTGCAGTACTAACTATCTTCCTCAGCATATCAAACAATTGGTACATTTTCATTTCGCCTGAGGCTGGCTACAGCATATAAAAATGATTTGTTAAAAAAGGAGAGGAATTTAATGCAAACCCATTTTCTGCTAACATCAAACGTCGCCTTATCGCTAGCCGTCTATCTGGCTACGAATGCCTAAGGAAATAAAAACCTATTAAAACGCTTTCCGTTTAACAGAACATTGTACTACCATGAATTAGAAAATGCTCCAGTGATGTTTTTTGGTAGTACTTTAAGGTGGTGGATCCTTTACTAGAACCGCGTTCTTGTGTATCCCAAATTATGATTATGTTCTCGGGAGGTTGAGTAATGTCGAAATTATTTTTCTATGGGAATGAATACAGGGATGTAGCAATTCGGCAAAGTTGAAAGAAGTAAAGTGTTTACCTCTTTCTGTCTCTGTCTCTCTCAAGGTTTCAAGGAGAATGCCAGGAGATTGAGTTGAGGAAGTTTAAGCGGTCAACATTGGATGGACCTCAGTTTGGAAACTTTCAAAGTCGCGAGTATAATAGCTAAACACTGTTTACCCAGGTCATAAATCATGTGCACATTCATCTTGAGGATAACACCCTATCTAAAAATGCTTTTGAAGCTTTTTGCACGAATTCAGAGGTGTCAATGGCCATCAAAGGTAGATCCAAACCAAACGTTTAACTGTTTGTTAGATCTTTAGGATGTTTGAAGAGGAGAAGAATTTTCAGAAGAAATCTTCGCCGCCCTCTTGGAAAATAGCACTTTGGGGTTGGGGGGCGCGGATGCTGATGATGAGTTGGTGGGGGTGGGGTGGGGGGGGGGGGGGAGTTGGTTGCCTGGTGTGGGAGAGGCCACGTCTGTCTTAATCCGTTACACACAAAAAGTCAGCAATAGTTCACGGAAACCAACCGGGGACCTTTCTCTCAGGTCAAGCTATGGGCCATTAATTATATCCAGCCTGGAATTCAGAGCTGCAGAGAGGAAAAATGTTTAAACTGCAGTTAACTTGGTTCGTTTACCTGTTGGATTATAGCAATGGAACTTGGAAAGCGATCACTGAATCTGGTCTTTCATCACAGGTGGTGGAGCTCAGTTATACCTCCCACGGGAGGAAAAATATTTATTGGACCCTGGTGGATTTAAAAGAAATGCATTCTGGAAGATCTCGGGAGCGTCATCGAAAGATGCATGGATTCGTTTGGCAGCAATGGATTCAATAGCAATTGGACTGTGAAGTTACAAACGGCTGGTTCCCAACTAGCCTTATAAGTGAACGGACTTTCTGCAAAAATCTGAGCAGTTTATTTATACCGGAAGCTTATATCTGCACATGCTGTTAAAAAAAAACTAGTACAAATGTACACTCAACTCTATTTAAGGGATAGGCTATTGCCAAGATATAGGCCAGAATGGTAAACAGAAGGTGAAATATAGATGCGTGTAACGTGTCCAATGGGAACTGGTCTCGTGGATGGATGTCAGAAATTGCTGAGAATACGCAGAACAACATTAGCGGACTCCTTAAAATACCGGACCCGCCAGCTAAATGTGCTGTGATATTTAGCAGCGGTCGAGAGTGAATAAGAGATGCGGAAATAGAGTGAAAGAAATATGCACAGAATATGAGAAAGCCTTAGTGAGAGAGATTCCAAAAGAAGCAATGCTAGTTCCTGAGTTCACTGCTGCAGACTGACCATGTCAATTCCCCAACAATATCCATGTGATTTATAAAATGATTACAATCATTACTTTCAAGCAAATAAACCTCAAATCTCTACGGAGTGTGAACAGGGCATCACCTTATTCTATTTTTGTTCCTCCAGTTGCAACAATTTCGGACAATTGCTCCTCAGAGACCGACCACATTTCAACACAAAGAAATGAGGGGAGGGGGGGGGGGGGACATGGAAAATTTGGCACCAAAAACATTAGCTTTTCGGTGATTTGACGCCTTCGCTGAACAGAAAAAAAATCAAAAATCGTCACCGTTCGTAACAGGGAAATCTGTACTACCGGAGCCATCAAGTAAATTGCATCTCAAAATTAGTTTCGTTTTGTATTATCAGGGAAAGGTCAGAGGTTATAGTTATTGCAATTTCACTTTTCTAATAGCCAATCTGGGAGCATGGAACAGCATCAATATAATTTATTACCTTGTTTTTACGGGAGCTAATTTTATCGGTTATTGAGATGCGTTGAAACGCCATGAGTTGCAAAGTCAGGAACTTTACATACCTACTACAATGCTGCCGTTTAATTATATATCCTTTATGTAAGAAACTATGTGAATTTATATTTGACGCACTTTGCTTCGCAATCTTTGTCGGATGTTGCATTATGCTTATATATTTATTTTACAAAAGATTAGCAGCGAAATGATGCATGTTTGTGGAATTTTATTTGTGATCGATTATCTTATTGTCTGACTCTGCTCCATTCTTAATATTAATTTTCTATTAAACACATCTTGTAATACTGGCCTGTGTATGAACAAAATATAAATCCTTTAACGATCTGACTATTTTGAAAAAGGTGAATTGTTTATAAATTGTAACGTTAGTTTGTTTCATTTTGTTTCCTATCATTGTGCAAATACTAGGAAATTGAAATACATTGCCATCCTCGCCCCACTCTTCTGTGCGCTGTCCCAGACACACTCGCTTCCAGAGAAAATATCATTTTTTTCAGTAATTTTAAACAGCCACATACAGGCTGGCACAATATATTAACGGGGAGAAGAGACATGATTTATTATGAGTAGTATAATTACCTGTACATTAAATAGCCATCCTATAAGAGCAACGGCTATTTTGGGAGTAGGTAGGAATACTTCCTTATAACCCCTAATATATTATCATTCCGTTAAAAAGATTTTATTTAAACTATATCTGTTCAGTTTGAAGGATGTAAACGCAACTGAACGATGTAGATAAGCGAGAGAGCAAACCAATTATGAAATGAGACACCATAAATAAATCTAAAAACTGGTTCACAAACTTAATTCTGTCAGCTGATGAACAGAAAGAGAAAAAAAAGGGTGGGAGTGGAAGGAGAGTGCACAAATCAGAAAAGCTGAGCAATTTTCCTTCTTGTTTGCATAATGTTGTTGCTCATGCAGTGGAATGCGATCTGTAGCAGAGAAAAATTAGACAACTTGGTTTACAAAACAAATAAGAAAAACAGGAAGGATCAAGATAAACAATGTTGTTCGATATCTCGGCACGGTATCGAATGCTGTGTTTTCGGCGTTTTCTTATTTTTGAAATACAGTGACCCTAGTCTTGATGCGATGCTTTCTATTGAAGTCGCCAATGCTGTTAAAGACAGGCACACGAACAAAGCCTTTAGGAGGGGCTTTTCGTTGAGTGATTCGGCAAGGCATTGTCAGCATGGTTATAAAGCACAATAATCATATGTAAATAAGAGCCTGTAATTTTTAAAGATAAAACAAATAGGCTTCAATCCTTAATATTTTCTGAATATAAGAGTTTATTCTGCCTCTCCGGGTATTTTTTTTTCAAAGAATACACATTGCTCTCAGCTCCTCTGAACGAACACTGTGCCATTGAGCATGATTCATGTGTGTTGAGGGCAGAGAGTCACATTATTTTTCCATTTTGGTGCTGGGAGTTATCAATTAATAAAGCCTCAATTGAATCCAGGGTCAGACTTGCAAAGAAATTTACACATCTTTGCTGTGGAAGCTAAGCAATATCCAATTGTGTTCTGATATCGATTTGCTAATGCCTTACCCCTTTCTCTTCTCTCAGGAGCATTTTTTGGCAAATGAAGAAAATCGACATCCCAAAGGCCTGCCAATCATAGAGCAACTGCGAGTTTTCGTTCTTTCCCCTCTTCATTTACAAGCACAGAACCAATATTCAGAGATGGAGGAAACAGATTATGTGCCACATTCTTTTAAGCCATATAAACTTTATCAAACTATTCCATGGCGTTTTAACCTTAGTTCATGTAACATATACATATGAATAGAACATATATAAATCTAACCAGTACAAAAGAACAAAGCCGGACATAGCATATTTTTATAGGAAATGTATTAAATCATAAACAAATTCCAAATTTGTTCCATGTACGGCGCTCCTTGTGTCTATTTTTTAATTTCTGCATCTTACATATTAAATAGTTAAATGGTTAATGGGTATTTTGAGATTTTTAAAATCTTTGTTGGGTTACCACATAGAATATACAATAGGTAATTCCAACGCCGAGTGTAATTATCAAAACAAACACTTAAAAGGACTTCACATAATCATAATTAAAAACGACCATTAAATATCTCTCAATAAGAAAAAGATTACCATTCAACTGACAGATAATGGTATTTTGAAAGGCACGCGTGTTTCAATACTGATGTTCTTTGCCTGCTGCAACCATTAATATTTAATGCCAATCACTAAGTTATTCTAATTTTACTACATAAAGGTTTGCACTAACGATCGGTGTTAAATGTTACGCTGCTATTAATGGCTTCAATTTGACTGGCTGGCGTCCAACCGCAGAATAAAAGGACCGAGGCGTTGTGGAAGTCTGTTAGTCTTCGCTCATTTTCAAAATTGGGTTTCGCAATTCATTTCTGGTCACCCAAAGCGCCTCCTTTACTAGGTTTTTATTCCAATGAGGCGTTGTGTTTTAAAGAATTCATACAAAACTATCCATAATTGGTAATCACGGATGCTGTAATTTAAGACCCCCAGCTATAGCTTTCATATTATCCTCTGATCTATTGCTACAAATGGCCCGCAATAATCAACTCTGGGGAGAGGATTACAGCCTTCCTCATTCCTGAATATCATCACTTGCACATCATTCTCAAAGAGCATGATTTATCACACAGACGAACATAAACAACACACAACTTACACACAATGGCATCCATAGTGCTGCTGACATATTTTGCAATAAATCAAGAAAGCAAGAAGGAAAACATTCCCACAAAAATCAAAGAAAATGGAGAAATAAACAAATATACCACCGTGGTAAATTGAGAAATAGAAGGAAAGACACTATTTGTCAAATTATATGACAGTCTTGTAAAACATAAATAACACATAATATTTACATAGATAGACACGAGGCAGTGCAGCTGTACTTACAATAATCCAACCCACGGTGTGTGTCTCTTCCCAAATTGTTTTATTCCAGCCTCTCTCTCAAGTTATAGGCTTGTTTTTAAAAGGACAGTAGAATTTCACGTCAGACACAGGGAGACCATGTCGGCGATTTACCGACGAATACATATCTATTCTGCAACAGCTGCATTAATTATTTAATGAGTCACGTGATCGAGGGGGAAGGGGGGATTTCAAATTCATACTCCAAGGAGAAGTGTCACCTTCCACTGGGAGAGAAGAAAATATTTCATATTCCTTTCTATTCTTAATGATTTTTGTTCTCAAAATGATATTCATGCATTGTTAACAACACATGCTAAAAAGTGGGATTCAAGAGGTTTTCAATCGGGCGGGAATAAAAAGGAAGTGTGACTATATCAAAGGATTCAGAGCTTTCTAAGTCTCATCCTTTGCATTCTAGGACGCTTCTTCAGACTTAGAACCATGTCCATTCTCAATGGCGTTCTTTATTCATTATAGATATTCCAATGGGGACATGTTGCCAGAATCATGCATCTCTGCCTGTTTTATTTCACCACAAGTTTACTTCTCTCATGCATTGTCTTTCTAAGTTTCAAACTCTCATTTTATCTTTCATATCCATGTTTTCTGTCGCACAGTTGGTTTTGTACTATTGTGGAATCACAATATATTTTTCAAGGAAGATCGCTTTTCACTACACAAGGGCAATTTTACTCCCCCTGCAATAAATCTGGCAACCAGTCGCTACTAGCAACATAAATGCCTCCGAAAAATTTCGAGCAACTAGAAGAATGATACGCCTTTTTGAAAAAAAATCAACCCAATCTATTTTGCGTTGGAGACATTATAATGATTCGGATCAAATCTGTGGTAAGGGATGCTGAATCTCTGTTATTGTCAAAGAGGTTTGGATAAGGTGGAAAATCCTCTTTTTTTTGGTATCAGCGATGCTTTTTTAAAAATAACAATAATCTTAGGGAGAATCATGCTCCGGGAGACCAATATGACACAGAGCTTTCTAACTTGGTCTTGTTTCGATATTCTCTCTGCGGATGCTTCCTAACGTGCACACCAGCAATGTACATTACGGTAGGTTTATTTAAAATAGCACCAGAGATTATTTCGTTGTAAGTTTAAAGAATCCGTCCTAAGTGGCCCAGAATATTACCTGCAACTCAGCCTTTGTTCTCTTCAGAAACCCCACCGTTTTCAGGAAATTATAATGATATAATTTAATGATATCCTTATAAAGCTCATCCGTCATATTTATTGCATTTTAAAATGATGTTAGAAAATTCCAGAGGCTTATAAAAGAGAACAAAGCATGCTCCGTTATAAGAGCCATCTAAATAATTTGGGGGGGAAAAGCGTGGATTGAGGGGCGGGACTTCTCAACCAACAAAGGCAACGTTTTCATTTATTTCTTTTTAACATACATTTGAAACTTTTTTTTCTCTAAAGTGCATGATGGATTATTGCGTTCATGTGTTTATTGCCTTGAAAAACACAACACGTTGCGCTAATAAACTGGAGTTAGAAAAGATGCGGAAAAATTGGGCTTCAGTTTCACGCACTCTTAATACAATTTGCATTACACGGTAGTTGTTTCTACAATCGTGAAAAGGTGATATCGATTTTATGCTCTTAGCGAAGAAAGACCCTGAATAACAATAAGGTTTGAATTAGAGCGTCCGCTTCTAGCGGAGCTATGATAAGAATAAGCTAGTCTGCAAAGCCCAACACGTTGCATGCACGAAATGTCTTTCTCTTCTGTCCCTCTCTACCTTCCAGTTTAGCTCGATGTCCATTGTCCGCAAGCAAACCGCATTTCATAATTTTTAAAAGTCAAGCTAAAATCTATTTCTTATCACAAATACACAAAAATGTATCAATAAAATTGCAAGGCAATTCAATTTTGAATGGGTTTGAATCTTATTGAATCTTGTATAGAGAAAGTGCAGCCTGATAACACAACAATGGTTTTTCTTCTCAATGGTTGAGTTTTAGAGACCATCCTTATATGCAATTGTAAAGAGCAGCACGCACACATACACGGACACAGGCATGTGTGCATGCATCTAAGATTCATCCCACGGCCTATTCTTAGCCATTGCTGAATATTAAAAACAGGATTTCAAAACAAACATTCAAGATCGTTTATCTTTTCTAATGCAAGTTGGAACAGTCAAGCAAGGCTAACAGAACGGGCAGTTTCAGCGACGCACCACAGATTTTAAACTCAGTGAACGAAGGGTAACCCTGATTTTTTTTTTATCCTTTAGTATTGAGAATGTTCAGATAGAACAGAGTCATGTCTTAAAGGTCAAGGGTTTCAGAGGTCAGACTGTTAGTATAAAAACAGCTAATCGGATAGAAAAGTTGTCCTTTCCGTGAACCCTTTCTGCTGTCCTGCTGACCAACCGACATGCTGATTTTATTCTGTAACCTTCAAATATGGTTAAAAACTTAACAAACGATAAACACCAAAACACAAACCATAAGCAGATTCTATAGCCAAAATGTTGGCGGTGTGTATTTCAAGTTGCACATAGCAAGTAAGCGTTGCCAATTAATTGTCAAAAGAACAACAAAGCGATTCAAAGTGATGAAATCAATTGACTTTGTTTGCTATTACCTTTCCTTTCAGCATTTTCCGTTCTCCAATTCTGAACATTTTTACGATTTTTAAGCATGGTTGAGAGACAATCTTCCGATGTGACTGAAAAATTCCACGCTCTGCTCATATTTTTAAAGAACTCTCCAGGTCGCACATCACTTTTCCCCGGGACCAGCCATCCAGATTTGCTGTTGAGCAACAATGGGAGAAGTATTTAAAGAAAGCAGTGATTAATGATTTCAAGTTAATTCTCGCATTTTCAGAACCTCTCCGAGTACAAATAATGCCTGTGAACTTTAGTTGTATAGCTTGCATTCAGAGCCTTTGGCAACAGTCTGGCAGAGGGTGTAGGACTGACTGGCCTGTTATCTGTGTTTGAATGGAGAAAATTGAACAGCTACTGGCGAGATTCAATGAATAATTCTTATATTATTAACTAAAGTAATTACTCATCAAAACACTTCAGAATTATATACCTAAACGAAAATGTTACATTTGGAAAGGCTGCATTTCAAATAGTCTCGGTTTCGTGAGACCTCGTGGGGGAAGCACAAAACACGTATACATTGGTTAGAAAGGATTTTCTCGTATAAGCGACAAATTGTAAATCTTTCTGCTGTCTCCAAAGGCAATACGTGATTTAAGAAAATCAAACTTTATTCGAGTTTCTTTTGTAACAACCTGATATGTGAAATCTCATCATACTGTAAAACACGTTCCAAAGAATCATCAGAAAGGACATTTTATATCTTCTTCAAATCAATGATGTTTTACAGGTTGAGTTTGAAGGGAATATTTTTGAACGATGGAGATAGAGCAGAGTGAGATCACCATCTCGTTTAGTTATGACATCTAAATGCAGTTTTGTAACATCATCTATTAAATTACAGTTCTAAGACAAAACATGTGCATCAGTAAACTGAACCATTGAATCAGCAAATATTACACTCAAATGTTGAATATTGTGTTACGCAATGCTGTGCACCGAAGTTAGCTTTCTTTCTGCATATGGTGAAGTTTCAGATTCCAGGTTGCATATGCAATGTGTTATAAGAAAGAAAATTAAAATTAATACAAAGCTTCATCTGACAAAAGAGGTCATTTGTCTTCTTGATTATCTATTTGCTTGTCAAAGCTTGAACCATTACACCTTCCAATCCCTTTCCAATACACATGCACAAAGAAAGAAAATGTTAAGAGGTTCTGTAAAAATGATACAGATGGATTTAACTTAACAAGATTGAGTGTTCGACAAGGAAAATGGGGGCATGGTGATGAACGTAAACAATCAAGAAATAACAGACAACTGTCGTGAATGAACAAATCTTCATCAAGGAGTGCTTTCCAAACGTATTACTCCTATTAAATTATTGCACAATTCATCTGTATCCACAAGCAGGTGTAAAGGCCTCTAACAATGGCTGGATGAACATTGTATTTGGATAGAGGTGCACTTTACTGGCATTTTTTTCCACCAAGACCTATGTCCTTTGTTATCACCCTGGCCAACTCACACAGATGAATGAGCATAGAGAAATTGGAAGTCATGCTACCAGATCATATTTCTGCAGAAAATGGACCAGCAGACTAGATATAAATAAACAAAGGAAAAGATACACCTTGAAAAAATTTATTTCAGTTATCACTATTTACACATATTTTGGTCTGGATGAGAGTCAATACATAGAGAACAATGCAAGGACACAGACTGCTAACGAAAATACATCCTCCTGTGGGCCCGAACGAAGCAGCTGCTAAACTTCAAAGTTTGGAATGTCATAAAGAATTATCAGGAAATTAAAACAGTTCACCTCTCTCTAACTTTCCACTTCTTTCAGCTAATGTACAATCTGCTAATACTGAGGCCAGAAGCAAGTATTATATCGTGGCTGTACAAGTCACATGCAACATATTTTCATAATCACTTTAAATAACTTTGTTGACATAATTTATTCCTACATATGATTTTTTTACACGTTTGTCTTTAAAGTTCAACTACATACATTTTATTGGCACCGAAAGCAATATATTTGGGTTCAAAACGTCTGAGGAAAACGTTTGAGTACATGTCGGTGTAATATTCCAAAGCAAATACCCCAAATGTTTCTTTTTGTAAACCCCAACGGAAAATGACTCCAAGCTTAAAAACCACAAGGGCCATCTTGTTGAAATGCTTCAACATTCTTGTTGTGGGTTTGTTTTTGTGTGAATAAAAGACAGTTTGTCATCCCAGGTTGGCGAAACGGAGCCTCATTTATTAAAGTGTTCGTTTGCTGTCGAGGTAATCGTAGGCATAGAGTTCATCCTTTGTACCACCAAGTAAACATGACAAATGGGGAGACTTTGGCGTGATTAAAGATGAAACGAGGATTCATCTTTGCCAATCTCTTCTGAAAACTGCAATCTACAATATTACTAATGGGGGAGGGGAAAGAGGAGTGGGCAAAATCGGAGTATTTACAGTTTAGACTTGGTCATTATAAATAAACAGTCTTTCAGTTAAAATTATATGCTTATGCGCGCGTCTACCAATTTCTCTCCCATAAGAGCAGCTATAATGTGGCTGATGGTCCACTTGGATCCTGGTTTTGAGAGCTTCCTTGCGATTGATGACTTGCAGAGGACGAAGAACCAGTAGTAGACCTGATTTTGGTATTTGGCAACTTGTGGTCCTTTTTCCATTTCATTCGCCTGTTCTGGAACCATATTTTAATTTGCCGTTCTGACAGGCAAAGAGAATGGGCTATTTCCACCCTTCGTCTCCGGGTTAGGTACCGATTAAAATGGAACTCCTTCTCCAGCTCTAGAACTTGCTGCCTCGTGTAAGCAGTGCGGGAGCGTTTGGGTTCCCCTCCTTTGTAATTAGGGTTCACTGAACAAAAAGCAACAACACAGAAATAACTGACTGAACACCACGAATCTCACAAGGAATAGAACTAGTGTACTTAAAGTAAGCATTAGAGTCAGAAAAATGTAAACGTTCACTTCTAACATTAACTGCTGTTCAAAGAAATCTGAGCGGCTAGGACACTACACATCAAAGGCACATGGCCAGAAGTGTAATTGTACTGCAATAAAAATTTATGGAGGATGTGATTACTGACCTCCAGATAGGCGATCGTAAATCTAAAGAATGGCTATTTACAGTGGGTGCAATAGATCCCGGACTTTCAGGTGGTAAAAAGCCCAGGCAAACGACTCACCGGTGTTTATATGCAATTTCTTCATCCACGGATAAACCACGGGCTCTTTGGAACAAGGAGTGTTTTGGTTGCTGAAGTTCTGGCTGCAAGAGGGCGGTGGGCTTGGAGTCACCGAGACACACTGGTGGCCATGCTTGGCTAAGTGGTTCTGCAGGCCGGTCTGCGATTGTACGTGACCCCTGGGCGCCACGACTTGCTCGCCCGAGCCCTGGAGGTTGCTGCAAGAGGAGTAGGGCTGCTCGCTGTACGCTGACCGCGGGTACATCGCCTCATGCTGGAACCCGGGCTCCCGTGCCCGGGTAAAGTATTCCGGAGAATGGCTTGGTAAGTAATTGTTCTGTGAATACTCTTCACACGGTGGAAATTTAGGGTCCACATAGTTAGAATTAATCAAAAACGAACTCATGACCTTTAATATCTGAAATGCAAAATAACTCAAAATTTTTTCTAACCCAGCCGTTTTTCCTGTTACCTAAACCCTCCTACTTTACTGTCAAGTGAACAAAGTTAGGCGTTCATGTGACACTGACAACCAATGGTAGGTTCCGTTCGATTCCCGGATAAGGAAATAGAATTGGACGCTGAATGCTCCCAAGCTTTTCCTCCAAACAGTTTTTGATTGCAGAATTTAGTGAGCTGCTTTTTTTCATTCTTAAAACTTGGTATTTTTTAAATAGGCTATTTTTGATTTAAGTCCGTTAAACAAGATAAAATTCGTCTACAAGTTTTTTCCTCTTATACACATCAATGATGTCTTGCTAGTCGATATCACCTCAAAAATGAGTGAGCCTTTATTTTAAAAAGGCATAAAATAAGATCTGATATATTGGAATCTGTCCGTGGCTTGTAAATCTTTTTGTAATCGTGATGCTAACGCCTTTGCAAAGCTTGGGGAAGGGGGAAGGCGTTATGGCTGGCAAAGATAAATCGGGCTGCTTTGGATCAATAGAAAATTCATCAACTAATTCAGGACACCTAAGTCAACAAATTACATTTAGCAATGCAGTAGACGGGCGATATTCACCCAGAATATCTCTTCGTGAAACGATTCCACTTCAAACATATCCAGAATACCACAATTACAACATAAAAACGCTTCACAGGTAGCAACCACACACAGGTCTAAACGAAGTTGCCCATGTTCGATTAAAAGCATGTTCGCAAACTGTGGGAGGAATGTAAATGCACGTTTGCCTCATGCTATATTGAATGGCATTCGTTGACTTTAATTAGAAAGTCGCCTTATGCAAAAGAGCTGCACCATCCTTGTAATTTGGAAATCGTATGTTTATCAATTCCTGAGAAAGTGATAAAAATAATTACAACATTTTATTTAAAATGATACATATAAGATTAAAGGAAAATGCCACAAACAACTGGATTTAAATAATTGGAGGTACTCATAATCTTATAATGTTTGATATACTGTAGTGTCATGGACAGCAAACGACATGCGCAGGGGGGTTCAGGTTGATTAATTTCTAAGTTATATCAAGTCTTCAAAAACTGACCATTTTAACGGAGGAATGCGCGGGATTATCGAAAAAGGTAACAGTTACATTTCATATCTAAATGACGTAACAAATACAGCACCAGAGAGTGCTGAGAGTTCTTACAACGAGACTGAAAAGGGAGGGGTGGGGGGGGGGGGGTGCAGAGGGGGAGGACAGCTCGCCATTCCAGACAGCAGTCTGACCCGCAGAATCAGGTAGATGAACACTACGCTTCGATTTTATTTATTCAGATATGTTATCGATTTGTACGAAGAAAATTCTAGGCGTGAATACATTCTTCTGTCTTCCGAGTGAATGTTGTAGCGTTTGTGTCGACTACATACTCCCCTAGATACGAATTTGTGACCACAACTTTGTCAACACAAATTCGGATCTACAGGGTATATATAGAGGACAGACATAGATTTCAGCATTTTTGTAGCTCAGAGACGTTCAAAAACATCCATGTACCATTGAACCAACTGTGTTTTAAATGTAGCTACACAACTTTAGTGAGAAACCCTTTCTCCGACTTCTTTCAGTCATTTGTAGTGCAGCTGTGCATTTTTTTAGATATTGGAATATGAAGTCTGCAGTTTCGAAAATGCAACGAAAGCAATGTCAGTAAATTCGAATCAAAGTATTCAGGATTACACTAAATCAATTTTCAGGGCCAACTTTGAATCACTGCCCAAATAAATACCCTTACGTTTATATAATTCAGCTAGTTTAGAGGGCACTTCACATATGATGCTTTCCCAAAAGTTTGTTATCAGCTGCGCAGAGCAAAGATTTTTTCTTAATATTTAATTTATTCAAGAGCAGTGGGCAAGCCTCCACGCAGCGGTTGCATGAATCTTGTAGTAGCCATTGCGAAAATCACGCATCCTCCATTCTGAATAATTCTCCTAAAATGAAAAAACGTTACTGTGATGTATTTGGCTGATTTGATTTGAAGTGACATGTGGTTGGAGTGGGAACTGAACGACCAACTAAAATGACCTCTGTAATTTCTTATTTAACAACACTTATTTTCTTAAATAGAGTAACTGCCATAAATTGTCCATAAAATTATATATTAAAAGCTTTGCCAATCTAAATACATTTACGACGATGAATTAGAAATATCAAAAGGTTTCAGCATACAATTATTTAATGAATGAGGACAATGTATTGTTTCGGGCATGTAAACTGTTCCAAAGAACCTTATTTCCGGTAGTAAGAAAGCATAAAAATGATGCATTGGCTGCACTCAGCAGAGCATCCGTATGTGAATTGAGTTTATGGCTTTTTATTAGCAAAAACTTTTTTACAGTTCTAACTTTACGGTTAGGTTGATCACTATCTTTCTAACCTCCCAAACAGAAGCAGAATTTTGTATAATGTTACTCTTATCTAATATCCTTTGCCTTTGCAGTTGTATCTTTTTAACAAGCTTCACTGTTACTACAGTTAAAAAGGAAACGTGGAGCCTGTTCAAAGGCGTCTTTTCATAAAAGATAATCCTTGTGCCTTGTTTAACTCGCTGTAATAAAAATGTCGACATTTCGGAAGTTTGGAAGATGAATATATTTACTGTCCCCTATCTGCTCTGCATTTCAAAAGAATCTCGCTATAGATTGCTATCCTAACAGAGGATGCAAGCATCAGCGGGATGGGGGGAGGCCTTTTGCCCCTCCTGTTTGGAGCTTGCCATAGGATAAGTGAAAGCAGGCCTCAATCATACTGTAGAATAGGATTCAACACAGCCAATAATATGGACATAAACAAGTGAATATGCAATCACTATCACCACCAGAAGCGTTTAAAACCCAACTATTAACGTTAGTGCCGTCATTGTTTGTACCTTTAGAAACACAGTGATAGTTAAAGGACTGCAATTATTTTGCATTATTAGTATTTAAATCACATATTCCGATATTTTTTGCAAAGTTAATATGTAATATTCTCTATTAAGTAACTTCATACATACACTTCTCTCGACATCGTGCTCCCACCCGTTCATCTACATACACATGTTGAGGTTAGTTCAAGGCTAAACATGTCACCAACTTACTCCTACGTCCTAGCATAGTTTTTCCGATTACGTTAAATCAAATACACATGCACAGACGCGCACACAAAACCCTTTGTGTTGTCTTCCTCTACATTCTCAAATTATACATTACAGGACGCGTCGGTTTGGGCTTTGCAAAAAAATAAAATCGCACCGAGTGGTCGAAGTACCAACTTCAACATAAACATATTCGTTCTCCTTTGTCTGTTCTTGAACTGATAACATCTAGTTAGAGTAAGGCTTTCCAGCAGCCCTCTTTTTTTCCTCATTCGAAATGCCTAGCAGCTTTTTAAGAAGTGGCCAAGCACCGGCCTGGTGAACATTTTGTTTTCTCCTTCAGTTTTCGTATTAATCTCATACACTGACAGTCTTTGTTAAACACCAAGGCGTGCCGTGCGTCCGAGTACATTTTAATATTTGTTAGACGCTTTGACCTGAGTTTCACCCCGCTCTTGGACTCTCCCCCTCTACAAGTTCTATAGTATGGATAGGTCTCTCAGTCATATTGAATTTTGCTCAGGTCATTACGTTTGAGAAACATAGCGAGGCAGGAGTTTACCCAAAACAGCATTAAGGCTCTGGAAATTCTCTCAAGCATTGCATGTCTTGTGATTCCATTAGCATCAAATATTTATTATAGAAATCACAGTTCTAGTCTTCCATTGGCCGATACGCACCCAGATCCAATTTGAATAACAAAAGTAATTAATTGATCTATTTTCTTGTGCACGCTTAGTTGCATTAATATAAAATGTTATCTTTTTCAGTTGCATATTTCACCTGTTATTACATTGGCTTAGTTAGAGAATAACATCAAGAGATAAAGCAAGTCCCAGCACATTTTATATATGTGTGCATGTGTGTGTAACAGCAAATTAATTTAATCTGTTGAAAACGATTGTTTTAACACGTCAGAGGATTTTCTAATTAAAACTAAAGAGAATACCCTCACTCCACATAGCCCTCTCCAGGCAAATGTCAGCAAAATTCTCGAAAAACTTATATTCAAACTTGCTGAAACTATATTTCATTTCTCCTCCATTTTCTCCCCATGCATTCTCTACCGTTTTGCAGATTGGTGAAACGTATCAGTGCACTATTAAATATTCACTGTAAGACTCCTGTGAAATTTTATTTGGCAACCCTCGTACGATATTGAGACATAAATATAAAAATGGTACAAACATTTTCCAATTCCAACGTACTGTTTCACATATAAAGCAGAAATTTTAATTTCATGCGAAGGTCTGATGAATGTTGTTTTCGAGTGAATGTTTCAATCAAGTTGAAGGAAACTGCAAAGCCTACTTTCGGGACGTTGCATTGTTTAAGTGATAGGTTTTGCACACTATAACACAGTCCTTGTCGCCATTAAATGATATAAACATCATAAAAATCGTGTTGACGATTTCTTCCACCACGCCTCCACCCCATTCCAGCCCACCCGTTATAGAAGCTGCTCTGATTAGAAATAATGGTTTTAAGGAACAAAATGAATTCGTTTTATGTAAAATACCTAAAATGTACGAACAATCAATTTCTTGGGGAAAAATAACAAAAGAAGGTGCATGTAATTCACCAGTTGCGAAGATTTGCTTGGTTTGTTGCCGAATTTAAACCGAGGCAAAGCATTTAATATGCAAAAAAGGAACTTTGATTTCACTTTACATCAGCGTGTAAAGTAAATATTTAATTCCTACACTGTAATATTGACCATTCTTCAAAAGTGCTTCACTGGATGTAAAAAAGAGTTGGGAAGACCCGAGGACATTGGAAACGCTGTAATGATGCAAAGTATTTTTATATTTATAAGTATTAAGCAAGTTACGTGAGACATTAACATAATCTAACCATGACGAAAAAGTTTATTGAATTCGATTAGTGAAAATGTCAGCTATGACAATTGAAAAGAATAACTGTACATCTCTGCCTTTGTTCAAATAAGAAAAAATATGCCATGTGCACATTGATTTCATGCTTAAGTTATTATATTATACTATACAAAGGCATTTGTTTTGATGCTAATGCCAAAGGAGGCAAAAATTAGTGGTCTGAAGAGTAGTCAGCCGCAAAGCTTCCTTGCTGCCTATAAATGCGTTTTTCGCAATACTTTTAATGTTGTGCTACACAAATTGTTCATGCAAACATTCAAAATTTAAGAACTCGTACATTTACTTTAAACAGATTTAATGCAGAGTACCAATAGTATAAACAGATTTAAAATGGGTTCGGTGCGCAGAACGACTCTGAACGCACTACATCGTAGACAGATGTAAATGTCTTACTTTATTTAAGTGGTCAGACTAGGGACCATAGTTTGCAGATTTTTGCGGCAACTTTAAAAAAATGTGCTTTAGCTTGAGCAAGCATTAATAGTAATTACATGAGACTGACATCCAGATAATTTGAAATAGATTTTAGATCTTTGGCAAAATGTTAGATTTTTCTTCTCGCTTTTGAAAAATGTAATAAAACCATCTTCCTAAATGGGCGCTGAGAGACAAACATATGTTCTGAGAATCTATAAACCGATTGCTGGAGGAGCCCCCTCAAATTAATGCATAGAAAATTTGAAGAAGTTGATCTATTCCTTTTTGTGATATTGAAAATAAATTTGGAGTCTCACGTTCCCGTATCTCGCGATGTGTTTGCTTAACCTGATACTTTAAAGCACAGTAATTCGTCAATTAATTTCAAAACACTCTCTATTGTTGAGTTCCTTCCTCAGCTTTCTCCATTTACACCTATTCACGTCACGACGATGTTTAAAAATCTGATAAATGTATATGTGAACTCTTATTTTATGTGCCATTGTCATATTGTACTCAACTTATCTCATGGCCTCTTGTCCAGATATAATAACAGACATTTATTATTCATCCTTTTTCGCTATACCACCTAGTTTAAATAAACCGTTCCTACTTCCATACTACTTGACTCTTTAATATTTTTAAAAGCTGATTGTATCTGGCGGGAAATATTTATCCCATCTATTTGTGTTTTCAAAGTCTCTTTTAACCGACACCACAGTTACTTCCGTCGGCGATTTACTGATTTCTATTTATTGTGCAGTGTGTCCTATAAAAGGGATCAATTAATCCTCCCTGTTTTTGTGCAGATCCTGATCAGGATAGTTAGCCATTCCTCCCCCACCCCCAATCCCACATTTCTCCATGTCTGTCTCCCTCTGTCTCTCCTGTTTTATTTTGCGTACTTTGTAGATTGCTGACAATCTCGAAAGCCTACTTCCACTTCCACATCTTACCTCGGTATCATTTTCTCATCTGTGCCGATAGCCAAGATCATCCCTTTTACCATTGACATCGAACTGAGTCTATCTAAGCAGACAACACCAAGTCACGCACGACGTAAACTTTTGACCCTCCACTTTTTGACCTCTTAGCTATAATGCTGTACTAACAAGCCCCCATGAACAGTTTCAACATCGCATCCTCAGACAGTATTGCTGTACAGTTTTGCTTTTTCCCCCACGAGGCTCGATTTTATTTCAAGCTTCGTCCTGCTTCAATTAAGACATATAATCTAGAAATGGAAAGATTTCATTGAGACACCGGAATTCCTTGAAAGTTGGTTTGAAATCTTCAAGAACAATTTGTTTTAAACCGGCACTGTTTTGAATGAATTTATATCATTATTCGTCAGGAAAAATGTCCAAACTGAAAGGGTGAGTTTTGAAGAGACAAATGACTACAGCACTTAGAAACTGCTGATAGTGCATAAGTAGATCATTTTGGGGAGATATCAAACAGACTCCTCCGACTCTGTCCTGCCAGATTAACTGAAATGGAAAGCATTGTAAGGATGTGGCAGAAAGGAGACGCATAATGACTATGAACTTGGTCTGAAGCGGGCTCTGGTGGCGGATCTGACACGTTACACGTGCAAAATAACTCCCCAAATTATGTTCGTATTTATTTGAAATTTTGCTTTAAGTTCGGTTTTATTACGAAAAATATCTTAAGATGTTCATAGCAAAAGTTTAATTTCCAAAGCCATTGTCAGTTTGTCAGTTCTGTGCGTTCCGGGTGACGTTAGACTGTTAGTAATCGAGTCTTATTTAATGAGAGCGGAGTAAATTTAAACAGGAAAGCAGGTCATCAGAAGAATCCCTTAAGGAATGAGGCATTAACAAGGGTTTTATATTATCTTTGTCATAAGATTATGTAATTATTTCGGAACCTTAAACAAATTTAATTCAATTAAATTATAATATTGCATTGTAAATGCTAAAAAAAACGAACACTGCATAAATCAGTTTGGGAGATTAGTGTTACTCTTTTAAAATGCACGAATTGGGTTTTCTGTTGTGAAAATGACTGGTTCAATTGCACAGCAATATCAGTTATCAACCCGTTTTTGTTTAAGTCAATGGTGGTTAACAGATGTGCAAGTCCTGTGCACCATCAAAAAAAGTTAAGCCTTTTTTGAAGTATAAAAAATGTTGCCTGATACCAATTATATTATGGTTTATAGTTTTTCTTTCATTTTATAATATATTAAGTGGAGGAGATGCATCGAAAATAATAGTGCAGTGTAATTTAAAATCTCACCTTATGCCCGTGTTGCATTTAATTAGACTATGATATGTGTAGTGGCCTTACTTAGGTCGCATGTTCTGGAACAGGGTGCCGGTTTATGGCCTAAAGTGATCCCAGTTACTGACGGTTGAAACCACGGGGAAGAGTTAATGATAACGTATGAGATATAAATGCTTTTATCCATGTGGCTGCAACTAGGTGTTTAATATGGCGATATAATCATCTGACATATTTATGACTCCGTCGCGCGTTGTGTGACCGCCTTTTGTTCCCGTTTCCCCTAAATTACAACCTGAACCTAGTACTACTATCCATCCAGAGCCTATAAGCGCAGCAGATGTATACCACTTAAAAACCTTAACAAAGAAAATGCATCACCTTAGACCATGCCGTTAACCTGATAGGAATGGTTATCGATCCCGAACGTTTCCATGGAATAGATAATTCGCTCGTGATAGTATCAGGAGCAAATACATCTGTGTTAGAAGGGGCAAGGAACGACACCACTTTCTCTGAAACCAAATTAGTAATGTTACAGTTGGCTATTGATTCATACCATAAACATTTATGCCTGAGTCGATTTACAGACAGCAAAGGCGGGCCGTTAGGTAGCCTTAAATAGATTGGGAATGAGCGGAATGGTTAGTTGTTTTTACAGTTAGTTGTGAAATATTTACAATGAATTTTCTCCCTAGGAGAGTTAGGTCCAATTGGAATTCAATCAGTACTTTTCTACATTAGGGAGCGTTCTAATCAAATGTATATATGGCGCGATTCAATATCCACTTCCTTACATTTAGCTCTGTCATTCTTAGTCAGCTTTGGTATATTTTACTTTTGTCCTAGTATCTACCAGCAGCCCGTAGATTGTAGCCACTTTCTGCATTTATTTATACTCTAATAGTTTATTTCTTGCTCTAATCAAAAACTATCAAGCTAACGTATTTCCTGACCATCCTGCCTTTACATCAGACTGAAGAACCTATGTGAAGGGCCAAGTGTAGAAACCAACAAGGCTGAAAGAATAGAAGTTGGTTTTAGCTTTGAAGCCAATTGACAGATTATTTTGTTCTTGAAAACAAACGATGAAAAAATTGCAAATCAGTATTTTTCTGGGAATGATGGCCTCATTCTAAACTCAAAACATTGATCCATTTTCTTTTAATGCTCTCTCGTGTATTTAGGAATTGAAGACAAAAGAATAGCATTAATTGTTACCATCTTCCATTTTACTACAGAACACTGAAGAAAATTCATTCAATTACACCGAAAACTCTGAATAAAATGAGAAACGAAACGCAAGACCACAATGTACTTCCTCCATCAGGGATGTGTTTTCCTGTTTACACACTGGATTTCCTCAGATATCAGCGCGGAAAGGCAATTAAAAAAAGATGACAGAAACATTTCGGCATTCTGCGAGAAAAAAAACTTTGACTCCTAACAATGATTTTAAAAGGTCCCTCCCCAGCCCCTCACACTGCACACCGGAAGCGGCCAGAATTAAAAACTTGACGGATTCGAGGACTGTGTCACAACAAATGATTATCAACGGGTGAGAAACTTGACATTTACTGATGAGAAATGTCAAAGTATAATTTTCGTCTTATATATCTACATTTCTCCTTAGACTGGTTTGTGACTGCTCAAGTAATCGTTACAATGGGTATCAAAATATGTAGACAATCGTCATATTAGCATGACAGGAAGTCCATTACAGTAAGGGAGATTTGTTTCCAACGTTACTTGATAAAAGCATATGGCAACAATATTCAAGTACTGTAACAAACAGTAAGTGCAGTATATAAATAAAATGCTCACTAAATTATAAAACTTCAGTCTATACTTTCTTTCAGTGATACTTTACTTGTAGGTTCAAAGGATATCTACTTATGTTAAGAATGGGTTTAGCCTAACAAATAGCACCTATTCCCCCGTCTCTCACTTCAACTTGAAATCCCAAAGGAAAAATTTTCGTATAAAACTCTGCAAAACGTTCAATTAGTTGTACTTAAGAGTCACATTTCAAAACGATGACATTTATAGACGCTAAAAGACTATAATTCAAAACTGACAGCAGTGGGGGAAAAGTTAAAGTCTCCAATTTAGCATTAGTCATTGGGTCTCACGCCTGAATTCTGAATTGTAGTGGAAAGCATGGCACACCTAGTGCTAGTCCATTGTGATGGATGCAAAATACGCCACTGTCTTCTTTTAGAGGTGTAACTTGGGCTTTTTAAGAGACATTAAGGTTTTTGCTGCCCCCTTGCTCACCTTGAAAACATTAAGTTCTAAAATAGTTCAGGTAGGCAAAGGTTCAGTACCTCAGATTAACAAACGAACTGACTGAGTGTTGAAAACAAATGCGCGAAATACCGAAGGTGAGATTGTGGGGGAAACCGGGAGCGGGGTGATAATTGAATCACAAAATATTATTGAGGGTCATTTTGAGATTAGATTCCACCGTAACATGGCTGATGTTAAATCGTGTCCTACGTTTCTTTAATCTTTGCAAAGTCTTACGATATAGTTGCAAATAAACATTTGGATGTGCCTTCACTTAAATGTTTAAACAATGGCAACCAATTTGACTCCTCATTTAGCAAGATATATAATGATCATTCTTTCGACATTCAGTTAGAGGGGGAGTCAAGGTTTGGAAAATTAATCGTCCCAGGAAGTGCTTAAAATAATATGAAGATGTCCTTGACTATACACGGCCTTCCTCAAAAAGGCCGATTTCCTCCTTAAAGCATTTATGTAAATAGATAACAAAATAAATGACATTTATCTTCACGGGACAGTGTTGAACTGTCCGTTTTCCTGTAGAGTGATTTTTTTCAGGAAATTGCAAAAACATTTTGAATATTTTAAAAATAAAATTAAGTTAAGGTAGAAACGAAGAAACAGCATCCACGATGAGCCATGTTTAGTATCTGGATTATTAACGAGTGTAAACTTTGCATAAGACTGGCTACTAGAACATGTTTGAGTACCCTTACTCCCACCCGTGCTCAGTGTTAAACAGTTGAAATTCACATTTATTTTAATCTTTGCTCCGAATCATAGATTAACAAATCAAGCGCTAAAAATGAAAGAAGCTTGCTATAATTGTATTAAATAGACGGAGGAAACGAATTCTCAATCACTCAATGAATTTGCAGAAGGCAAGACGCAAGGTTGCCAGAAAAACAGCACCAGTGTATCTTATATATGGAAAATCTAATCCAGTTCAATGTCAACTCGATAAAACACGAAGTACATTTAAGTCTATTTAAATAAGATAATCAGTCGCCAGAAATGAGGCCTATTAATCTCGAGCACTATAGCTCACATTTCTTTATAGTTTGGGCCCATTGCACAAGTTAAAGGAAAGGTAAAACACATATTCGAAGAGATTAAACTATTGCACTATTGTTAATTAAGCATTTTATCAAGTTTTTTTCCCCCTCATTTTGAAAGCTTCGCTGCGCCCTGCTGACAGCCATACGCGTCCTGTTGTATAATTCGACGTAACTTACCTTGAGCAGTACAGTTTCATCAGATTTTTAACTGTAGTCAGTAAAGATTTTGGAGCCTACGGGTCTGGTAAAGGAGTCCTGTTCAATCCCTCTGGAAGACTAGTCACATTATACGCTTACAGTCTGCAAACTCAGTCAGATAAAGTTCAGCGTCACTAACATTATACAGAATGTGAAATATATTGTACCTTGTCAACTCCCCAGAACCATAAAACTAACTTTAACGACCCCACGTGACTTTTGAGAGCCAGTAGGGGTATCTGACTGCGGTATGGGCGATTTTTACGATCTAACTTTGAGATAAATACCCAATTCATTTGACATCCCCATGTCATACCGACTTCTTGTATACGTAGTTTGTTATATTCACAAGGGGAGCATGCACTTTTCAGGATAGACCTAGCATTTGCTGTGTGACTTATCAACTACCGATAAGCACTTGGACGTTCTTTTGGTAAGTTGAGTTTAAACTAAACTAAGAGTTACCTGTTGCACAAAAATGAAGCCAGATTTAAAAAAGAAATGCGTGTAGTTTGTTATTTAGACAAACTTCGGAACAACACATCTTGTTACTGTATAAATCTCTAGGGGCACAGCGCAGAAATCAAGTCCGAGACACGTTTTTTCGAATATACACAACAAAAGTGAATAGTAAAAAATCCTTTTAAAGTGTTTAGCAAGAAGATGGCGAGTTTAGTTAAATCCAGAAATCACCAAATGCAAAAATTCAAATCACATAAATATCGCCTTTTAAACATCAACCAGCAACTCAAAGCCGCGCGTAACAGATGAGCTTTAGCGTTTAGCATAAATGGTTAACTAAAACAGCTAGGTAAGGTCACGTTCTAATCATATCTTATAGAACTATTTTTGAAAGATAAACCCAGAGTTAATCAATAGATGTCGATGAAAAATTCCTTCTGTGCATCGTTTATATGTCTTTACAAAATGCACAATACATGGAGTTACGACCAAACACGTAGCAATATTTAAATATATCAGTGCTGATAATATTTTATGTGCTAGATACTACGATATATATTCACCAAATATAGTAGAACGCATTTCACTAGGTAATAGGATGTCAGCTTGTTTATAGTCAACATACTACACTACGGAGATTAGGGGTAGTTATGAGAAACTTTAACTTTATTTTGAATTAAGCTACAAACAAATACAAAAAGCTTGGTGGCAATATACTGTAGGAACTAAACATAGTTGTCATTCTTTCCCACAGAAAATATGCCATTCATCACCCTGCCCATTACAGTCTAGCTATAGGCAACATTATAAACTTTTTTGAATTATTTACAACCATTATAACTCACTAAATAATCGTATACAATCATCGTTGATTTCAGTATCTATCCACATGTATTACGAAAGATTAGAATTCTACATGGTATTTCGACATACATACTTTGCTTAAATTCACCGACAGCGTCAAGGACAGTAGCTACAGGAAGGTGGTTATATTTTTGAGAGAAGATAGAGTAACAGCAAAGATTTTCGCACTTAATCAGCGCATTGGATAGGTGGGGTGGGGGAGAGGAAGATCAAATTGTACAACTTGCGTCAATTATAAATAAGTTATACCATTTACAATCCACAAAAAACCATGCTACTTTTTCAAGAAAGCACCAATAGTTCACTGACACAGACATATGTAAGATAGAAACAAGCATTTAACAGCGAAAGAACAACACAGGTTAAAAGAAAAATGTTAGCAATACCACAGAAAAGTTTAATCCATCTTTAATATTTAACAACACGCGGGGAAAATGTGCCTCGCTGTACAGTACTGGTGCACGGTGTCTGTTATTTTTCTATTTGATATGTTAGGGTTGAAAGGCGCTTGCTCCGGCCGTCATGCTCATGCTTTTCAGCTTGTTGTCCTTTTTCCATTTCATCCTCCGGTTCTGGAACCAAATCTTGATCTGCCGTTCTGAGAGACACAGAGCATGGGCAATCTCTATCCTCCGCCGTCGGGTTAGATATCTGTTGAAGTGGAACTCTTTTTCCAACTCCAACGTTTGAAAACGAGTATAAGCAGTCCTGGCTCTTTTCCCGTCGGGTCCACCCATGCCATCTGCTAATAAATACAGGAAGTTTTTTTTTAACCATGCTGAATTATCCATCTCCTTTGAAAAACATCATTTTTTTAAAAATACAATTTTATACCTTGAAAGTGGAATATTCTCTTCCCTGGGCCTCTCCGGCCACGTACGTCAAAACGAAAGTATATTGTCCCAATTTGAATTGCTATTAATTATCATTTTCCTTTTCATTGTCTGAGCATGTAACCTGTGTCTTGACGGCTGTGCTTCTAATTATCTGCACACACACACACATACACACACACACAAACACACACACACACCAGACATGCACAGTTATATACACATACATTCTTTTAAAAAGAATTGTCTGAAATTGCAAGCAGATCCACAGAAAATGGATCACAGAAACATTGATTATCCAGGGTTAGTGCACAGTTCTCTTTGTTATTATGCTGACCGTGCAGTTAAAGTCATAGCTTTCAATACACTAATATCATAGATATCATATAATATTTACAGCCCATCTGCTTTAAATATAACAGATTTTCAAATTTACTGATTTTTTTTGGTCGAATTGCATATTATTTTGCATGCACGTTATAAAATTGCTGTTAAATGAGTTGCATTAAATTTGCCGAAAAATCATTAGCTTAGTTTCTGTAGAGCAGAGAAATACAAATTGTTCCTATTTTGTGTCACTCAGATTGCACAATAGGACGCCATGAATTACCTGACCACAGAGCAATATTTAGGGTGATAAACAGAAAATGAAAGTGTACCATGGCCAATGTGCAGCTTTCTCATCCAAGGAAATATTTGTGGTTGCTGTTCTGGTGTTGTTGCTTGTGTTGATTCTTGCTGTGCCCTGGGATGGTTGTTGTTGTTGGCTGGAGTGCCCTCTTCGGCATCCGAGGATGCTCCGGCCTCGTCCATTTCTGTAAAATTACTTGCTGAACTAGAGGAGGTAGTCGGATCGGATGGGGAACCCTTGACTCCGTGACTGTCTTTGCCGGAACAAGGAAGGGGTTCTGGAGATGAGAGGGTGCAGCTCGCTGCTTGTCTGAACCTGGTTTCTGTAGCTGAAGGATAGCTTCTGGACTTTTCTGTATTAACCACTCCAAAGTGGTTAGATGAGGCTGAACGGGTGATGCTAAGGTCCATACCATTGTAGTTGTAGCCGTAAGTGCCTGAATGCATGGTGCCTGAATCCCTGTATGGTCCGTTCTCGGAGCTGCTCGTCCCATAATTAAGTAACTGATAATCCGGGCCATTTTGATAGCGACCGGAGAATGAGTTTACAAAGTAAGAGCTCATTTGGGTTTTTTTGGGTTGATTTGTGGTTGTTAGTCGTTATAACCCAGTCCTGCACGATTTATGATATATTAATGAATTATAGAAATGACTGTACTTCGTTCGCTTCTATGTATGCGGCCAAATATGGGGGGTGCGAGTCGGAATCACGTGCTTTTGTTGACCAGTCGTAAATTCTCACTGATGACCTCAAGGGGTAATTCATGCTCTATGGTTACAAATAATGACGATCCGAGAATCGTTACGCCATGTGAATGCAAGGTTCCAAATGGTGGCCAGGTTTGCAGACTGCGCCACCTACTGGGCTCTGTCTGCATTACACAAATTAAGGTCATTGCTTATGTATTGACATTGGCATTCTTGTATTAATAATAACGCAACAAAAAGTTATATTTTAAATTTACCTACCTCAAATCAATACACTGTTCCAATACAGTTTGCCACATATCTTATTCAACATTTGACAATGCATTTGTTAAAAAATTCAAAAATGCTAACTATAAAACGGCTATTCAATTATCTTGCAATTGAATTGGAAATCACGTTTATAGCTATGCTTAGTGTGGAGCAATTTATTTCGTTTTTTTGACCAGATACATTTAAAAACAATTAACTTGCCATCCTTGACTAGTCAGTTAAATGTACGCATTCATCGACCTACAATGGGTATTGCGCTGTAAGCGTTATTATTTGCTAAATGTTATCATTCCAATGCGGGGATGAAGTTCGTTCTGAAACGTGATAATTATTGCGAATAAAATATACTGGACTGATTTTTTTCTTTAAAAAACCTTTATCTTCAAATTGCACAGGCTGTTTGAAGACAAGGAAAGGACGAATTCTTAGAAAGTTCTAATTTGCACGTTGGTGCACTGCTTGGGCTGCGCGGATAGCACGGTTCTTTCCTTTGCTATATTTTGAAGGATGTTAGCTTAAGAAAATATATGTTTGAGCTACTTTGTACCACCGCTCCTATTTGGTATCAATATTCTTTATAAAGAACTACTTCATTATTCTGACTAAAATGCTAAATGAATAATATTTATTCACATTGCGGAGACGCGAATCGTTTCTTAGTGTTTAGTATACGCATAAGTCCAGTCTCGTTACATGATCTTTTACCGGATTCGCATAAGCACTTCAACACAACCTACCTCCTGAAGGGCTCAGTGAATAATTAGCAAAGCGCACTTCAGCATTTTTGGTGCGCATTGCTGTTTATTTCGAATAAGGAAGGATTAAACTTCCTCATTCGATATAAAGAAAGATTTTTTTGAAGGAACGTATTTTTCTGACCACAAAATATTTGTGCTCAAATCCTGTTTTTTTATCATACAAATTTGTATGATAAGACTGTTCTATAACTGGAGCGAGCATTTAGCAAGACACGACGTGTTTTCTTGATTGTGCAACAGAGAATAAAATAATTGGAACCAGGAAAACAGTTGTTAAAAACCGCAGAGCCCTTTGCTTCGCCCAGTAGTGAACTGGTTGCAAATTTCAAAGATTTGCCTATCATCAACCAGTAACGCCTCTTTAACCGAGCCTGATTTTTAGATGCGGACAATGAGCTGATTACTGGAATGAATTTTGAATTTGTAGGAAAATCATAGAGATAAATCAATTATCCGAAATTCAATGAGGACTGTCAAGTTTTTGTTTGTAATATATTACAATCCAGACTAAGATTAGTTATGAGTAGCGAAGTGGAGGATGTAGAGTTTATACCAGATCTCTCTGGTGGATTATCAATGGTTTCCATGTACATTATGATTCTGAAACTGAGAAATACACACTTTTAGGAAAAAAACCTTTTATTATCATTCCAGGTAATGATGCTCAGTCTTTAAAATGTATGACGCATGCTACAATCACATTAATTTAACAAAAACTGAAATAAAAAAATAACCTCTTACTCAAATCTTAAGACATTTGCTTTTATTTTCCTCGCTCCGTTACGAAAACAATCCAAAATACGATATTCAAACCTCATTGTGTAATTTACACAAGCACGCACACTCATTTCCACACACGCACGCATCCACAAAATAAATCAAAAATAATTGTTCACAGTGCACAAAAAAATACACTATCTTTAAACTAGAGAGCTGAGACGAACGTCAAAAGTCACAATATTGCAACAGCTCAATTGAGATACAGAATTAATGGAATGCTAATGTTTTAAAACTATTGACACCAATGTGAAACATTGCCTGCTTGGCTAGACCAAAGGAATGCATAACTTTATAATAAATCTCACAACAAATACAGAAATGTACAACTCCACTGGTGCGCAACAGCAAACAAATTGTAAACTTTGATTTTTTTTATTTTTAGTTAAAGAACTGCACAGCGTTCCCTTCTTTTTCTGTATCTTGTTTTCACTCTGTTGATTTTTCTTCTGTTTCCTCTCCGCTTAATTGCGAGGAGCCCAGCAATTTGTTCTCTTTTTTCCATTTCATGCGCCTGTTCTGAAACCAGATTTTGATCTGGCGTTCTGTGAGGCAAAGTGCGTGTGCAATCTCTATCCGGCGTCTTCTGGTCAAGTAGCGGTTAAAGTGGAACTCCTTTTCCAGCTCCAGGGTTTGATATCTAGTGTAGGTTTGCCGCCCGCGCCGTCCATTTGGGTTAAAAGCTGAGGCTTCAGAGTAAAAGTAAAAGAAGATGGACAGATAGAGATACAGACAGTGAGGGAAGATAAAACAAAGCTGTCGATTATTACACGTCTATTGCAACAGTACTGAAGCATATAAATAACAAATGGACCACATTGATTATACGAGACGTTAAACGTTAAACTATAAGTTTCATAATACACCGTTTGATGAGTACTTTCGATTCTGAAGCACTAAATAATGATCTCTATTCTTGGCATGCTTACATTCCGTTCGATTAAGGCTTTAGAACCGGTGGGCCTATTGACTGTGCAGTAAACTCTTCAGTATAAAGAAAACAACTGATCATACTTCACAATGAAAGGTCAGCGTTATATTTTATATACATATTATTCTATATTAGATGTTGAGCTTTAATCATTTATTCAGTATCTCAAAATTTGCAGCGGTACATAATTTCGTCTGAATTGTATTAAAGTCTTCTGAAATCATTAAACGTTTAATTCTCTTTTCCAACAAATCAGTTTAAGGGATTAAATGTTCATCACTTTCTTGTTAAGTTCAATATAAGCATGCGCCAAACTTTGTTTTTCTCCAAATATGTAAGGAAAAGAGTACAAAGGGCAAACTTACCACCACTGGAGTTCATTCTTTGCATCCAAGGGTACACTGGGAGCGAACTCTTCTGATCATCCACTTCTCCATATAAAATTCTGTTTTGTGCACACTCGAATTTGCGTTGTTCCGGGTTGAAATGTGTTGCATCCTCCAATGAGTGATATTTGGAGTTGGTGGAGGAAGCGCCGCATGAAGGGTCTTTTTCCCGATAAAAACTGGGGGCACCGTAATCACAGGGTGTCCGATTGCACGCATACGCTCCGTTGGCTTGTTGGTAGTAGGAGGGTGACGGGTAGCTTTTATCCTGCATGCTTGTAGCCCCATATGTGGCTGGGTAGTGTCTTAAAGGGTCGTAACTGGAGGAATATAGCGGAATCTGCCCAAGGAAGGACTCTTGTCCACTAGCAAGAGTGGCCGGGAAAGTGGAGTTCACAAAATACGAACTCATTTGTTGGCTGTGCTCTGTTATGATTTGTTGTGTATTAGTCCAAGTGCCTGTGCTATTAGCAGTTAGCGAGATGGGTTTGATTCGGGATGGCCAAGTGCCAGAAAGGACAGCAGGAAATATAACCATCTGATCATCGACTGACCAATGGCAATACTGTTTGATAGGAAAATAGCACCCATGAGGGACTTATCCATGAATCAGAGAGGCTAGCAGAAACCGGCACATGTGATGGGAAAAAGTCCCAAACATAGAAAGAGAGAGATATACACACATAATTTTTAGATTCGCTCTGTACTCAAATGAATAAAATGTGTAAGAATGTTTAAATTAATGCATCGGTGTCTTGATGCAGACAGCGAAATAATTTAGCCATTCAAACTAAACAAACAACCAAAATACAATGTCCTCTGTTGTGCGAGTATCCAGATAATTCACTAAACACTTATTAACTCAATTTTATTGCTTTCTCCCTGTTAAATCGGAGCTCGGTTTTATGCTTCTTAGGGATCTGTCTTGGATTATGGCTGTATAATTCAAGATGCATTCAAGATGTTTCCATTAATATTTCCAACACTGAACGTTATTTACCACACAGTTTCGTTCGCATATTCTGATGGATGTACAGAAATCTCTCGGTGGCTTGTATGTTATGCACTCCAGAATTCCTGATAGTCGTTTGTTGTGCTTGTGTTGCAGTTCTCTTCTGTGTAAGAATGTAATTCGGCGAATGCAGTTTAACTTTGAGGCACGAAAAGGGGATCTGAATACAAACTTTTAATCTCTAATTGAAACCACAAAGCGAACGGAAGAAACTTTCCAAAATGAAAAGACAACTAAATCAAATCCCTGAAAATGAGGCACCAGCGGAATAGATCACAAAGCAATCACTGCGATGAATGTACAACTTAAGTTGTATTCTTTCAAAGTTCCAGAACGAAAATGTGAGGAGTTTTTTTTGTGTAAAAATGTCATAAAGACAAACACAGAGCATTCAGAAAATGGTGTAAAATGAGTTAAAACCCGAAATCTTAGACAGTTGCGCCTTTGTAAAGTGAGACTGCGACTGCGACCAAGGGCAGCAAGACGGGGTTTTCGCTGACTAAAGTGTGGAGATATGTAAATATGTTCTGTTTAGCTGACTGAGTGCACCATTTACAGACTAATCCCATGTATTTAAACAAGTACAGACGAATATTTCTTAAGGTCAGTTGCGTTAAGTGCTTAATAGATAACTGAGCGATATTGAGGACTACGCACAGCTTGCAAGCTTTCACATAACTAATTTGGTGCGCACGTCAGATTTCATTGAAAGTTGCAGTTCCGATTTCTGTATATGATACCTTGTTGCACACATACACTATGCTTTAGAGAAATAAAATTTATGCATTGTAATATTTGTATTTGTAACGTGTATTTGTTCAAATATCAGCTCTTTTAATCGTATCTCTTAGATTTACTTGCAAAATTCATCAGTTTTAAAAAATAAAAACACAGAACTTGCTGTATCCGACTGCATACCCAAGGATTCCTTTTCTAAAACAAAATCTGTTTTGATCCTATTTAAACTTTAGATTAAAAAATCACAGATATATTTAAAATAGATATAATTATTTTATCGTGTAAGACTCTGAAATCCTACAAGTGTCAGAGTTTGTATTGGACATTAAGCATTTATTTTTAGCAGTTCCTCTGGAAGGCACCATTTCCTTGCTTCTACATCTGTTTCAAGGAATCATAAACTGATTAGTGAGAAATTAAAGAAATCCCTATTTCTAGATACCAGTTCATTTTAAGAAGCGGTTGCTTTCTTGTTAAGAAACATGGCGGATTGAGCACGGTGAGAAAGATAATTAAATGCGAAGGGATAAAGTTTTTTTTACCCACCTGGGAGATTCCTAGTATGAAATTCTTTGCAGAAGTGGCCGTTACGAGATTCAAGCTAAATCCCTCCAAATTACTTCTGGAACTAATGTTTACCTTTTTTTTTCAAAACAAAATGGAACCAATGTTCTACTTTTATGAAAGCTTTGAACTGTGATAAGAGTCTGCATATAAATCGCAACTTTCCAAATGACTTTCATATTCGGAAGAAACCAGTTCAAACCAGTTGCAATCTGATATCAAATCTTCGATATTTTCACTTCCATGCACTAAAATATCCAAGTGTACATTATTTTTGTAATTGTAAGATGGTTTTATCTCACAAGCTTTTTTCTTAAAGGCAGTTGATACTGTGCAATTTTATTGCTTAATCATTGTAAATTATCAGGGTGATTTAAAACTAATGTAAGCTTTGTTCCATTTATAAATAAATATATTAAAAAGTAACTTTAGAATAAATAAGAATCGAATTATAAAACAAGGCAGGACATATATTGTAATGTTGTGACTTGTCCTGGAGCTCAATTATTCAACGCTGCGTTTCCAAAGAATGCTATAGCTGCTATTTGAAGATCTAAAGGCATTCGTCTAACTATAAGGATTTTTTAAAATAAGTTGAGATGCATTTTCAAAAGCAAACTTGGTATTTGCTCATTTCAACGAGCATTTTACGGCTTGGGTCTTAGGTATTCCTCCCATCCCGACAATATTCCTTTTTACTGTCTAGCGAGGTCACCATTTACTTTCCGTGTCAATTTCAACATCTCTTTGTCAGGAAGGGAGCATAAAATCCCCTTTGAAAGTGTGGGAAGGTAAAATTAAAGGGGGTGACAGAAGTTCTGTGTTTTTTGTTTATTGTTTATGAGTCGGGACATTAAAGGCAGAAATTCGTTTACAACCGCTCTGGTTACGCTACAAAGCAGGAGCCTTACACATTAGAAAACTGGTTTGCAGGATTGCTATCTGTCCAGGGATGCATAACAAATTTGGGCCTTGTTCACAATTTGCTGCTAATCGGACGGAGCCAGGAATTTATTCCAAAGAGAGTTGTTTACACGAGAATTTTACAAATCTCAACTGCAGAATAACATTGACACAAAATTCAATTTAGTCAATAAACTTTCATCTAAACCCGTTTTCTTTAATACCCATTGGCTGCTATTAAGGTGAAGTGTTTGTGAGAAAGACCATGATGATTGCATTGCATTTACATTCGGACATATCACCGTGCGAAGGCTACGGTGTACTGCATCTTCTGCATATCATGGCTTTCTTCTTTAAAAAGAATAACCAAAACAATAATATCACAACCATACATAGTTACATTGTAGTAAATGCAATTATTGCACTGAGACACATATGTAAAGAGAAAGCAAATATGTAACTTACTACAGACCAATAATGATAACCACTGCTAATTTATTCAGTTATTTATGAATATTTATATTACTCGCATGCGCCACCCCCACAAACAAACTGACACACAAATTATATGTATACAACATAGCTGCTCTTTTACGCAGCTTTGACCGTTTACAAATTCTGCAGATGTAGTACATCTTTTTTGCTCATTTCCCGATTTCCTCGGCCGAACGGAACGCAAGGTGGCAGCAGAGAGCAACAAATCCCGCCTCCCTGCCCCCAGCAAAAACCCTGAGAGATTTATATTATATCAATGCAGAACTACTGGGCCTCTTGGTTACTAAACATTCTAAACCACGGTCAACTAAACGCCATCTTATATTATATCACCAGACTGTTACCCACTAACACTGTAAGCTGAAACCTTAATGCTGCCCAACAGAAAAAAGAAACCGCCGCATATCATAAATGCATGAATTTGTAACTCCAGAACCAACTGCTTGACTGAAAACAAATTATTAACAATCGTGAAGCACAATTGGAGGAAACATTACTATTACAGCACAACTACAATACGTCAAAGCGTCAGTCTTACTGACACTGGCAGTTCTAATTGCTGTTCTTGATAAAAATTGTTCACGTAATGAGCGACCCTCGAGAAAAGATTAACAATCGCCAATGCTCATTTAACCTTACATAGCAAAACTCGCCCTCGACCACAATTAAAGATTTGTCAACACGCCACAGCGACACTGGATAACAGGTTCCTTAACTATATAACAGAGCCGTGAAATAGAATCGCTTGTGAAAAAAAAACACCAATTGCCAATCTTGCGGTTTTCCAGTTAAATTAAAGAAATAACTTTCACAGCTTACTGAAATTGAAGCCTCCAAACACCGACTTACTGTAATCAAAATGTATCAAAATATTTTCTAACTGAAGTCAACAAGTCTTTATTTTCTCATCTTTGACTGAAATTCTGCACAAAATCATTCATTACAATTGTTGGAAAAAAGCCATTGACAAATATATACAGTAATCGTCTTACCTTTGCAACAGCATCTGTGATTTTGCTTCGATCATCGTTCGCTCAATTTGGAAGCAACGCGATTTTGTTTCGCGAACAATATTGTCCCAAACTGATAGCCGTCGGTTAACCTGCGGCCGCAGATTTGCTGGGTTTTATGCATCAGTCATTTACGCGGAAATCGGAATTCGAGCCTCTTTGAAAAATGATATCATCCACATCACTGAGATTTGCGCCACTCCATCCGTTGCTGAAATTCCCAATCGACAGACAAGTGGTAGATTGCAAAAAAAAAGTCTTGTTTACTTTGTGTGCGTGTGTGTCCGTATATGCCGATGTGTGTGTTTGCACCTCCAATAGTAACTACCAAAGTTTGAAAAAAAAACCGATAGAAGCCCTGAGGAGGACACAGGACCGACCCAAGGTACGGTGGCCAAAAGAATACTGCAATATACTCACATGGGAAATCATAAAAAGTTCATGTTCACGGTTGCTATCCACATGACCGGCAGCGGCCAATCGAAGGACCGATCCACTCATAAAGTTCTATCACAAAGTTGTAAATTTTCATAAAACAACAAGGAATTTATTGCATTTCTTCATGACTAGCAACAACAGGCCCCTTCGCCGCCATGTTGTGTGCCAATGCAAAATGGTAAAAAGAATATTTTCTAAAATGTTTTCTTACATAATAGCACTGCTTTTCCTGTATTATATTCTCTTTTATTCTATTCCACATTGTATTGACCCTGTTCCCTGTCCGCTTCCCACGTTCGCCGCCGCCTTTCTATAGAAAGATAAGTGACTACAGAAACTAGAAAAAAAAGACTTTTGCGAAAATTAAGTCATTTTTTACTTTTTCCTGTGTTTGTGCCTCTCCTGTTCGTGCGCTTTAGGTGAAACCAGCAGAAAATCGCAATGTGAAATTGGTAATTTAGTTTCTCATAAGGGAATAAAATGGTCCGTTAAACGAAATTTACCTGGATTTGTCTTGAAAGTCAATTTTCTGTGTTCGCAAATTACCTTCCCCAATTTAAATTTTAATTCGTATTATCCATGTTTTTATGTTTTTAGGGGTCAAAAGCGTATCGTTCTTACAATAACTTTCTTCCTCAAATCAGGAAGATTCACTCGTCCTGTACACCCTAAATTGAAAAGGACAAGAGCGAGGATAAATAGACTTGAATCTCTCCCTGCATAAATGGCTGGACTTACCTCTACAATCTACATGGCGCAATGCGTCTAAAACTCTAAAAATATTTTAGATATTTAAATAGTGGAACAAGTGAATTGATATAATGTAAATGCAATCTTGTATGCATCAAAATTATACTAATTGTTTCATTTTGTTTTCGAAGGATGCTAGAAGAGCATTTACCCCCGCTTTCCGACAAAAATATTGCATTGCTGAGGAACACTTATGTTAGATACGTAAAGGGCGTTTATGTACAATGTAATCGTTAATTCACCTTTTAAGACTAATTTCAAAGCCGTGAAATTGCTGAAATGCTTTGTCTTCTTCCCCGACGCTGAACCCAGCTAAATTCTCTTAATATAGCGTTATAGATATATTTAGACTGAGGTGCGTTTGCACTCCACGAAAACGTCCCATTGTCTTTGTTGCGTGGAATTATTTAATCAGGGAAAGCTCGATTCAAAGATTGGAGGAATATAGACTGGAGCACAAAACTCGGAATATGACGGAGAGAAAATCTTCCTTTAACTGGGTTATTTGGGCAAAGAATTGGTGTTAACTCATAAACGCAGACTCGAAATTGTATTGTTTTGTTGAAAACTAGACTGTGATCCCTCCTGGTTTGTGTGTATTTTGTGGCAGAAAATGTCGACTTTGACAGAGTAACACAATAACGAAAAACATCCTAATTTTATTTCACAGAACAGTTTACATCCTTCATAGCTAAAGCGCAAAATCTCAACTGAGCAAACATAATGGTCCATATTTAAATATCAAAAAATGTACAGTGAAGTTACACGCAATACTTCCACCAGAACAACATTTCATATAATTAACTGTAACAGGTTTTTATACGAACACAATTATCTGTACACAGGTTGTGACTACACAAAGTTCCTTTTGGAAACTAATATTAATGACAAGAAATTACATCAATACAGTAACCAATATAAAGTCACTGACATTGTTTTCCTTTAAATACACCAGATAAAACAACGCTAATTACAATAACGACAATTCACCACATTGAAAAGGCTAACACACAGACTATATATAACTGTACTTGTACAATATAGTTTTGGGTTATTCCCCTCTAATCTGTACAAAACAAACTACAAGTAAAACTGTTACAGATTTAGGTAGTATTCTGTTTCAGTGTTAAGAAATGAGGAACAAATCGTTCCATTTGTTTAAAAAAGTCTTATAAGTTTATGCCTCTTGTTGAGTTTTTAGAAGTTTTGTTTTCATTCTTCTTGCTTTTCTTCGCCTGCATCAGGTGGACTGGTTGCTTTACTTTCCTTCTTCCATTTCATCCTCCTGTTCTGAAACCAGATTTTGATTTGCCTTTCAGTCAGGCAGAGAGCGTGTGCGATCTCGATGCGTCTCCGTCTAGTGAGGTAGCGGTTGAAGTGAAACTCTTTTTCCAGCTCCAGGGTCTGATACCGAGTGTAAGTCTGACGTCCCCTCTTCCTGTCTGAAGCTGGACAATGATCAAGGAGAGGAATCGAAAGAAAGAAACAGAGAGAGAAAAAAATGAAATTACCAACAATGCAGGAACAGCACTCTAACTAACAGCCGGCATTGCTTTTTCCTGTACTCCAAATCTACCACTAATTTCAACATAATGTCCAGAATATCCCCTTGACAGATACAATAAATTACTGTCGGAAACTAACTGATTACAATCAATATAAAGTTTGTAATAATGCTTTATAAAGAAGACGGGGATAACTCTATATGGGGAAGTATTTAAACTGTTTACACAGCACTTAGAGGCCTGAGACAACTGTCACTCAGTAGCATGTTGACTTTAATTTTTTTTATTCAACTAATATTTTAAACAAGGAAGCGCGTATTGGTTTAACAGCTATAATCCATTGATGGATGATCATTGTCCTACATCTTCACCGCACTCTGCATTTGGTGAATTAATGTTATGTAACTTGAAACTGAGAGGCAGTTATAAAATGGATACTATTATTTGTTTTAAAGCACAACACAGTGGCTCAGTTTGTCTGAATGGTCGTGCAGGAAAGCACCAATCTCCAAATTCGGTAAAGATTCCCGAACTTAGCACTTCACCAAATATTCGGAAGAAAAGGCGTTGAAAAAACCCCCTCTCTTGTTCAGTGGAAAATAATTGTTTAAATAGGAGAAAGGGCCACCTCCACCCCGACGCCCCCACCCAAAATCAAACCATCCCTGTTTCACACCACCAGCACTGCCGTACCTCGTCCTATACAAGCACAAACTGCCGCATTGGTTCGACTGGACCAAAACAACGGTCGGCTGTACATTGAAGTAATTCCCATTGAATTGAAATATCTTTATAAATATTTAATGCTAGTTTTTGCGCACTTTTTGTAGCCTCCATTTGTCATCTTCTTACCATCCCTGATGTATTCCGCTTCAATCACCAAAAGCTATTCCCCCCACCCACCCCAGTTCTCACCAGCACCAACCCCCCTCTCTTTGCAGCCGCATCCATAACACCAAAAGCACATTGCAACTTATAAAAACAGAGAGGAACTTCGAATAGCAGAGAACTTGCAATGAATGGGAATGAGCAGAAAAAGAGGGCGATTTAGATCTCATGGGATCTTCCGAATTCAATACTGCTTTTGATAGAATTAAAAGTAGAGTTGGTGAAAATGTAAAGAAATAAGAAATTTTTTGTTGAAGTGTCCCACAATATAAAACTTTTCAGATCCTTATTTGATGTTTTATTTTCAGATAGATTTGGAAATTTATCACATGGAGCTAATAATATAAATTATAGTCAGCGACTTGATTGCTTCTGGGGGGAGTGCATTGCATTTATACCCCTGTTTCGTGAACGTCATAAATGAGCACGACATCCTAATGCAATAAAGCAATTGACGGTCCCTCTAAGAGAATGCATTTTATGTGACTTTTCACATACCTGAGCTCTTCATCCAAGGGTAGATCCGGAAGTTCTCGGACTGAGGGTCTGCCTCTCTTTGCTCCGACTTGCTGCAACTCTGCTTGCAAGAGTCCCCAGCGCCACACATCAGTGAGGAGAGGTTATGATCGAATGAAGAACAGTGCATGTTAAAGGAGTTCGCGTTGAGGCCATAAGGAGACGTGTACATGGTGGGGGACTGGTGGTGGAGGCTGTTAGCTGTGCTGTACAAACCCGGCACAGTGGCTGCGTAAGAAGCCGACCCAGAGCCATAGCCCGACCGCTGGGAGTTTGAGGCAAAGGCGCAAGAAGTTGGTTCCGAAAAAACCCCCGATGGAAAAACAGAAGTTCCAGCTGTATATTTCGAAAATAAAGCATTCGCATAATACAATGAACTCATAATTTGGCTGGTGATTTGTAGGCCGGGACGTTTCAGTGTCGGTTTTACGAGGTACGGTGATATATTACGGAATTAGAGTCCAGATTTACACCAAAAGAACCCCCTTTTTCCTCCCGATGCACGTGATATTGGCACGTGACACAGCCGGCCAATGAGAATCAGGCTACCCGCGGCTTCTTTGGATGATAAAAAAATTCTCTGATCTAAAGAAAAATTCCTGCATCCAAGTCATAATATGTCTAACTTTAAATACAAGGTGAATGGGAGGCAATTTGAGTTTATAGGATTGGTCGATCGATTCTTTAGATGGGAATTTAAATAAATCGATTCGCTTTTTGTAGCTTGCATTCAGCTTCCAGTGGAAACACATTTGTCAAAACAGCTTTCTTTTGGTTCGGTTGCGCTCTAACATCGCGCACTGAATCCCAATAATCGATTTCTGCTTTAAGGTGGCTCGCTGGCCGGAGGAGAGTCCGAGGACGTGTCTTTCCAAATCTACACTGTAATCGCAATACTTACACAAACAAATTAAGCAGATATCTGCTCACTTTATTCGCCACAGCTGCTCCAGGACGAACTTCAACTTGTTCTATTTAAAAGGGGGAGGGGGAAGTGGGGTGGGAGGGAGTAAGGAATTATGAGTGCAAATGAGTCAAGTGAGCTGCAAACATAAACAGGTCACTAATAAAAAAGTCACAAAGACAAATTGAGTCAGGTGCGATTGCAATGTCTTATTGATATTTAATGCTCAGTTTTCAACAATATTATCTATCCATCTGTCTGTTTGCAGACTGCACATTATATGCAAGTTATTTTTGCCAAATCTCCTCATTCAAGTAAAGTCAATTTAGAAAAGAAGCCGAGCAATTTCACAGTTCTTTTTTCTCTTATCAAGTTTATTGTACCCCTTTCCGCCGCTTGCATGTCCAAACAATAGTCTAATCTCGACTATAACATTAATGCATCACCAATCCTTCATTCCCACCGCCCCCCACCTCCCCTAAATAAAGCAATTCACGTATACAGTAGACTTTTCTCACAGTTAAAACTTAAAGACCAGTTTCTTCTTGTTTTGTTTTTCTTAAAAAAAAACAGTTTTTACTTCTGCACATGCCAATTTGGAGAAAGCAATAATATAAATACAACAAAGACCGTAAACAATAACACAATCTAAAATCGCTAAAGCTTAAATAGGCAGCTTCATGTTGTCGGGATTTTCCTTTAAGCTAATGATTATTAGCTGAAGTAGTGCACACGGCTTAAATATTCTACAGCAGTATTTCAAATGACACAGACACACTAGAACATTGATCTATGAACTTCACATTAAATACTTTCACAAGAATTCACTTAGTACAGCGAGAGTGCTACGCAACCACATGTATATAGCTGGTAAAAAGTTGAAGTACTCGTTTTAATCTGCACCTCCATACATTTGCGCACAATATTGTGTATCAAACAGTAATCAGGAAAATTTGTTCTGCTCCTCGCACCCGCACTATTTAAAAACTGTCTACATTATTCTTTTCCTTCCCCCTCCCACGGATTAACATTTTGTGTTTTAAATTATTCGCATTATTTTATTGTTATTAATCTTTCTCTTCGTCTTCTTTCACGTCCTTCTCCTTTGGAGTTTCCTCTATTTCGGATTTACTGCTGGGAAACTTGTCTTTGTTATTTTCCTTCTTCCATTTCATTCGTCTGTTCTGGAACCAAATTTTGACCTGTCTCTCGGTCAGTCCCAGGGCGTGTGACACTTCGATCCGCCGTTTGCGAGTCAGATATGGATTGAACAAAAATTCTTTTTCAAGTTCTAGTGTCTGATAGCGACTGTATGTTTGTCTTCCCCTGCGACGTCCTGCAGCTACTAGGAAACAGAGAGGGGGAAGAGAGAGAGAGGACCAAGAGAAAAAAAGGCTAAATGAGGCTTTGTAGTTATACGGAGGGCTCTAAAACAAGATTCAAACACTGTTGAACAGTATTCAACACCGTAGGAAAAATACGCCATAAAACTGCAATAAAACTGCAAACAGCATGCAATATACCACCCTTAAAAAACCGCTCCAGGATCATTAAAGTATAAAGTAATTTACAAGTACCGAACTTTAGAATCATAAAACACTAAAGTTGCAACGTTTCTTTTATTGGCTCAGGAAATGAACCTTTCTGCGTTTTAAAATGCATGTGTGTGTATTATCCCTCTCCTTTCTGTCTGCCTCTTTCTTTTCTTGCTGGCCCATGTCAAAGCCTCACCTTGCGGTCTCATCCACGGAAACAGCTGTGTCGGGGATGAACTCTGCTCTGAAATCTCTGCTTCTTCTCCTAGGCTGGTAGCCGTCGACTTGCAGTCGGGATATTGGATCAGTTCGGCCTCTTGTTGGGCAGCGAAAATTGGCTGCCTTTGCAGGGCATCGTAGCTGTAGAAACTGCCGGCATCCCCGTGACACGTCACCGCACACGGATTTTGCTGGTAGGCGGAGGTGGAGAGGGTAGCGGCGCCGTGGTGGTAAAAATCCTGGATCTGGCCGGGATGCTGGAAGCTGCCCCCGGTGCCGGGTCCATAGACCACGGTGGGTCTGCCGCCCAGGTCCTGGGTGAAACCACAGTCATAATAATTGGGGCGCAGCGTCTCCCCACTTTTATACTTGGAAAACAGCGAATTGACAAAGTAGGAGCTCATTGGGAAGGACTAAGATCTTTCTGCTCAACGGATGGAACTTAGTGTTTGGTAATCAGACAAGCAAACAAGCCAAGATTTTTTAAAAATTAAACCTTCATCTTATTGATCTCAACAAATAGTGTCCTGGCATCACATCTTCGTGAAGAGGTTCACTCATAAACAGTTTTCTGTGATTTACTTCAGCCCAAATGAGTTGTTTCATATTTTGCCGTCTCTTTTCATGATAATTTGCATTTATTACCTCAACCACGTCCTATTGGCTTCGCTTACTCCGTATGGACACTGCACCGTGTGAAAAGGGAATGGTTCGAGAGAGAGGGAATGAGAGAAAGATAGAGAGGGGGGAATATGCGGATTAATATATTCAACCATGTTCATTACCGGGATATCAGCCGCTTTACAACAGATGAAATACATACGCCACCAAAAGATTGATAAGGGGAAGTATCCACGCTGTTGTGAAGTAAAGGATAGACATTCAGACGTTAATTTCCAAACCATTTAATGAGAATATGCGTCTCTTTTAAAGGTCAGAGTTACATCAACAAGACGTGGAAGTACTGTACCAATCCGAAAATCTAATTACTATCAACCGTGGATCTAATTGCTATTTTTCCTTCCAAGTTATTGCAGTGCAGCGACAACTCAAATGGCACACAAAAGCAAATTATTTGGATTTTTAAAAAAGTTTCATCTGAAGGAATTTTGAAATCCAGTAGTATTTAACAATTTAATGACCCGTTTTCCTATTATTAATAAAGCCTTTTAACTGGTACTTGGACGGACCCTAGAACAGTAACAGTCATCTGAGAACTATAGGAAAGAGATTAAGGAACTATAACGCGTAATAAAAGCACAGCCTGTTATTGTTTATAACATGCAGTGAACGGCAGTTAGGGTTTTTACGAGAGGCTCTGTGCGGAGCAGTAAAACATAGATTTTGCGAAGCTAGCGTGCCATTCCGTTTGCTATTTTAAATATGAACCGCTTTTACACAAAATAATGTTCCTGGTGCAAATACATTGTGGATTATTTGCTATTGGACAAGAACATACACATCTTATTCAACCTAATTTGAAGACTTTTCTTTTCCAATCCAGATGCAAAGGCTTTCCAGTAAAAAAGGGGTGCACTGCTTCCAAATAAAGGTGCATGGCTCTGGATTAACTCACAGCTCACTAAAGGCGCGCATGAACTTGCTTCGAAAAGATCTTCTTAATCAGAAAATCCTATGCATCGATTTCGTAAATATGCATGGGTGTGCATAGTTGAAATAATTTGCAAACTGCATTCAAAACTCGAGTGTAAACTTAAGAGAAAGTATTGTGATTTCTGCTCATTCTTTCAAACTGACCATTTGGTTTTAAACCACTAACGAAGCGCCACAATAATGACTGATAGCGAATCTGCATTATTTTTGAGTTTCTTGGTTTATCCATGACAATTGAAAGCAAGGTATTTCCTGAACTAATAAGGAAGCTGATATTGTTATGCTGAACCATTTTACTATCAAATGTTTGATAGTTTGATTTTCTGAAGTAGACAATCGATCTGTCTCACCTTGCCAGATCTCCCAAAGCTGACTAAATCTAATCCCGCATTTCAATTCTCACATTTTTGGGGGACAGTACTCGGAATGTCCATTTATAACCACAAGACTCAACCAAATCAAAAGAATTTGCACGTCCACGGTATAAACGTTAGTCAAAACAGAAATCTGTACAATGTAAAGTGTAAATAATGCTGTTAGATGCTTATATCAATGCAAGTTCATCCGAATACAATAGCAACCAACATAAGATTCAGCAATCTCTTAACTTTGCAAATGCCTACACGGATTATGCATCTTTCAATCATCTGGTCTCTCCTAACTTAATGTTAATTTGTCGATCCCTAATATTTAAAACAAACAAAATAGTATTCACGTATAGCTTCTCAAACGTCTGGGTTGCAGAAATACTGATAATTCTTGGGCTACAGTTTTCCACTCTTCAGTAATATTATGGGATACGTCATCTGGCGAGAAAATGAACGTAGTGGCATTGTAAAAGTATTATCGACCCAAAGTTACTGTGCAGCTGAGGTAATAAAGTAGTGAAACACACTGATAAGAAAATTTTATTAACTTGGTGCACGTGTAGCCTGTGGACTATTGTCAACTGATCAAATAACACTGAATACGAGCATTGTGATAAAAGAAGTCTGGAATGTGAAAACTTCATCAATTTGCCAAAACAAAAAAAATCGATCAATGAAAGTTAATATTTTTAATTTTTTTCTCTAATAAGTGGAATTGGCCTTCTGAAAAAGAACTGTTCGCAATACGACTGAGTGGAATCAATCGCTTAATAATCGATCAAAAGTCTCCTCTTGAAAAGTTTGTCTTCTCTGCCCATAGGTGCTCCGGGTTACTTTAGCTCAGATGAAAATCTTTACATTTTTTTCACTGCACATTAAAGGACAAACTTCCGACTGTATACTAACTTTTACTTTCGTTTCTAGTAGTGGTACTTGGTGTTGTGGTCTATAACCACTTATATCTTGTTGCAATTTGGCACAATGTTGCCAGCGTTAGATAGAGTAGACCTGGAGTTTCATTTAAAGTGACAAAAATGTTTAAAAATCTAATTTGGATGTAACATACACTAACATACACGTTCTTAATAAATCAGTTGAAGCATCAAACAAACATGTTTAGGCACGATCAGCTAGTTCTTTGATATTCCAATTGCTTCATTGACTGAAAATTCTGTGAGATTTTAAGGGGAAAGGAATGATTTCTGACGACAAAACTAAACGAAGTCTACAACTTGCAGCCTGTCCGGTCTGTGAGGACCCACGTGATTGTTTTATTTGGTTCTAAAGCTGTGATGTCTCTGCATTGCTTATTTAATATTGTTTTTATCCGTGTTTTAATATGTTCAATCTCTTTATCAGCAATGTGATTCATTTTATGGGTGTAGTTCCATTTTATTGGAAAGCATTCAAATATATTTCCTAAATGTAACTATAAATGTGTTCACATATTGTGAAGAAATTTGAAAATCTCCATCTATAAATCTCTCTCGAAGCACATATGTGTTGTATACATATGCACACACATCGTACGTAATATGATATTCCAAGTACCTACCATGAATGTAAATACATTTTTTTAAAAATCTGATGTTAATTGCAAACCTACAAAGAAAATAAACTCGTCGTAGGTACCGTTTGTTTCCACAGGAGTTTTATTCTATTTCACCTCTGCTTGCAGTCAAAACTGATTATTCACGTTTAAGTTTTCTAGTCTTCCGATAAATATGGAACATCACAGCGAGATATAATATTACAAATGTTAATACTGATCCTTTAGTTTCATTCTTCATTCATACATAATCTATGACTGATACAGAAAATTAGTTGTGCAAATATTATGGACATGTTCATGTATCTATGCATCTAAATTGTTCTTCCTCAATAACTTGATACTTTTTTGATACTTTAAACTGACACATGCAATCGTTCTGCAGTTTAAACTGAAATTCATAGAAAACCGACATCTTTGTAAGTGAAAAGATAGCCAATCTGCAGAGCATTAAAACCTAAAACCATATGCATGCTTTATTTCAATTCACATGCTACATGTACAGGCACAGAAGTGAAATTAAAAGGTGCCCACATACGCAAACATCTCCATTCATTTGCGCATTAGTGCGCGGGATTCCAATTGTAAAAACATAATCTTGTTTATTTTGTATGTTTACCTAATCACGTGTCTTTAATTCTTGCGAGAATAGTGTGAAACTTTACTGAATCAAAAAATAAATTGTCACCAAATATTTTGACATTTTCTCCTTGAGTTAAATTCTGTTTTAAGTGAAATCACAATGAACATGACACTTAAAAAGTATTCCTGCAGGAAATCGAGACAAAGACTGAAATGAAACTAATATGAACAGTGATGGAGACAGAAGTAAAGCTTTGGTTTCATCAGGGCGAAATTTCAGTTTTTAATATAACGTTTCTATTCCATTATACGGTTACATAAATCGTTCTGTTGATAGATTAAAAATAGACTGCAGTTCGATTTAAATACGGAAAGAAACTGAAAAGAGGGTGGTTACCTAAATGGTACAAATAAAGCAAAATCAATAAAACCTGAGAAAGAATAGATCAGCAAGGTCTGGAAACCAGTCAGGAAGAAATATCCATACAGATTGTCATTATGCTGAAAATGTGTGGTGCACAGTTTGTTGAAAGGAAGACAGTCACACAAACAATAATCAGTATATGTACAGCAGCCCAGGATGAATTCAATCTAAAAGCATGTGCACTGGGATGTGAGAAATGTAACGAGTTTGAAAGTTCATTTGGAAGCTAAGTATCTAGAAATTTCAATGTACACTTCAAACATTTTTCGATATAACTAATTATCATAAATAAATAGTGCAATAAATTGTTTTCCCAATACATTTATCCTTTGAAAGTAGCCAAATTCGAATCAGACACATCGCTTGTTAGGTATTTAGTTTGTGAGAATGTGCATTTAAAAGTGTGAATGCCTGACATTTTACATATTGCCCAAGTGTAACAAACCTCGCGATTTTTCGGTAAATGAACCGTCTTCCTTTTTTAAAATGACTTTAGCCTCAAACTATAGACTATGCAACCGTAAATAACGGACTTATTTGTTCTGTTATCTTCTCAGGTTTATAGAGCAGTTTGAAAATAATACAACTGCATAAAATCTGGTTCGAATAAATAAATTGCAATTAGGATATATTTCAAATTGACAGAATTGACATTTGGCACCCAAATGTTATGCAAACAATTGAATGGAGCTAAATATAAAAGAGATTTTTTTTTAAAAAAATGAAGATTTAATCTTTAAAAAATTTGAGCGAGTAATCCAGGGGAAAGAGGAAAGCTGTATGTTTCTAATATGTAGGTTGTATCTATTGAATCTCGGATTGGTAATATAGCTGCGGAATCCCCATGACTGTGTTTGGTGGAACAATGCTGCCACCTACTGGACATCGGACGAAGCATTTGGGACTTCTAAAAGAGCGGTGGAAAAAAAAGCATGAGTAAATATGCGCAATATCTAACATCTGACTTTAAAGAAATCATTAGACCCAAACGGTGGCAAAGAAAGAAGGTATCAACTCTTTAATTCCATCGGCAAACACAATCAGACATTACCAGAATACCACATCTTTGGTATAGTGCCGCAGCGGATTGCTAACAACCTGAATTCCTGAGGGCAGTAAAGAAGGGGAAGAAGAATATGAAAGAAAGAAAAAGGAGGGAAAGAAAGCTTTCAGAACTCTATTGTCTCCGAGTCGGAGTCTAAACAATTGGGCATTCTGCTTTAGAATAAAGTCCCAGGCATGGGCGCGGAGTTGTAAACATATCCAAAGACCCTGCTCCAGACGTCTCGCCAGACTCTGTATAGGTTTTTATTGCAGCAATTTCTGGCAGCCTGAAATGGTAAGGAAGTAGAACAAAAGAGGGCGTCGCTTGCTTCAGAGTCTAAAAAGCATGTTGGTTACACCACAACATTCACCACGATTTTCCCTTTAAAAAAGTTACAATATACATCCCCACAGAAATAAAACGCAAAGCCATATTTTTACAGCTTAGCACCTCCAGTTGTGAGTTTAATCTAATGGGTTCTGAAAGTTTTCCCTTTGCTGTGTTTGTTTTACAGACATTCAATTCTTAACCTTCAGAAATTTATACCCTATAAACTTTTACAACGGTCATATTATTTTATTGCAACACACCACACTGAATTTCCTATAATGACAGACAACTTCCTAACTCCTCCTCCAACGTACTAGGCTCATTTCTGCTTTCCCCTTGCATGTGTTTGTGTCTCGTGTGCTTGGCGAATAATGTTGAACTGGATATAACTTACAGAATTATGTTAATTCTATTATACGACACGCTGATACTGTATTTATTTTGTTCCAAACCAGTAAAAGAGGTTGTAAACGGCTGCATAACGTTGTCTCCGATATAAAGGTACTAAAACATCTAAACATAGATTTGTTTTGTTTTGCTATGGCCTTAGACATCCATGGCAGCCGTTTTACTGAACCAACCTCAAGAGAACGCTTTCAAGTTGACGAGCGCCCTTCCTCCTTTCTAATTATCCCATGTTGCGTTGCTAACTGTAAGATGGCGAAAATAAGCAAAACCGACTAAAAACGCATTTTACCCTGAACATTCGATTAAATTGATGGATATTTCTTTCGAGGATGGTAAAATGGGGCATCTTCCAAGCAGATTTCCACATTGGACCATGTTTTTTTTTGTGTAGGGGTTTAGAATGTTTCGGCTAAAGCTGTTTAATTAAAATGTCCACAATACTTGTTTGTGGGCAGATTTATCCAGAAACATTTTATAATTGATTGTAATATTTCATTTCGTTTCTGTTGTTCGTTATTTGCTATTCATCGGTGTAATATATGGCACATGTTTTGATAGATTTCTGCATTCATTCATTTTTTCATCTTGCAATTCTCATCTATAATGTCGATATATGTATACCTATATCTACAAATGTGTGGAGATACGTACATGCACATATAGGTAGATAGACATAATGCAAATGCAGGAAAAAAATAACGGTTTTAAAATAAAAATCATTTTACCTGCTTAATAGGCAGGGGAGACCTAAGCCTTTTGAAGACAGTAAGAGTGCTCAAATTATGTCTCACAAGTTTCAAAATTCAACTTGAATATGTCAATTGAGGGACTATTCATTATCAAACGGTTATAATAGTGAACAATGCAAATAAACCGGCAGGACGTAGATAACAGATCATTGTTTCTTCTTAATGGTTTATGTAAATTCTGATAGAACATGTTATCTCCTGCATGTGAAAATAAATGAAAATCTACGTTGGAATTGTCGATATAATTTATATTACTTCAAAGCTGCGAGGCATAAGATTCATTACGTGCAAAAGAAATGGGTTCACACATTTTATGATATGTACTGGACATTAAAATATGCAAAGCAACCAGCAATATATAGAACGGGGCATTTTGTTTATAATTTGCATTAGGCACATTTCATAATTGGGCCAAAAGAACACGAAACTCCCAATATTTCAGATTCTGAGATAATAAACTCATGGAAAGTAAGAGAACAACTTACTGGATGCGAACTAAATCCCCTGGAATTCACGTGAAGCATGAGCTTTTGCATTTCATATCCACCCCAACAACTTGAGTTTATGTTTCATTCGGTGAGGCGATTCTTCATGAGACGGAGGTATTTTTATTTAACGTTATTTACGGAAACACATTGCCTAGTTCCATGCTTCTTCTCAGCAGTTGCATGCACCCAGAGCCTCTGTGCCTCTCTATTGACGACACGCCACTGTGCCCACTCTTGGAGAGGATTTATCGGGAGAATTGAATAAAATACTGTTTTTTTTGTCGGTATGTCCAGCATAATCAGGGGTCTTGTCCCTAGAAATGGCCAATGGTTTATCAGATAAATGATTTGGTTTTGTTGGGATTTTAGAAATCGACTTTATTTTCAGGGTTCTAAATACGTCTTTTCAGTTTCTAGTAATTATTCGACGATCTTATTTAATAAATAGAACTATTCTCCTTTGGTTTAATGAATTTTCAGGCATCATTGACAGAACGAGGTTTATGTCCACAACCAAGAATAAGACAAGATTTTAAACAGTAGACGCAAGGTCGGGGGGAAATTGCGTTTCCAAACTTTCAGCAGCATTTTATTTTGCAGCTTTTTTTAATACATTCGTATATTTACATCTAATAATCATGTTAGGTGTACATAGAACGGTGGATTCAAAATATTTGATTCCATTCAGCGGGTTTAATTTATAATTAACGTTAATAAATCACATTAGAATAGTGCAAGCCTGCGCCGCTGACGTCGGAGAGCTCCGGAATGAAATAACTAAACCTGAAGGTCAGCAGGAATTTGGATTGTTAAAAATGTAAAACGGTTAGTTCATTTAGCTTAAATGTAAAATCGGGACAAACCTACAAAATCCGCGGATATAAATACCAGTTTCACATTGGACAGGTTGTCATCAGAAGTGTTATTATTCCTAAAATGTATTCTTTTGAGCTGATCCTTGTTGCCAACCTCCTTTTGTGCAATCTAGTCTGTAATCATAATTCGTCAGATATTCCTACATTGTTTTATTTCTAAAATGTCACGAGGTTCTATACGGCAGATCATTAAATTTTCGCTTCGACAGTTGGACATTCTTGCTGAAATATTAGAACATTTTCAAAAACTATTCACGTGGTAACAGTTACCAATAGTTGGACAAACACTTAGCAAAGGTGATCGCTACCAAATTAAACCGTAGGAGCATCAGACATTGAAAGAAAATGCCAGATCCACATTCACTCAAACACGCAGACTAAGGGATACAGAAATCAGAATGGGAAACTAAACTATCGCTTGGTTTAAACAGTAGTCACAATTCCACTGAAACAAGCAAATGCTCAAATCAAAGAAATACAGGAATCATGGAAACAGCACTTAATTCAACCGCGATGTGATGTCTTCAAAATGGATTATAAACCTTCGACTTTTTGCATGTAAACTGTTGCAAACATGTCATGTTAACTCATTGCCGCCAACAAAGTCCCAAAAATTTAATCGCAGCTGAACAAGGATCCTTTTTGTAAAGCGTTGCTTTGGAGCGCGGTCCATCCTGGTCCCGCGTGAAAGGCCAACACCAAAGCATTGACAGAAATTGTAGCAATTTATAAATAACACGAAGTTTTTTTTTAAGTCATAAAGAGAGAAAAGGTGGCGAGAATAAAAGCACTCTGCTCTCTCTGGCTGTTAGAGTGGATGAGAATGGGAGGAAGTTGTATTTCTTAATATCCTGCAATAAAATTCTTTACACGTGACTCTATTCCCTGAATGAATGCACTAAAATGTTCGAAATAAATAGCCGAATTGCTGGATGTTTAAACCTTACTTTCTGATCATTCTTTGCTGTGGATGCATGTTGGCTTTCTCAGAACTACAGTCCTTAAAGGATAAATTGCAGAGACAGCAAAAACCGGCTACGCGCTAAAGTTAAATCTCAATAGCTCGTCACTCGAACTCTTTTACATGCTCCTTACTGAGTCTTTTCATCTTCATCCTCCTGTTTTGAAACCAGATTTTGACTTGTCTTTCAGTCAGGTTCAGAAGACGGGCTACTTCGTGCCTCCGGTCCCTGGTGAGGTACATGTTGAACAGAAATTCCTTTTCCAGCTCCAGGGTTTGATATTTGCTGTAAGGACATCTTTTCTTCCTTGTAGAGCGGGCATGCAACCAATTTGCAGAAGGATTGCCTGAAGATGAGTGAAGGGGAAAATAATCGGATAAGAATAAGAATTATATTAGGATCTTATCTTTTAGATGCATTTCTAACATTACAGTGCTTATGGGAGGATTCTTTCACCGTTGTATCGACCTAGCTAGACCTAGTTAAGTGTGTCTGTGTGTGTGTGTTATATTCAATACTCCTAAGCGTTTATCCATTAGTAAAATACGTTACTGAACTGAAAATTGTTGGGCGGTCTGGAGTTGTAAAGGCTTCATTTTGTTTTTCATTATCACCGTTGCAATTTAGAAGCAAATTGAAGCCGACTGCACTGCATAAAATTGCTTCCTATCTCCCTTCTCCGCAGCTTCATATAAAATTGGCATGGCGCACATTTTGTTTCTTGGGTTCATAGTTTTTCAGGAGATTAGTTCAAACGGAAAATAACAAGAGTGAATACGTTTTATTTATTCTTTCATTTATTTATTGCCTCGTAGAAGATAAACTGGCGAATCCGCCATTAAGGGTTTGCAGGTGTTTACTTGTGTAACCCATAAAATAGAACGGAGGCGCATTAAATAACAAGCAACATAAAACCAGTTAAATACTTGAGGCTAAATTGGGAGTAAACTACCTTCTAATTGGAACCTGACTTCAATCGCGTTTTTTTGTACGAGCTTTATAAACTACTTTCATTTGGATAAATCGAGTAGATTTCTCGAAATACTTACTTTGTTCTGATGTCTCTTTGTCTCCTTTCTCTTCACACATGCTGTCTTCGTAGCACGGCGCTTTCCCGGAGCAAATGGTTTCGCTCTCCAAATATTCACCATGTAATTTTTGAAGCGCTGCTGGTAGGGTTTCGCCGCCATGAGTCGCCGGTGTTTCTGCTTTCAATGAATCGTGACCGCTGGAAGGCATTCCGGGTCCGGACACAGTCCTGGGGGTCGGGTCTAACCAGGACCGCATGTACCTGCTATCAGGCTGAATGGGGTGAGACTGGACATACGGATGGTACAAAGTGGAAACATTCGCAGAAGGCTGGCCGTACACGGGGGCCCAAGAGGTGCCGAACACGGGAGATTTCGGCTGAAAATTACAAGCAGGAAATTCGGGATGTTCGGGGACTCGCGGCTGTCTGGAGACTAAATATTGCCCAGAAACAAACTTTGTTGCAGGCGATCCCTCGCTTTCATGACTTATAAGTGAATCGACAAAGTAGTTGCCAATTGCACCAGAGATCGACATTGTCAAACATCATACACTCCGATTCATTGAGAAATTATATGTAAGACTAGAAATTGTTCTCTCAACTTCTCAACTAACAAAGTAGAGTTAGCTAATATGTTGTGGGCTATCTGCGAAACGATTGGTTAAAGTTTTCATGAGGCCGACAAAGCGACAATAAAACGTAAATCAATCCGCAATGGGGGTTAAACAATTAGCATCGCCCCCTCCCCCAATATTAAATACTTTTAGAGGTAAAAAGGGGATTGAACAATGAACAGCACCACAGATAGATTCGTATGGTGCAACTATTCCTCACAATATAAAACCTGGTTAACTTTAATGGACATATTTTGAAGGAACTATTTTGTTTCCTAATTAATCTTACGTCGTGTGACAAATTCTCACACCAGTTCTCATCATCGCTAGCTTTCTTATTGCTGTTAATATCTTAAACCTGCAACATATCAAATGTTAAATGCAATTAACGCAGCAGATAATTATTGCGATATTTGCGGTTGATGTGTACTGTTGAGTTTGGCGGTTTGGATCGTACAGATTGGAGTTAGCAATATTAGCCCGAGGTTCTGGTGCAATTGAAGGAAATATGTGTGCGTATGATGGGTGACAACTTTAGACCTTATAGAGCAGAGATTGCAGTGAAAATGCACGGAAACGTGAGAAGACGAACCGTTAATTTCCCTTCAAATTTTAATTCAGCCCCAAGTCTGCAGTTGAGGAGAATTAGAACAAATTGGATTTGAAATAGTTTCTCGTTCCGGTACCTGCATTTCCAGCTAACAAAGTATTTTTTGTTCCCATTGTGATGTTTTAAAGCTCACAGTTATATGAAAGCCACTGTTACGTATTATTCTGCATTTTTTTGTGCTGTGTGACTTCAAATTGCTCTCAAGTCGACTTTGGAACAAAGGAAAACGGAAAGCCAACCCTCAAAACAATATTGAACTATGGTGAACAAGTGAATAATTATTGTGCATTCAAATACATTGTTACAGCTTAATTTTAAATGTAAGCTACGTTTTCTCTTGTTATCTTTTCTGTTAGTTCTGGGAGATACTCTTCCCATGAGAAAAAGAGCGAAGAAAGATTTTGTATCATGAAGCTAGGGGAAATTGTGAATGAAAGTTCTAAAACCACGTTCGACCAGTGAAATGCGTACATTCCAGTAAAATTCGGTGGGCAATGAAAGATTTACATGGGTAGAAAACTATTCGGCTTTTAAATTACAAATCACTTTAAAAGAAATGTAACTTATTAGTGAAAACTAACATTACTTTGCATTTAACACACTAATTTAGAGGTCGATTAGAAGCATTGATTTTATTTGATTCCGCTGATGCAAAGAATTACGTTGGAAGAGATTTGAGTATTAGTGAAGGACGAACGATGGCGAAGGCAATGAAGGAAATTACAGTGGGGGGACAATTTATATAAAATTTTAAATTCTAATTTTGTCAATGGTTTATATTATAAAATTCACGACTCAAAATATATTGCTCAGATCAGGAAAAAAATAATTAAAAATGAAAAATAAATTATTTAGACTCGGAAATAATTCGTCGAATATTTGAGTTTTAACTTTGAACGTTTATGCTGGTAGGCAGGTGATATCGGCAAGGCTGCTCATTTACAAGTGTAGCTTCCATTGAGATAGTAGTAATGAGTACTGAGAAATAAGGCGAACTAACGGCTGAGATGAACATCTGAATGTTCGTTAATGATATTATTGGAGACCCACTATATCCTGAATACCAAAAGAATCCTCCATAGTAAAAAGTAAATACATGCAAGCACTTTGCTAAGTTATAAGATACGGTGACGCGAATATTTTTGAGAATATGCAAGTAATAGATAAGATCAATGAAACGTTTCACCGATGTACTAAAATTGGTTGTTAGCATCATGCCATAAATATCTCACAAGATTCACAAAATTATTTTGCATTTTGATTCTTTTTGCTCTTTGTGGCAATGCATTTGATTAAAAATAATCCCCTCATCCACTCGCCTGCACTTTGTTGATAATATATATTTTGCCGCCATGATGAATTCGAAAGTTTAGATGAAATACTTGGGAGAAATTAATTTAACGCTCTTCTACACTTCAAGGCAGCGCATTTTAAAACAAGTTCTTAAACCGGTAGGATGCTGAAAGGAACGTCTCCATTTAACATCAATGAATAATGTCTAGTCTAAATAATCAAAAAGGACAATTGTTTCAGAGGAAGGCATCCCTTTAAAAGGACAGCTAGACTTGGAGAGGCCGTCTGAACATTGGTATCAAATGGATGTTTCAGTCATGAATAAAAGGGAATATATTAGCGATTGTTGTTACCAGAGCTAAATATGCAAGTTTTGACCTTTAATTTAGATTCCCTAAAATTACATGGTGGACATTTGTATGCAATAAAAGAAAATAGACTTCCACAATGCCACAATGTATATCTTCTAAACCGCTTTATGTGTGTGAACAATACAAATAATTCGTTATTTATTGCGCGAAATAAATTGACTTATCTGTTTACTCAAAATAAACCGAGTTATACGATTTTACTTGTGTGATTTTTCTCAAGCTGAAGCAGTCGCTCTGCGAGTATATTGCTGTTCAAATCCTAAAATATACATCAAACACACTCCCTATCTTTTGGTTGAGTACTTTGAATTGACAACTTGACACTAGCACTGTCGTTGTCCTTCCCAGTTGGAAGTTAAAGCTGGGATATGCAGTGTTTCCCCCTTTGCATCTAAAACTTATCTTAAATGCACAAAAAGCAGTAGAAACAATTTGCTTAATAGCATTAAAAATCACTATCAATTAAAGTATGCACTCACGTTTTTTCGCAACTAAGGAGTTTTCAGTATTATTGAGTGAATGGGCAGTTTTCAATTGTGTCAATACAGGAAAACAGACGCAAAAGGCACCTTCGCCAACGACTGGGAACTGCGTTTCAACAGTAATATATCACACGATAAACGATCATTTATGATATTTCTCGGATCTGTGCTTTAACGAGGGTTTTAATAATATGTTTAAATGCTTTTATTGGGGAAATCGTCGGTCTTCCTTGTAAATTTCGAGCTTATATAATATACCTCCTGAAGTTTACAAAAAATCCGATCTGCGCCAAGCAAAATTGGCCAGTGTCTCCAAACACAGCAAGTTGCATTATGGATAGGAAAAGATCCATCGTTCGTGGTAGCTGCAGGCCATTTGGCGGCAACCGACATTTAGATTCTAAAAAGAGGTTTAACTTAAGCCTAAAGCTTAAGAAAGCAATCCATTTTGCTCTTGTCTCAGCACGCTGCGCAATCCAATTAAGCTTCAGTCATTTCAACGCAGTTATAACTTCAACATTAGTAAGTTTGTTTGTTGCACTCTCACGTTTGGTTCAATTCATAATCCAGTGGAAAAACGCAGATAGACAAGAAAACAAAGTACCGTCACAACAAGTGTTATACTAAAGATGGTGAATAAATGGCAATCAGCTGAAGTTTATGGTGGAATTTGCTCCGACACCTAATTGCTGTTAAAAGGTAAATACAGTACATAGTTTCCATTTTTCCTGAGCTGAGATTATATTCCAAAAGTCACTCGGGAGGCTAAATGACGCCGTTATATGTTTTCCTGCATGTATTTTAAACAGTAGCTGATACTTAATTCGCAGGTTCCAAGCTGACAACAAAATAGAACGAATTGAAGAATATCTATGGAAAGTCACTCAATTGATACTTCGATATGTAAACGAACAAAATAAAAATCCATTAGGGCAGCACTAATGCTTCCTCGTCAACTGGCAATAATCTCATTGGAAGCTTGTCTAATGTCTTTCTACAATTGGATGCCTCCAGTTTAAAAGCCTATGAGTTATATTCAGATGTATCTTATTAGAGTAATATTGATCCAGACTAATTTATTTAATCTACAGCAATATTGTGATAGACTGAACAATCATTGTTAATGATTAAGTGATAACGACATTATCATTTATGACTGGGCACATTGCGCTATATAAAACAAAAACAAAACACAACGCAACTACTGCACATTATAAGCCTTGATAACATGACATTGGAGAATGAAGAGCGCTGTCAATTGTGATTGGAAGATATTTGGCGCCCTTCGACCATAATCCGAGTGTATAAAAACTGTTCTACGTACTTAATATGCTACAGAAATAAATCTTGTATATCGTCAGACTTTCAGCTTTCTGGGGGTGCATTATCCCCTTGTCTGTCTTACAAGAAAACGTCTAATAATGTCGTTAATGGATAGAGACGGTGCAGATATTACTGGCGGATTGAAACCTGGGAATACAACTACCAGTTCATTCCTCTGCGCTGTTGAGTTAGATATCTATTAATTTATTCAATGTTTAATCGAATAATCTATCTGTCTATGCAATTACTTCTGACGAATAGAAAATCGGATCAAACTAGTGTTGCTTACAATTACAAGTCAATTCAAAATTGTGCATTTATCACTAGAAAATATACACAATTGTTTAAAACTTTATCATAATACATAAATATTGTTATTTTAGAATATATCCATGTATCGGACAGATAGCCAATAGGATAGATAAGTATTTCTGTTAATCTGCAATATCGCTGTTTATAAGTTCGCAATATATAAAGTGGTTTGTCACAGGAACCATTCCTTCGGGCATCAGAACACCAGAGTTACTTCTTTTTAACTAAATTCCAAAAGTTTGCGATGACAATAACTGGAGTAATTCAGGCAGTTTCTTGTCACTGCGATCAAACAGAAGCCCAACAACATGAAACTACCTAAGTCACACAGCAGTTCCATCTCACATGCGCCATAGACTGGACCTAACGAGTGAAGTTCAATTCAAACACCAAAATAAAGATGACATTGTAAGGTATGTTTTACTAAGCATCATTCTTTAAATAATAACTAAATTAATAAAATTGTCTCATTTTCTAAGAAAGGAGATGAAGGCGGGATATTTACAAATCTCAGTTACTGACGGCTCCAAACTGCATCTATTTTTTTTAGTTATTCCAAAAAGATGCATTGCACCACTTCGGACTCGCTGGACATACGAATAAACATATAATAAACAATCGGTCGCACTATACTGATAAAGGATCAACGCTTGCACTTTTTAACATCATCAACAGACCATTGTAGTGAGAAAGTTCAAGAAATTCAAATATTTAATTTTCTACCAAGTCAATTTGATTATAACCATCCTTAAAGGGGCTCTGGAAAAACACCAATGAAACGTGACAACAAGACCCTACCATTTTCAGCATGTTTTCCAAAGCCTTGAAAACAAATGTGGACAACAATTAACGATTTTCCACTCGCAGTTTGCCAAGCAAAGTGTGACCATTTTCCTGATCTTAAATCTGTGCTGTGTAGCATGCCGCTTGGAGACAATCTGCCTAAGTCCAACAAGTGCTACATGACAGCAAATTGCCAAACATATTTACAAGCCATAAAACTTCACAAAAGCGGACGTGGTCGTACATGGAGCATCATCAGTGCCCACAGTCAGTTACAACCGTCTCGATGGTATTTAAATCACCGACACCGGATACCAAATAAATTTCAGACTGCAGGGTTTTCTTTAGGGATGGAAGCATCGGAATTCCCTGTCTTTTTTTCTCAACCATCAACTTGTCCATTTCAGGTCAATTTCACGGGTTCACAATCAGCCAACCAATGTCCGTGATATATTTGAGTCAGGCTTGATGAAAGAGCCACTAGTCAGCAAAGACTCACAACAAACCTTAACAGACTTTCAGACATTAAAAAAGAGTATTAAGAACTATAGAATGCACCAAACACATTTTTGCTTATTTTTAAATTTGAATTTTAATATTGATAAGGCTTAGGAAATAATGCAACCAATTTAAGACGTGCAATATACAGAACATGCTATTCAAACAAAACTTCGTTTACACCATGAAAGTAAAACATATCATTTAAACAGTTACTTGTGGATTTACATATGGTCCCCAAATATTAACATATTCTTTCATTTCCCTCTCATACAAGTAGGTACGGAATTCAGTGTGCACAGCAGTAGACAAGAGGTGATAAATGCGACGTTAATAGTCTTTGGTATAGCTTTACATTAATAAAAATAAATATTACATGTTATATGACATTACACATTTGTTATCTGAAATCGCTACCTAAAATCACATATGTCAAAGTAAATGAGAGGACAGATCACTGTACATTCTCATAATTTTGGTAGACATTTAAGAGACATCTTATTCTTAAGCACAATCCTATTTTAATTGTAGTATATAATGCCCATTAAGTGTATAGTTCACTGCAAAACGTATAATGGATATTTGTCGTATGTTTGGATGTAGGCTTGAAATAATTCCTGCATATTCATATCACTCATGCTAGAGAAGTTCAAACAAACAACTGCTGATCCACACCAGAACACTGACTGACCAAGAACTCGTCTGTGTTTATATTTATCTCAGTCTGCAGTTGCACGTAAGTTGTAATTTTTATTGTGAGTTCTTATCAATTTATTAGTTCTCACATTCCATTCACATTTCGCTAGGAAGCTTCACATCACATCTCTAATGCAGAACAGCATGAGGAAATAAAACAACAAAATTAAATCTGCATATTGTTAACTAGGTCAGTACCCAATACCTACCACCACCCATACTCTCCATGCAGATGGCTTTTACTCCAATGTGAATCAAGAAGCTTTGAGGTAATGTATGTATAAATAGAAAAATATAGATCAGTAGCAGTTCTCGATGAAAAAGGAAAGTCACAACTAGTGGGAATCCATGTTAAAATGTTATTGTTCTAAGAAGAATAAACTGGTCAACTAAAGTTTGGCCATTCCATGTTAATCAAAGAAACATTAAAGCTACAACAAAATCTGTGTTCTTATAACAATTGCATTTAGAAAATTAAATTGAGGTGAATCTTAATGCTTGCATTTTTAATTTTAAGGTTTATTTTGATCAATTTGTATCCAATTAATGTTTTACATTTTCAGCAGCATTGCATTTAATACAAATCTTCAGGCTTAGCTGTTATTTTAAGTCAAGTCGGCAGAAGAATATTTTAACTGTAAAATGATCAATTCACTCTCCAACCAATTTATTGTGTGAAAGTTTCAAGACGTTGCAATGTAAAGGATACTGAACTAATTCAAGCATCAATATTACAACCTCTATGAAATACACATGCAATTTTTCATAGTTTGCTTATTTCCATTTATATCAATTCAATCATGCTTTAGAGGTCATGAAGTGATAAGAAAAAAGAATGGTTTCATTTGGAACACTTGGAAGCATTTTAAATTAATTTTATATTTGACATTATAATGAGGAAACAGTCTACTGAAAGCATGTGACGTCTACAAAAGAATTGCACGTTTTTTTTACAATAACCAGCAATAACCTACCTAAATAATTATTGTTCGGTGCTTAAAGACAAGAAAGATTCAGGATAGGATGACCAACAATGAGAGTACATGTTTATCATTATGTTCTCTCACAAATTGAGGAAACAGTGTTATATTAAGCCAAAATATAATGGCATCTATCCAAATGCAAGGAAAAATTCACAATTTATCCTATGGTTTACCAAGTTTTTTTCTATAATTACCCACTCTAATTGATTCAATATGTCTGCTTAGTTTGAGGCTGGTTTCTTGCTATAAGCTAACACTCTTGTACATGATGTATGCCAGCACAGATGGCGTACTATGGTAGGTGCCGATTTCACTGCTGTCTCCATAATAAGAGAAAGTGTCAGACATGAAAGAACTGCTCTTTTGAGCATAACATATATGTGTGGTATTAACTATACGTCGATTAAACCCAAGAAAAAGGACAAGATGGAGAAAACAAGTTGGCTTTTATTGCCTTTTTGGAACATTCTTTGAGTTCTTTTCCTCACGATTAAGCGATAGGATACTAAGTTATGTGATGGCTGTTAATGAGCTTCTGGCCAGCAAACTTAAATATTCAGTCTATGTTCTTTCGACAACTAAATCAGTACCTTTTGTTATGTTTAGTTAGTTTGAACTTGCAAGTCCTTCATCCGCCCATGTCCCTTCTGCTTTGCTAGCTCATTGTTGTTGTAGTGACTAGACATCTGAACTTGCAACCTCTCACCACCACCCCCCAACCCAAGACCCACCCCCATCAATGCTGTTGTCGCGCTCGAACTGTTTTAACGAGACGTTTGATATCGTCCGCCATCTCGTATATTTTAATCTTAAAAACAGCTCTTTCGTCAAATCGGGAAAGTAGCCGATATTTCTCGAACTCTGTGCTCCCTGCTCATCTTTTTAAGTTTCATTCTTCGGTTTTGAAACCAAATTTTGACTTGTCTGTCGGTTAGATTCACACTCCGGCTGATCTCCAGGCGGCGCTCTCGAGTTAAGTACATGTTGAAGAGGAATTCCTTTTCAAGTTCCAGTGTCTGTTGCTTGGTGTATGGGCAGCGTTTCTTTCTTCCGCCCTTTGCAGACAGCCAGTTTATCGTATTCTCAGTCTTTGTACTCTCTGTCAATCGGGAAAAACACATTGTCAAACGACCTATAGAGTAAAATAGATTCTGTTTTCCTCCCTTTCACCACCAATGACTCAGGAATTGCAAAAAGGTATCCCGACTGAGAAGGGGGAGGGTTAGGATTTTCGGCACATAGTCAGCTAGGGGAATATGAACACTCCATATTTTATCCTGCTTCGTATTAGCGTATGGTATAGAAGGGTGTTTCACGATGGAGCATTACCTGCTTGATTCAACTTTAGGCCTATATAACAGTTTCGGCAACTGTACTCAAAGGAATATCATGTACCTGGACAAATACCAGCGGGAGGGTCTAATTAGGTTCATTATAAGGCATTTTCACGAATGCACGTGGCACTAAAACTTGATTCCTAACAATACAGAGATGAAGGTAATAGAAGAAACTATTACGGACAATACATAATACATTACGGACAATCCCTTTGATATTACAAAAAGACACGATGGTGCCTAAAGCTTTATTTCAAAAACAGCATTATGTTTAAAACACAGCTAATTTAGTTTGCAATGAAACACAACCTAAACTAAAATTCAAATTAATAATGGTAAAATTATGTTAAAAGTGTGAGTAACTGGTTTAAAGTAAGCATATTTATTTTCTACTGCATCCAGGAAAGTGCATGTAAACACTTGTTAACTTTCCAGAGACAATGTTTTATGCAACGACCTTGCTGAGTACAGTTTTAGAACACATTTGTTACATGCCACATAACGGTTAACCCCGGTATAAAAGCTTTTATTCTGACTTTATCTCCAAGGTTCTGGTTTATGCAAGGAAGGGAAAACAGTTGTGAGCTGAGGACAATAAAATAGAACCATAGGTCCAACTGTTTTAAACAGGAAGTCATCAGGCATTTTATAAGGCTTCTCCACACTTCTCATTTTATTTTTTTTTCCCTGACAGTCTAGCATTCCTTTTGCTGGAGTGGATGCAAGCAAATGACACATTCTAATGCAATTCATCGTCTTATTGTGAATGTAGGGATGCAATGCTCTATATTGATCTCTTTCTCCATAAGATTTTAGATTTTTAAATAGTTTCTCGTTATAAAAATAATATTATCTCTGAGGTGAACGCCTTTATAGTATTAGTCGAATTTAGTTGCTTCCACCAACGTTATTGCATCATCCTAAAATATCATGCACCAGAATACATCATTGACAAAAAAAAATCAATATATTCAACCTGTAGGCACAATACCACAGTCGCTCGACATCTTTACAGTCTATCGTGGCAAAATACAGGTATTTGACTTTCTCGGGCACTAAAACATGTCGTTTCGTGAAATCCGACAGTTACAATAAAACTGTAGCATCTTCTTGTTCAGTGAGCCGAATAGCCTCCATCTGTGCTGCAAGTTTTCCATATCTCTAAAGTAACTCGATTGCAAGTGCAGTTATCCACTAACCATTTAAGATTACAGCATTGATGTAATTCCATTAATGCAAGTTACACCCTTATACAGTTCTTGATTTTATGGAAAAGGTCCAAAGTCATGGAATATAAATCAATATTACATATTCAGTCATTGTAAGCTTATCAGCATGCAGATATAACAACACTCACAAAGAAACTGCTGATATAGAGTTAAAATATTCGGCGTGTGTGGTGCAGGGGATAGTTCCTTACTGACCAAATTTCAACTGGCTGAGCTGAAACACGCGAAGAATATCTGAGTATCACTACTCAACGACTCTGTAAATGGAACAAAAACAGAAAATGCTGTAAATAACTCTGCAGTTCTGGCGGCATCTGTGGAGAGGGGTACAGAGTTAACGTTTTCAGGTCGTGACATTTCAACAGAACGAACTGAAATGTTAACTGTTTCTGTCTCTCTCTACTGAGGCTGTCAGATCTGCCGTGCATTTCGCCATTTTCTGTTTTTCTCATGGATTTACTGTTTTGAAAATATTTTGCTTTTGGTCTCTATATAAATATGGACTGGCCACGTTTTTGTTTACAACTCTAGGCATTATTATACGGACACGATTTGCCATTAAGTTGTGTCGACACTATTTGCCAACATCCCAGTATTCAGCCGTATATTAGGAATGTTTCCCGCGTCTGTTTTGGTCATCCAAAAACATTGCAGTTAGCATCAAACAACAATGGGATACACAAATGATGTATTGTTATGCAAATCTGGAACATGTTAAGCACACGGCTAAACTTTGAATTTGAGGCCAAGTATTGTAAGGAGGCATAGTTTGTCCATTGTCCCTCTAGATTTCGAGGGACCATCTTAGACTTTGAATAACCTTAGAACTGGGAGAAATACACTATCAATTCCATTCTTGTCACATCTCTTAAATGTAAACTGCAAATATGAGCAACGATAGAAATTATTGATAACTCTCAGACTAAATTAGAAGCATGCACCGAAACCACAGATACAGTAATTTTGGATTGGCAAAGTTTACTTAAATAGACTTGGTTGGAGACTTTTATAATTAACAAAATTCCTATGTAGCTGTGAAATCTCTGCTAATTTATTCTGAACAATAGATAGATAAAGCATTTATGTGATATAGTTATGCAGTTGAAAAGATAGGTTGTGGTCAAATAAGTAAAATCAGGAATTTTATGTATAACGTTCTCCTTTCAGCTGCCTACCGAATGCATCAAAGATCCAAAACATGGGCACCTATGTAGTAAGCAGTCTGAAATCACTCCAGATTTTTCCAATAGTTTGTATGAGATGTTACAATGTCAGTTTGTGTTTCTTATTATATGGGTGCAAATTGTAAACTCTACTACATTTTCGATTCAAATGTTATGTGTTATTTGGTTGTCGCCCCAAATCAGCATGGAAACATGCTGAATCCGTGGATTCGTATGAACTTAAATTACAGACAATTACACAACAAGTTTCAGGTGACCCTCACAGGGATATCTTGCAAGAAACACAATACTATATTACCTGAGGTTCAGTTCAAATAATAAAGTTCAAATTTGCACTACATTTTCAGGCATAGTGCTAATATTTGCTGATTAAAACAAGCCAGTACTATGCTGAAAAGTCGTATTTTACAACTAATGAGTGAACCCTACTCTTGAGTTTATGTTGCCATTGTTATTATTATTTCATAACAAAATATATATTGCACATTGAAACGGTGTAGAAATTACTAATATCTAGGAATCACAATTAAGGAAGTCGCGTAACTTGTACTTTGTTAGCTACAAGTTCAATTTTAAAAATAATCAAAACCCCAATCTATTTTCAGGCCTCCATCTCAATTAGCTACTTTGTCACGTTATTGGGTTCTTTGTGTGAAGCTGACGTTACTTCAATGCAACAAAGATGGCGGAAGCATTGTTGTCGTAGTATGCAGTTTTTATCCTAACGCTTTTGACATCTATGGAAAAGGAAATTCTATGGAAGTCAAATAACCCCCAGAAATTGGAGAAATTAACTGATATGTAATGGAGAACAGACTACATGTAGTTAGAAAGTGAGAACTGCCAGATAGATAGAACTAAATAAAATTTATAATCGACCTGATGGAATCTTTCTCACAGATCAGATAATCTATCCATTGTTCAGAATAAATTAGCAGAGATTTCACAGCTACAAAAGAATTTTATTAATTAAAGAAGTCCCAAACAAGTTTATATAAGTAAACTTTGCCAATCCAAAACCACCATATCTGATGTTTAGATGCATGTTTCTAATGTAGTCTCAGAGTTATCAATAATTGCTATGATTGCTCCTATTTACAATTCACATTTAAAAGATGTGAAAAGAATGGAATTGATAGTGTATTTGTCCTAGTTCTAAGGTTATTCAAACTCTGAGATGGTCCCTGGAAATCTAGAGGAACAATGGACAACTATGCCTCCTTTACAATACTTGACCTCAAATGCAAAGTTTAGCCGTGTGCTTAACATGCTCCAGATTTGCATAACAATACATCATTTGTGTATCGCATTGTTACTTGATGCTATCTGCAATGCCCTTGTTTGTGTCATTTAATTGTGTGGTTAAACACTCAGTAAACCAGTGCTAGATAGACAGAGTTCCCTTCACTTCAGCACATTTACGTTGATACCACAAAGACACACAAGCCAGTAGAAATTAGGAAACAGTCACTGGAGCAGTTTGGGGTTGCAATTTAATTTACAAAGGAATTTGCCGGCTTATAGGCAACTAAAGTGGTTATATATTGCAATGTTTCATTATTTTATGTGGGCCAGTGTAGGTGGAGGAAATCCGTTATGGCGGATCAGAGTTAATTATAACTTCCTTCGTATTACTGCATCCTGGTGTTTACCACTGCTTTCGCCTTGCGTAGCAGCTCAGGATTTTGTTGGGTGTTGGGCGTGTGTGTGGGGGGGAGGGGGGGGGCGCGGGGGTGAGCGGAATTTTAAAAGTACGTTTTACCGGAGAGTACAGGAGGAGCATGGTTTATTGCTTACTCACCTACTAGACAATAGCCAGTCTCTGAAAGAATCGGCGATAACTCTTGCGACATTCGTCGTTTTTCGCAAACGTTGTGTTAGAATCAGCTCACAGCTAGAGTGCTATTGGAATCTTAGGTACCTACCAGGAAATAACATTCGGAGTATTTTGGATTACAAATTAGCATGTCGGTTCAATTTATTTGCCCCCGTGGTTCTTTTATTCCTAATTTACTGACAGCGAGTTCTCATTTAATACCGCAATCCTTCTGCAGCGCCGCGTGATGTAATTTTTCTTCGGCGCCATAATCCAGCTCCATGGCAACATATAGACCTTAAATAGATGTCACACGCTGCCTTCAAGCTCATTTTAGTTATGTTCAGGATTTGGAATTCACAATTTAATCTTGCAAATTGTTTAGATGAATGAACCAATCGATGGAAGACTGCCTGGGACGCTTAGTACATTCACCATCAGACTTAAATCTAACACATCAATACCCACAATTGTTCACTGAAAATATCATTGACCACCAATGCAGATGTTTGCATCATAGCTCCAAACTCTGATTTCATTCTAAATGATATTCTTCAGTGCAGGTTTTTTTAATGAATACATGACTATTTAATAGCGATCCCTGTAATTCTACCCACAACATTTCTCTGTATGTGCAAAATAGATGCGTGGACATATTTAACAGATCCATTCATTTTGGTCGTCTCTGAGTATAATGTAAGCATACATGGGTAATGTACATGTAAACTCATACGATGAAATTTTAATGGTGTAATATGTTTGCAATTTGTGCATATTTGTATACATTGTGATTACAGATTTTGCGGTCATGAAATTATTTAGACATATTAACAAACATAATTGCATGGTTTTTTCTTACTAACATAACTGTTTTATGTTAATGTCATGTGTGCTTAATGTCATTGCAATTTTATGTTTTCTCCTTAAGCATGTCTTGCGCTTGGCATTCTTTTTTGCATTGGTCAGTTGTTTCTATTTTGTGCCGGGCTGTCCTGCAACTAAAGAGTGGCTTTCGGAACAGTTTTGATCCTTAAAGGTCCTTGAAACGTGTTTGCAATTTACTCTGTGGTATGGGGTCTATCCTATAAATTACTGAAGGTATTAATTTGAACTGAGGGATTTTTGTCTCTGGAGACGAAAAAATATCTCCTTTATAACCTAATTAAAGTCACCTTGCCGCAGATGAGAGAATTTCCTAGGTTCCTGCTCCAAATGCCATGTCATTGTCTTCCTTTCGTTCAGGATCTTACCCACCTTTTACTTCCTTCTCAGGAACGGGTTTATCCGCGCCAGGAAACTGTAACTTTGCTGTTTCTTGTGTAAACGTGCTTTCTCTTCCCCCTGTGTTTTTTCCCGGGATTCCGCGACTCGGCTCTTTAGAGGCGCTCACTTTTAGTTCTTTTTCACCTGGTTTTGAAGAGGACGACGTGGCGAAGGAAGAAGTGAAGGGAATGCTGGAGTGAATCGAGCACGGAGCAGTGGCTGGCTGTGGTTGGCTGTAATCCGTCGGTTTGTTTGATGAATAACTCGATTCTGAACGGAAATAGCTGGGCATGGGCACCCTGCCACTGCCATTTGTGCAGAGTTCAGAAATCACCCTCGGGTAGACTGAAACCTCGGAGTGCGTCTTCGAATATTTATCCCCGCCTAATAAACAATAGTTCGCTTCTTCCTTCACGCTGGACGTAAAGGAGTAAGTGTTTATCTGTTGGAGCCGGGCTGTGTGGTTGGAGGGTGACGGGTTTGCCCACCCGGCCATGCCTGGCATGCCAGACACGTACTGATGTGGAACCAAACCTATACCTTGCTGGTTGTTCATCTCCCCTTGTTTACGGTGTGCTAGGCCAACTTGCCAATTCTGTACCCCGGAGCCCTGGTCCGCTCTGGACGACAAATAAGCCCCAGGACAGTAAGATTCAGTCCGTCTGGAGCAAATTAAAGACTTCACTGAAAACGAGCTGGAAGTTGAATTCTCCGAACATGACATAGCTGCAGCTTAATTTGCTGAGCAGGGGGAAGGGGAAAAAGAAAGGTCTTTATCAAACTGACATTTCACTTGCACTCTTCAGAAGCCGGCTGTAGACTATTTCCGCCCAGCCGGCCAATCAAACTCGCGGCTAACCCGATAGACACCGCCTACTTCACGGGGGTTTTGAAATGAGAAGAACATTGATGCATTTGTGGGACTCAGCAACACCTAGTTATAGTGACAAATACAAGCTTGTTAATTTAACTTTTATCAGCCAAATTGGAGACAACTCCCTACCGCTCCACACATACACGCTAACCAGTTCAACTTGCTGCTTTTTTTTGTGACAACGTGGAACAGAACAAGATTTTCATTTGTAATTTCTTTCAGACGGGTTGGCGACAGCAGGAACGCTAGAGGAGCTCTGAGTCTTTTTCATGTTCAGTTTTGTGATAACCAATGACTGAAGTAGTGATTCAATGTAAATAAGGAGAAGTCTGAAAGCGTCATTGTAAATTTACTTTTAGCCTTTAAGAGGTGAAAATACAGTATCTCCAGAAATAACCACATATATAATTAATATATAAATATATACATAGAATATGCTAACTTATCGTTTCAGTAGTTCAGTGACAATAGCATCTTCCAATCGGACTTAGAACCAGGAAAAAAATTCCGGCAGTTGAATATTTATTTTGCATGGACACGGACATGGCTTTGAAAGTTTACACTTGTACTATTTGCCAATGGCAGCATTTTCTATCTAATGATAATTCCAGGAGTGGGAGATCGACGACTTCTAAATCCATAAGGGTCCATATGGTAATCATTTAAAGCAATACTGTATGAAGCAATACTGCTCAAATGACTTGAAACAAAGCAAACTGATTTAACCTTTGGTCTAACTTTTCTCTCTTGGCCTGCGTTGAATTAACGCAATGGAATCAAGATTCAAAGATTACTGTACTTTCTGCTTTCTCTCCACAGATGCTGCCAGATCTGCTGAGATTTTCCAGCAATTTCTGTTTATGTTGCTGATTTTCAGCATCTGCAGTTCTTCGGGGGGGGGAGCTTTGAAAACATAATTTTATTTCACATCGATACACACTTTAATCCGTTCAATTAGCTATTAAAATAGCAGCTCGGTTTAATCTATTTATGCTATTTATCGTTTATCGAACCAGTTGTTACCGTATATTTTCAACAGTAGGAAATGAACTTCGTTTTTATACCACAATAGCTCTGCTACGTTCTCTGGCTTTATTTTTTTATCAAACCTCTTACGCATTGTGTTCACCGTTTGAACGTCAAAACGAGTAGTTGTGTATCTATGTAGTTTTTATACTTAAAACCTGCCATATCTCTTTATTTTACGAAAATTTGTTTCGGAGTGTTAGAGAATCGAGTACAAGGAAGTAATCAAACCAGGGAATTGGCTTTTCTTTCTAATGGAAACGCGGATATTATATGTGATGCAAAGTAAGCAGAGACGTTATCTGCTTCAGAGCAAGGAATCTCAAGCTTGCAGTACATTTGTCCACATTTGGGCAATTGTTTCGCCATTTATCTATAGCCATTAAATTAGACTTTATGCACCCCTGAGGTTTTTCAACTGGGATCAAATCTCCTATAAAAACACGTATTTGCAATAGCAGTTGAGTTAAACTAGCGCCGTTTTTAAAGAAAAGCAGAACTACGTAAGTTGGCTTTTTCCCGAGAGTAAAATACATTTTCTCTGTCAAATTCAGGCAGAGACGCAGGCGCAGTAAAAAAAACTGTATTAACAAAACATAAAATATTAACTTTGAAATACTAGCCTCTGCGGAATTTCGCGGACTCAACTGTAAATATATAAGAACAAAAAATGTTTAACTCTGACGATGACAGTTAGGAACATTTTTATTGACAACTAACTAAGTCATTAACTTACAGATTTGATGGTGTTGTTCTTTTCAACCTCAATTAAATCTGTTTTGGTGACTAACGTTAATTCTGCGCACATTTTTAATCCTCTGAAAGTAAAGCCAAAGAATCAGCAATGTGAATTGGAAATCCAATCCAATATGTTCCAGCTTTTATTGAACACGTCTGCAAGTGCCGCTTTCGCACCACTAAACGCCCCCAACCAGCCCGAGAAATATATCAACTAAAGTGAAATGAAAGCAGTTTTGTGTGAACAAGTGGGCTTCACTACTATTCATAAACCCGTAATATTTCAGAGCAACAATAGGAGATTGTAACATGTTATTGCCACGTGAACGTGACACGCGTGGAGAGGATTTTCTACCCCGAACTGCAGCAATAACTCTCCAGAAATGACTGAGCCACTGGTGTAAGAGAATAAGCAAAAGGATTACCCCGGCTCTTGCTTATAAGAAGACCCTGGGTAGCCGCGTGGAACAACCTAAAGCGCGGTTCATTGTATGTGAGAAATGGACAAGATTAAAGGACTGAGGGTGGATTTACACACATGAACACATTATAGACTAGGATTATCGCAATATCTGAGTAAAGATCATCAAACCAAAACTTTGGACACTAACTCCCAGCAAAGCGTTTCGATAGCTGCTATTGGCGTCCCAAACCAAACAAACAGAAAGCATAAATGCAAGATCCAGAACGATATACGACACTGCCATATTATATACAAAGCTCTGAACAAGAGTGCAGCCCATGGTACGTATAGCTGCAGTCAGAAAGTTCATTAACATACTGTTCATTGTATAAACACACCGGCACAATCTTGCATCATTGTTTTGTTAGACAGTTTATTGCGGTCAAATTTTGTAATCTAGTTTGAATGGAAATTGGACATGCGCTTGCACTATCGAAAATGGCTTTGTTAGTAATTGAAGTTGTTGTTCCCTTTTTTTTATTTAGGATGCACTACTACAAACCTAGGGATTTCGATCCTTTTGGTGGAATTTTGCATACAATGGATTGAGATTTCTTTTATTTATGAACAGTGAGACAAATGAATGGATAAGTAATATGATTATAATGATGATCTGTGATTAATTAGACCCCCACAGCTCAATACTATTCTGTTAGTATACTTAATTTAGAAAAAAGTCCTTTCCTGTGAACTTGAGCGTCATTCATCTACGTCGGCCTGAGCCAAGCATTTCGGTTCAATTTGTCTATAAGCGCCCGGTGAGCAGGCAAAATATATGGTACAACGCCAAAAAAAACAACACAGACTCATTTTAAATCACAATATTCATGTTGTGCCTCCTTCGATAAAATCCTTGGGGATTTTAAGTTTTTAAAATAACAAACTTCAGAAAAAGTGCTGAACAGACTTAGGTTTGTGTGAATTGTGACTCGTGTGCATCTACTTTATCGTAAATTAAGGTTGAGATTTACAATAGACCCCATGCCTCTTTTCGAAATTCGAAACTCCAGATATTAGGGGTTAATGATAAGAATTGTTGCGCTGATTAAAAACAAAGAGACAGAACTGCGTGCGGCATAGCATCTGATGCTGGTGCCTGCTCGGTGAAAATAGGCCATGTATTTTAAATCAGGTTTATACATCTAAATTGACAGCACCTTCAGCAGGAATCCTTTACAGTGATTGTTAAATGGATGAATTACAATCTCAACGCTGAATTTAAGAGAAGAAACATTTTTGAATGGGTCACATTATTTTTCGAGATTCCATATAGGGTTCAGTGGCGGCCAGTTAACAGACCATCACCGGGAAGGGGGGAGGGAGAGGAGGTGGGTAGACGTTACGACACTTATTGCAAAATGGCGACAGAACTCTGACTGCCTTGGAGAAAATTATGTAACAACTGACTTATGAAACTCAACAAACATTAATTTCTGATCTGTGATACATGAACAATAGATTGGGATTCAACAATGAATATCTAGTTCCAACAGTAAACAGAAACATTTTCCGAATTATCCTTGCAGGTGTCATAGTTTCGCATACCATTTATCCTTCAAATTCTAAGCATTACAACGTTTGAATTTAACCGATTAAACTCCCAACTCTATTCAGTCCACTATAGGGATAAGATCTTATTCGTTATTTCTCAATCCTCTATTTTTCCCCCTCTTCGTCGCTCGTTCAAGTGCACCTGGAATGGGTGAAATTGCACAGCCGTTACACAAGGACTATTTTATGCATTTGCCAGATAAATTTGTGAAATTGAATGTGCAATACTGTACATTTATATAATTCTGTTTTCATGGCGAAAGCTCCAAAATCTCCGCACTGACGGTTTCTAATGCATGGATAGATACATGTAAGGTCATGAAAATGTTAATAACTTTGAGACCTTCCGTTTTAGCTTGAGGAGTTTGCGCAAGGGAATTTCCTCGATTTTTTCCCACAAAATTGACAACGATAATAAAAAAAAGTCTCAGCAGTAATAACAAACCTAGTCCGCTCGCAGTGGTTGGGGGCAATATAGATTTTTATTGGTTACTAACCAACAATCTGCGGGAGATTCTTTTTAACTTACGCAAGGATATCTCAACAAAGTAAAAACGCGATGGGAGCTGTACAACAATTTAAAAACGAGAATGCGTTTACTTACTGGAATTAAATAATTATCCCAAATGTAGGACTGGATTGCACAGTATAAGCTCTACATTTCTAACGTTAAAAAAAATGATGTTCTCCGCTATATTCAGCTTCTTACGCCAAAAATATCAATGTTCAGTGTCCCGCAACACTCGCTTGGAAACCGATTGAAGCATAATCAACATATTTGCATATTAAAGTTCATAATTGCAGGGGGCGGGGTCCGTTTGTTTCGGTTTTTAGATCTTGCATATTACTGATTTTAGTTCATAATTTATTTCTGGATCGCACGGCGCACGGTGAATGAGGGTGGAACGGCCTCGAAACGAAGCAACCTCGAGATGAGGCAAGATTCTGCCATCTGACCGAAAATTTGTCGAAAAACACGAATATAAGGCCTGCCGCACGATACCAATTTAATGATGAAACTTCAAGTAACCAATTAGCATTTGAATCCGTGGTTATGATGTCCTCATTGACAGCATGAATTCAAATCGCTTATTAAGAATACTGCTCTGCATCCATCTTTCTGTCGTCTGTTGATCAGTCTATATCCGTCTATTTGGCTTCGTCTTCACATTACTGACGATGTGACCCCTTTTCTCTCTAAGCTCTGATGGTTTTCCTTTTAAACCATTTCTTTACAAGAATTCTTTCATATAGCCTCGGGAAATGCAGACACATAAACTTTGAACTTCGTAATCAACAAACCATGTTTTCCCGTTCTCCTCTTCGGTGCGAACTTTTTCACGTCTTTGTCATTTTTGCCCTCTGCACTTAGAAACTAAATTCAAATCAAAGTTGTTCGTGTGCGCCTGCGAATTCTCTCAAAAGGTGAAGGTTATGCCTCAGCGTCTTTCTTTGTACAGATTCCAAGCGTCTCCTGAAAGCAACTTCTGAAGTATAATCAGACACTATTTAGCCTCCACCACGACAAACAAAAACCCAAAACTCGCAAAAGCGAGGCTTGCACCGCCTGTTTTAATTTAAAAATAGGAGAGCAAAGTGCATTAAATATTTATGATAAACCTCAACACGAATCTTCCTCCTCCCACCCGAATGAATGTATGTTCCACGTTAAACTGCAAACGACTTGTCGATTTTTAAAAAAGTTAAGGTACCTCCAGACGAGATGAGAAATTGCACACAATTCTTGGGAATGGGAAAATAAAATGTCTAAAAGAATCGCAGGTTTTGAATATTTTAAATTAAATGAGATTTGGTGATCATTTAAAACAATGTATATTCAGTGAATTGCAGTTTATCTATTTCCCGTCAGCACCAAGTCAGATTCTGCGCCATGTTATTAACAAATAAAGATGTAAAAATGATTATTATATTCATAATTTCTGACTTATTAGTAATTCAAGTAAATGTATCTAGTGGCTCGTTGTTGGTCCTTGAGGGCTGGTAGTGGAGCGTTTCCACATTAATTTCTCTCTGAACTTATGTCTCAGGTGAGAATGGTATTGACTACCTTCTATGAGTCTCTGCATCTGCGGATCCGAGGAATGCCACTTCCGGGTTGATTTGAATCTAACCCAGATTCATGACATCGTGACTTCGAGCTTGCGCCAAACAATCGCCCTCTCCAAATGCTGCTAGAAGGTCAAGTTAGTTTGAAAAACATTTCAAAATAAAGTCACAAAGCTATCATAGTGAAACCACTTGCATTTTCAGGGTTTACACACATTGCAAATGTGTCGCTCTGTCTTTCACTTTCTCATGAAACTAATTGTCCTGCTTCGTCGCAGAGCTCAAACACCTGCCACCACAGAGGGTAATATCACTTTGTAAAACTCCTAAATCAAACAGGATTAAAAGAATTGCATCAATTCTGCTCTCGGTTCATTTTTATAATGGCTATACTTGGAAGGATTTTGCGTTTTTCCTCTCTCGCGGAAATTCGAACACTGACTTTGACATTGACCACCCCCCCCCCCCCCCCCCTTCCATTCATTCAGCCGAGGAAACATTTGAATCGATTTTCTACATAGAAGAATTAATTTTTTTACCAAAAAAATATGAAGTTACGGGTAATTATATTTCGAATTCTCCAAAAATAATATATTAACAAATTATATGACCACGAGGTTTTGTTTCCAATGCAACAACAATGTATTCCTTTTGTATTGGGTTTTGTAACTGGGTTCCGTAATTGACTTATTTTCGTTAATATAAACTGTCTACAGCAAACCAACGTAAATAATCCAGAAATGAGTTTTCTTTTAATTGTTATTATCGTATGGAAGTTAACATTTCACATTTTTGTTACAGTTTAAACGAATGCTCAATTTGTTTTCTTACGGTCCAAATTGTCAATTTAACCAGCTGGAATAAATTTGAATGTAACGTGGCCGCTTTGACCAAACGATCGGACGGAGAAGATGAGTTGACACCTCAAATTCATTTTTAAGCATACCAAGGACAGTATTTTACCTCAGCAAATCATATGGAAAACATTGCTCGTGAGAATGAAAGAAACAACACGGTTTATCGTTTGGTTCAACTGATTCCAAGTTTACGGGTTGTACAATGTTTAAGCTACATTGTGTATTTGTAAGCAAACGCTGTGCTTCCTTGCCAACAACTGGCTAACTTTGATTATCTGGCGACATCAAAGTTGTACTTATAAACCTAATTTGGAGCAACAATAAGAATTTGGACTCTGCGTACCTGCAAAACGTTTTAATTCTACGCAGTAAAGAGTATTTCGTGAATCGCGTAAATTAAAATACTTTTTCAATGAATCTTTCGGGTAACAAACAAACACAGCTTTCAAAAGAGTCCACCCTTAAACAAAGGTGTGTCTAGAGGTGCACAAAAAGAATTGAGAACTCTTCCTCAATTCTGTAAAAATGCACTAAACGCTGCTACTGTGTTCGAAACTGATGAATTATTTTTATTGACTCTAATGGAATGTTGGCGCCTCAAAAATCTCGTCGGTTTTTGTAAAAGATTCACAAAGGATTTTCATAGAATAATTCGCAAGAAATGGCGCGAACACATTAAACAATATTCTCCATTTTCGTTCCATTTTTGCCGTCGGAATAATGCAATATATAAAGGGCTCCTCCACGTAAAGGAGACTGGTTTGGATCTCACAACGAATGATTTTACTCCTGTGAAATTAAAATCCTTAAGAATCTTTGCAACCGGATAATTGCGTATCAATGCGTGCTAATCCGCTCTGGCATGTGGGGTTTTACGTTGAGAGAGTTCAGTAACGACACCACAACGGCGGGTATAATGAACGAATTTACACTATGAAATTATACATCCAAATAGATAAACAGACAAAATTTTAATATTCAATATTTAGGAATTATATATCTTCAAAAATTGGAAATTCCTGCTCAAATTTCCTAATTATAGAAGCAATATTTTTTGTAGATCGCTCTGGAAAATATAAATCACCACTGTAGTTCTCAAAATCTCCACGCGAGGGCGGTGTTGTTTCACAAATAAGCCGAAAAAGACCTTGGCCTTTAAATCAAAAAACCTATGTAATATTTTAATATTCAATATTTGGGAATTATATATCTTCGAAAATTGGAAATTCCTGCTCAAATTTCCTAATTATAGAAGCAATCTTTTTTGTAGATCTCTCTGGAAAATATAAATCACCACTGTAGTTCTCAAAATCTCCACGCGAGGTCGGTGTTGTTTCACAAATAAGCCGAAAAAGACCTTGGCCTTTAAATCAAAAAACCTATGTAATTAAATCCAAGGCTAAAAACAAGTTCTACTTGCAACAGATACACTAACAATACTAAATGTTAATGCATTGCGTAGTTTCTATTTAAAAAATTAATTTCAACAATTTAGATGACATTTGTTCAATGTAATTATAAAATTATAAAAATAAAACAGCTACACAGGCCTAATAATTGCTCTTATCTAATGATGCTCACATTTCAATCGATTCATTCTCTTGTCGCGTTTTCAAATGTTGAACTTGTATCTATTTCGAGTGAGAAGACGACCATCACGTTGAAGAGACTAACTCTTGATATATTAAGTTACAGACCAGTTATCTTTTAAGCTCCGGGTTAAAAGGTTGTCTGTGAACTGTTCAACGATTTCTTGGGTTTCCTATCACGGGCAATGATTGATGCTGATATTCATAGATTTTGCAGTTACAAAATTAGAAAAGAAATAGACGCGACTTTGAACAATGTTTGTACATTAAACTGTCTTCCACTCTTCACTATTTTCCAATTAGCTGCTTCCAACAATCAGACTAGTCTTCTTGCAAATTTCCCGTTGTGACCAAGAAAATAAAAACACTACATTACCATTTAAAAATATTTTTGAAATATCCATATTTTTCTTCTCACAACCTCCAGGACAGATTATTAGGAGCATTAACTAATTAAATAACCAGGGTTTCAGAAATCTACATTTGAATATGTAATTAAAGCAAGAGATAGCTCTCACAGAGTGAATTATCTGCAACTCATTGTCAGACAGATTGCTGGGTTTTTCAATGTCCAGAAGTTTCTCGACACATTTCTTTTGCAGAAGAACAAATAATATTACTGACAAATGCATTTTAGTCTCATTCTAAGTGACCAGTCTTTCTAATAAATATATTGAAATTGAAATCGGTTATACAAAAGTAAACTTTGTTGCAAAACTTCAAACTATCCCCAAGCTCCGGGAAAACAGACAAACAGAACGCTCAGAAAGCTCCTGAAGATGCGATAATTCACACACAACAGTGTAATTTGTAAACATGGCGCAAAAGATGAGAAAAATGGGCATTTATCCAAAACGCCCTGAAATTGCAGCTGGTTCTAAAACCAGAGATCTAACGTAACAATAAGGCATTCTAAACCAGGTGGTGGCAAACTGCTTCACTTTAAATAGAAGAGAGAAACTAAATCAACAACCGTAGACAACAATTGATTAGTTACATCAGCTATACAATCTTCTTACTGCATCGATCAGAGATGGCGGAACTAGCATCCAGCAGAGGGATAATTGCTAAACATGAGGGAATTGCTGCAGGGGAATTCTGCAAATCCAGTGGCAGAGTTAGACTCCGAAAAATGGTGGGGTGTTGGGGGAGGGGACTTGGTCATAGTTACTGGGGGGACCTGACTTTCCACATGTGGTTTGAAGTCTGTTAATAGTTTGATATGTTATTCCTGCCCTCGTGTACATTGTTTCTATTTAATCAAAAGACAAACCAGGCCCAAAAGCATTACGTCCCGGAATCCCGCTCTTGCCAGAAGCAAGCTCCAGGAGCTACCAGCAACGCGTAGCCACTCACCTGTCAGATTGTTACTGTCTGTTTAGAGATTTTCCTCCCCTCCAAGACCATCATTTGTTACTTTAATGCTGCAGTCCTTCAGTCTCTCAACGAACATGGAATCTATGCTCATTCCCTCTCCCCTTCCGAACAGCCGCTGCAGATTTTATACCACATGCATAATATTACCGCTATTACAGCTTGACGTTGATTGCACCATCATGCGCATTATGCAGATTGAGGATAGCTACTGCGAAGCTTTTCAAAAGAGCCCTTCGTTTTCCTGAGGAGGCTGTTATATTTAAAGGAAGTCGGTGCTGCGTGCACATAACGCGTCCTTTGGTCAGTCGGATTTATACAAAGGAAAGTTCATTTCAAAATGAGTCGTTAGCATGTTATTAAAGATCAGTGAAATATAACTGTAGCCATAGCAACGGTTGTTGCCTGTTATTGGCGTATCATAGCAAGGTTACAGAAGATTACCTCCTGCGTCAGACACTGGGGAAACTGCTTGTACGCGGATAGCCCGTGAATACATTCACCCTCCGCCAAGTTTGAATCATTTTAAAATTCTTCTTTCTTCTGCTTTGAGGCCATTCAGAACCATTAACAGACTGTGAAACTGATCCGTTTGTGGAGTGGTTTGCAAGTTTGTTCTGTTAGTGGAATGTGTTTGCTTTGACCTCGGGGTCAAAGGTGACCTTGACCCGACGGAAGTTCAAAGACAGTCCTTATTAGAGCAGAGGGACAAAAGACGGTTGGACATTTAAAACAGCTGGGGTTTCTGAGAAAGAGAGGGATGATAAAAAGCGAGAAGGGAAGGAATGAAGGGAAGACAGGGAGAGCAAGTGAAGGAAGACGTGGAGAGGAAGATATAGAGAACGAGGAGGTAAAAAAAGCAAGAATTTCACAACAAACTGAGCAGCAATTGTTTAGAAAAAGGATATATTTCCATTTTGGCCAAAATATTATATTTTTGTTTTACTTATAAATGCTTATCTATAATTGACTGTTTAAAACAATGGAGCAGGCATCGGGAGCAGAGAGGCAGATAAAGCAAGGTAGAAGAAAAGGTGGGAAGAGGAAACCAGAGAAAGACTTGGAGAAGATGGGAAATAAATCGAAAACTGTAAACAACAGACAGAAACAAAGAGGGAAAGGGGAAACGAGAGAAAGAGAAAAAATATACTGGGAAAATAGAGACCGTAACGGATTAGAAGCAAACAAGCAGAAACATAATTGCCGTTTATAGCTTCTGTCGCCTTCCTCTCGAAATGATTCTAGGAACAGCCTAAAACGTATTCCATTAAATCAATGCGTCACATCGAATTGACATGGGGGTGAGGGGTTTGAGGGTGGGGGGAATGAGTGTTTCAGAGAAATTAACCCACAGTACAATAGTAATTGTAGTGCAATTGATCGATAAATCCATCTCCAGAATAGGGTATAGATAATCTGTCCAGATTTGTAAAGAACCTTTGATGTAAACGTTTGAATCATGCTCTTCCTGTGAAACGCATTGCTAGTTGACATTCTATATCGTTTCATTGAATAAAAAGCTGGTCGATCCCAGTTTAATTATGTATTTATGAACTTGAACATTACAAATTAGTTCCTGCTGGTAAGGAAATCGAGAGAGTCCTTCAATATTTTGCAGTGTTCTATCACGGGGTCAACATCGCCGACGCTTCCGTTCCCATGCAATCTCTAACTAAATAAATGGTGCTCCAGAATTTTCTAATGAGAATATGAGTTTTGAATTCACCTTTGTCCATTCGGTTTGTTTAGTTTAGAGAATAACGAAGTTAAAGACAAAGTTTGTTTACGCCCAATAACGCAACAGCGAGGGAGAAATACTTTTTTTCCACTCGATAAGTAGTATATTCAAGTTGGTTTTTAGACATTTTTTGAAATTTCATGATCTCGGTTGAACTTCTCCTCGGGCGATCGATAGATACAAACAGATATAAAAAGAGAGACTATATGGAGAAAGACAACTGCTGAGCGAGAGATAAAAGGTGCACGAGAATACGATAGGGAATCAATCACAGTTTGGCGAAGAAAGATAAGTTTACAATGGACACATGTTGCATCCATACTCGATGTATGTCGTGTGTAAACTGGGTATAAACCGGGCGCATGTTATGTATAGTTCAGGAAACGCTAAATGCGAGCAGAATACATCTTGATAACATGGTGAGCATAGGCAAGGTCCATTTCAGGCACGTGCTGGATACATGGTAGTTACTAAACTCATGCTCGTGCATGTTGGCCAAGGTTAGACTCATGTCGAATACTTCTTAAAATAACGACTGTTGGCTGTACGGTCAATACTTGGTGCTGACTCCATGGTCAGTACATTTTGGTACATGATGACTGTATGTTCAGCACACACTTGGTATATGCTAATTTCATGCTGGAGACTGCCCATAATGTCATATATCTATGTTACTACGTCTCCGTTTATTTTCCGTATATGAGGTTGCGTGCTCCTTCGATATTTGCGCTGACTACCTCACCACCACCATTCTTGACACTCCAATCTCTCTAAATGCTAGCGTGTCAACTAATGATTGGCAAACAGGAATTTCCATCAACTAAATATTGGGAAGCCAGAGGCATTTGTTTCCGACCCTGCCGCAAACTGTATTCCTTACCAGTGACGTATTCCTCTCTGAGGAAACGATTTGAAGTGTCCCAAGACAGTTCGCCAATCCGATGTCAAATTAGTAATGGAAAGTACTTTCAAAATACATACTCAGTACACTACTAGAACTGCCTAGTCCCAGCTTCACATCATTGTCAACCTTCTTTTTGCTTCAGGCGATCTGCCGTTGATAACCTCATTCGTCCTCTTGTTACCACTCGAGTAGACAATTGCAATTCATTCATGGGTGCCTCTTACTTTCCACCATCCACAAACTTCAGTTCATCAAAATGTTTACTACGGTGTCTTGCCTCGCTCAAAGTCTCTTTCACCTGTCACATTTATTTATGCTCGCTGAGCTAAAGTATCTCTGATGAAGAAATGTTTCGATTTTAAATGTGGATTTCAAATCTGAGTAGCACCTCGTTGCTCATTTCGATAATTACCTGTCCTTTAATCTTGGCACCTTGTGCAACCGAATTCAGATGCATCAAACGCCAAAATCCTAAATCGTTCACATTCACCCTCTGCTTGAATTTGTGATTCTTTTTCCTTATCTCATGTGGCTCAAAGACAAATTTTGCCAGATTACTTCGCCTATAAAAGGCACTTCCGCTTTTGACTGCATCAATGGCGCTTTATAAGCGCATCTTGGCGTTGCTGTTCTATTTTGGGCTCTGGATAAGTACAAAATTACTTTGCAAAATCCTGAACTATTTTGGCAGTGATTTGTTTCACTTGGATTGCGATGAGCACACAGCCTGTACCCATCCCTTAAATGAAATAGATTCTCTCTAACAGTTCCAAGCATCAGTTGTTATTGGTCATATCACTGAAGCGTAAAAGTAATTACTCTCATGGAACCTTGAATGAAATTATATGCCAACGTGGCTACCCTTCTGAGGGTTGAGAGATCAGCCTGTAAAATCGGTGTGAATATGTTTGAGGAATAGTGCCAAAGGGATCAGAGTTGCAGCCACGATAATTTACCATATATATTAATGATTTGGATGAGGAATTAATTTGGTCAAGTTTATGGATGACACAAAAATTGGTAGAAAGGCAAGTGGTGAGGATAACACAAGAGTCTGCAGAAAGATATGAAGAAGTTTAAACAAATGGATAAAAGCTTGGCAGATGAAATATAATATAAGAAAATGTGGGATTGTGGACTTTAGTAGGAAGAATAGAGGAGCTAAATATTATTTAAATGAAGAAAGACTGCAGAGTTCTCATGGATGAATCACAAAAAAAGTTGGAATCCAAGTTCATCGGGTAATATGGAAGGAAGTTAGAATGTTGGCCTATATTTCAAAGGTAACGGAGTATAATTTTGCTTGAACTATACAAAGCACTAACCAGAACAGAGCTATGAACTGTTTTGGGCCCTTTATCTTAGGAAAAATGCTGGCATTGGTGACAGTCAGAGAAGATTCACTGGGCCAATCCTAGGTATGGTGGGACTGTCTTATAAGGAGTGGTTGAATAGGTTGTGACTGTACTAGTTAGAATATACGGTGGCCGTATTGAAACATATACGATTTTCAGGTGAACTTGACAGATTGGATACAGAAAGGGTGTTTCCCATTGTAGGACCAGACAGCATTACCTTAGAATAAAGGGTCACACATTTAAGACGGTGATGAGAAAGAATTACTTCTCTCAGAGGGTAGTCACTCTGTAAATTCTTTTCTACAGACGGCAGTGAAGGTTTTCCCAGACAGCACTGTTAACAAGAAAGCACATCACAAGAACGTTAACTGTTAATCTTGCGAACATAACCAAAACCTTATTTTGGTTGTGTACAAATTCTGTAACTTGTCCCCTCTATATTCCCCTTCCACCCCTGAACCAGTTATCAGAAAGTTGTGCCGCTTGTCTTACAAATTGGAGGAAAGAGAGCATTGTGCAATTTGTAATTCTATTTATGCTAAATACTTAAAGTAGTGAAGATTACTGGGAATTGGTTGAAATCGTGCATCATTTATGCCGGAACCCAGAACAGCCAAATACTGGACCAATTTAATCTTTCATTCGATTGTTATGAAAGGTAGAAATTAATCTTAGACATTTAATTGCATTTCATAAGCACCATCTTCCTCAACCCCTTTCCATCCTCGACATGACAAATTCTGACTACTGCAAATGTTGACTAATATGGGCTGTGAGTCTGGTTTCAGTCTGAACTTTTTTTTGTGATTTAATTTCTTAAGAATGAACCTTGTAAAATTGTGACGTCAAATATTCTTGTTATACAATGGAAAATCCAGTTATGAATCTGGAACAGATATAGTAGTGCAAAAATCTTCAGGATGATTCAGATTATGAATCAGAAATACTCACTGAAACAGAATCAAACGGTGTTTAAGTTTTAGTGCAAAAATCTGGTATGCACTTTGAAGATCTTTGAATGAGCAAAACTATGTTTTGCCTGGCAGGAGCATGGCAGTAAGTTATTAGAAAAACAAATTTCAACTGAACAGTCAACAAATATTCATTACTAAGTGTTACACATTGTAGCATGTTCCAAAAGGCGCCACAACATTAAATCCATGAGACAGATCTCATAATGAAAATCTATGTAACCACAGAAATTATCGAACATAGATTAATAATTAAGAAACTGTCCCCCCCCCCCCCCCCCCCCCCACCCCGTCCCCCGCGTTTCTCTTGACAGTGATCTGTGAGATTGTGAATCACTCAAGTTCCTGGGCTCAATATCAACTGGCCTGGGAGGTAATGGCACATTCCTCCTTTTGATACAATAATCTGTTTATGTCACAAAGTGTACCTGATGTGCCCTGTTTTCATGACTGAAAGCACTCATATTAAAGCAGTTAATGTGAAAACAGTGATAAAATGCCAGCAACTCCATGAATGTTTAACCTCAAAGTGCATAAGGAACGTTCTGTGTCCTGATCTAACTTCTTGAATGTCTCCTTCATCTTTTAACAGCAGGTTCGCAGACACAATTTCAGCTCACTAAGGCGAATAATTGATTGAGAAAAATTGGTATATGAACTCTCAAAGAATTACGAATAATATTTCAAAGAGAAATAGAATATATTTAACACAAAACCTACTTGGCATAAATTACAATTAAAACTCTTGAACTGCAGGAATCAATTTGGTAATTGGCTGTATTAGACTTCTTCATTGTTTGTTACAATTGTGTGCCCATGCATAATGAAGTAGGTCCATCAAATATATTTTTAAAATATATTGTTCATAATCTGTTTGCAATTCCAAGATATTACCTGGACAAAGGATCCCTATTCACTGCAGTCAGGTGAAATTCATATTCTGACCGGCTGGAAAACCTTAATATGTCTGAGAATATAATTATTGTGTCTTTTCACTGGTGTTTTCGAAACACATGAGTAATACTCCTATAGTTCACGATTTGAGTCCCAGCTCATCGAAGTGCATTACATTATATCAGGATTGTCTACTTGGTAATTTTAAAATGCACTTTTGTATATTGCAGAGTTGAAAACTTGTTTCTGTAAGTATTATTAAAGTATGATCCTTGAACAAGAAGTGTATAGAAACCACCGCACAAGAAAGGCCAACAGACGTATGATGGCAATTAAACCCCACATGGTGGACTCACTTTTTCCACTCAAACTCATGTCTGTTCCCCAAACCACTTTGTCTGATATATTACATTTGACCTTAAAATCAACAATGCTATCTGCTTCAGCCTGTCCATGTGGCAGCGAAATCCAGATCCCCACCATTTGTCTTGTAAAGGCTTGCTCCTAGATTCTTTATCCCACCTGTTAGTGTGTGTTCTTTTCTGCCTAAGCTCACAAGGAAGATCCTTTTTAACACCCTAATTGAAGTTTCCAATTCTTTACCAATCTCATTTAATTCTCAGATTTTTCTGAGAATTAAATTCAGTGTTCAAAATCACCTAGAAGGTATGCATTTCCGATTGCAAAAAAAAACCTCTATATCTTTTCTGAACGTTCTCAATTGTTGCATTATGGGAATCAGATTTCCATTTTCCAAATTTGATCTAACAAAGTTTCTATATTAATTCAAAAAAATTCTATTCTATTCTTGTATCTATTATTCTCCAATGCACACAATACTTCATATATAATGTTTGTGGTGCTATGAACCTGTTTTGCCACTTTAGTGATCATGCATCTAGTATTTCTTCAATTATTTATTACATAGCTCCATATTTATTATCCTTTCACAAAACTGTAGTCTCCTTTTTTCACCTACACAAAGCACACAATACTTCATATATAATGTTTGTGGTGCTATGAACCTATTTTGCCACTTTAGTGATCATGCATCTAGTATTCTTCAATTATTTATTACATAGCTCCATATTTATTATCCTTTCACAAAACCGTAGTCTCTTTTTTTCACCTACACAAAAAAAATCATCTCACACTGGTCTAAGTTAAATTATATGTGATGCTTATCCAACTAATCTGCAACATTCTTCATATCTTCCTATATGTTGAAAACGTCTTGCACTTTATTTGTTATACCCTGCAGTTTATAACTACCTGAATGTGTCAACACTTTCTGGAAATACTGTACTGAGTATTTCAAAATTAGCTGTCCAAGAGAAATTCCTGCAAGAGCCCGCTTCCTATGCTCTGCAAACATGAGGAGTTTCCTCTAACTATATCTTGTATTCTGTAGCCATCATTCAGTTCAGTTAGCTCCCTGGCCTTTGATTCCAAACAACCTGATCTTTCTCAAGAGTCCAACCAACACAAAACATTCAAAGAGTCAGCTAAACCACTTCCTTGCACATGTCTGTAACTCTTCAAATAACTCAGCAAGATACTTTAAACAGATTATCCATTAGACCATAGTCTCTATCTTGTTACGTGACCTTTTCACAAAGGTGTATACTTTCTACTAGTGACACTAAGATAGAATCCTTATTTTCTGTAGTCAATACGTCTCTTAATTAGTTCTAACTGTACGTTTGAAGATGGGAATTGCATTTGTTGTCAACAATTGTACAGTCTCTGTTTATTTTCCTATAATTTTGTATATAGATTTGGTTATTATCAACCCTATTACCTCCTTTCCAATTTAGTTCAGTAACTTTGTGCATAATCCATCTGGACCTGGGATGTTTGTCATACTTAATTTTGTCTAGCTTGTCATTCTCTCCAAGTCAACTATTGTAACAATATGAATTTTTGTTGGACTTACATTGCAAAATAGACGACTGCATCTGTGTATGGTGCAAAACGTGCCTGCTTCCTGTTCTTGCAAATCTAGATAAGATTGTACAAAACAAAATCAGAAATTGTTGGGAAAACTTAGCAGGTCTGGCAGCAGAATTAACCAGTGACCCTTCTTCAGAACACTTCTGCAGACTCTTCTTTAGAATTAGGAAGGCATACTTTCTAGGTAAGTTCTGAAGAAGGCTCTCTGGACCTATGATTTGGAGGTGCCGGTGTTGAACTGGGGTGTACAAAGTTAAAAATCACACAACACCAGGTTATAGTCCAACAGGTTTAATTGGAAGCACTGGCTTTCGGAGCGCTGCTCCTTCATCAAGTGGTTCTTATTCTATTTTATGTTTGAGGGGTATGCTGTGCTGATACTGCTCCTGTTTTCAGTGTGCATCAAGACCCAGTATTCAAAGGAAAAAAATGCAAACCAAACAATTAAAATTCTGAATTTAATACAAATTTGGCAACCACCTGATGAAGGAGTGGCACTCCGAAAGCTAGTGCGCTTCCAATCCAACCTGTTGGACTATAACCTGGTGTTGTGTGATCTCTGGACCTAAAACGTTAACTCTACTTTCTCTCCACCGCTGCTGGCAGACCAGCTGAGATTTTCCAACAACTTCTAATTTTGTTTCTGATTTCCAGCATGAGCAGTTTTTAATATACCTAACAATGATTGTCTGATAAGGAAATTATAATCCCCCAAAACCTCAAAATTCAAATAAATTGCGAAATGAGGAGGAGAAAGGTGATGGTTTATAGCTTTGTGTCCCTACATTGGAAAATATTTATTTTACTCAATTAGTTGAAGTGTTCTGCTGAAAAAAGTTCAAATTCTTACTGTTAACTCAAGGACGAGAATAGATAATATTCTTCTTATTCTATTTTATGTGTGAGGGGTATACTGTGCTGATACTTCTCCTGCTTTCAGTGTGTCTCAAGACCCGGTATTCAAAGGAAAAAAATGCACAATAAACAATTAAAATTCTGAATTTAACACAAAATTTGGCGAGCAGTGTAAAAGATTCTTTCAGGCAATAATTATCTTTCATGATTGGAAAAGAATTTTTTTCTTGTCAAACGATTTTACCTTTCGGTACTATTGCAGTCAGTCCAAAATTGTTAATAAACTTCACATTCTCCCGAATGTGGCATGGTGGCTCAGTGGTTAGCACTGCTGCCTCACACAGCCAGGGACCTAGGGTCGATTCCAGCTTTGGGTGACTGTGTGGAGTTTGCACATTCTCCCCGTGTCTGCACGGGACACCCTCCGGGTGCTCTGGTTTACTCCCACAGTCCAAAGATGTGAAGGTTAGGTGAGATGGTCAAGCTAAATTGCCAAGGGTTGTGTAGGTTTGGTGCACTAATCATGGAAAAATGTAGGATAATGGGTCTGGTTAGGAAAATCTTCGGAGGGTCGGTGTGGGCTTGATGGGCTAAAGGGCCTGTTTCCACGCTGTAGGAATTCTAATAGGGAAGGGTCGAGAGAATCGCTATCCTGTTTTGAAATTAATATGAAGACTCGGTAATTAGAAATGTTTAAATCTGGGCCGAATCCGGCCAAGCAAGAATCATTTCACCAGGCAGAAATGTTTCGTTAAATAAATGTAATATACGGTATCTGTGTTGAATATACAATATCAGGAAGGTAGAATCATCGTTATAAACGTCTCCGCCTCTGTGTATCATTGTGGTATAGATTTACCAGCATTTAAAGCGCGCCATGTTAGGAGGTGGGAGGGATGATGTGTTGTATTAAAAATAAAGCTTGAACATCTGGATGTAGGTTTGCTCGCTGAGCTGGAAGGAATGAGTTAGCAAACTCACATTCAAAACTCAAACTGAGATACAAATCTTCTCAAAACTCGCTAAAGCTTGAATTGTTTTTAGTGATAAAGCGAACACTATGAATTTTGTACGCTTCCAGTGCTGTGGTGTCATCACCAATTCTGGCCTGTAATCCAAATTTGTCCACAATGATTAATCCTTAAGGGTTGGTTATTTTTACGAAGGTGGGCGATTTCCACGTGACATATACACTAAATGTGGTTGTTTAAGAGCCAGCCGGTGCATTCATATTCAGATTATATGTTGTACCCGAGTTAAAGTGTTTTAAAACTCGATGAAAAATTGTAGCAGCTTTTATATTGTCAGAGTTTAAAATTTTATAAACCTGAACGGCCTTCGACATCTGGTCCTACCTAGAAGTCGAACTAATTTGTTTGGTTAAAAGAAACAACTTCACAAGTGGAGATTCGGTGCCGTGTAAATGTTGTTTAAACCCATTAAAAACTTGTCACAGAATACGGACTGTGACTACGTTAAAATTGAGTGTGAGGTGGGGGTTGGGAGGAAATCGGATTGGTGGGGGATGGGGGTGGTATTCAACAGTCTGCTAAAGTTGGAGTCTACCGCAGAGTGTGTTCAATTCTATCGACCTGAAATGAACAGTATTTTTGTTCAGACCGAAAATAGACTTGTCTGCTACTTCCTTTAATTCAGTCATTAATGATAAGAATGTTAACATTACGCGTCAGCTACAAACTCCCGGAGTAATCGTTGTTGCATCTTTGTTTATGTTTAGTTGGAAGATGTCTTTTTCTTTATAGACCCAATTTTGATGTTTGTTCGAAGGATTGCTGCCTCTGTCTCTTCTTCCGTCAGCCAGTTGTCTGTTGACACATAAAATTTATACAGACAGGCAATAAATTGTCTGGCTGATGTGTGCTCTCCTATGCAGCGCCTTGCAAACTCATCGATTTTAAAATGTAGTGACACGTGATACCTTAGTATCTTCCCACAATTAGAAATCTTAATCTCTGAATATATTTTGGAAATGCTTATTTGCTTATGTTTATTTGCACTTTGCTTATTTTGGGAAATATATTTTAAAACAACTCCTAACAAAATAAGCAAACTATTGTGAAAGCAAATTGTACTTGATCATGGATGTTTGGTGCGGCGTCCTCAAAGTTGAAAGCACCATTAAATAGTTTAATTTGTAAATTTTCTGCATATGTAGGAATTGTAAAGTATGGGATTAATAAATTAGAAAAAAACGTCTTGTTGGAATTCCGTTGCCTCTGCCAACGCTCTGGGCAGTTTATGACCGTATCTGGGCGACTGGCTGCAAATGAGTGAACTTCTCTTGTTATTTCTGTCGGGCAATTGTTTTCCCTCCTGTAGTTTCTAACCTTGAAATGGTTCCAGACTTAAACTTTATTTCCTGGACGCATTCCCCTGTGGAACTTAGTTGTCGCTCATTCAGGAGCGGATGTTTATTCGAGTGAAAGTCTAAGGCGTTGGAAAGTCAAGTAAAGATTCAATTCCGTTGAGTTTTTTTCTCCCGCAACCTATTTTTGGTGACAATGCTCTAGAAAACAGTTTTATTTTAGATTAGGGAATGTTTAATTAGTACACGTGAAGCTGCATTGCCAAAATTCATTGCGATTTAACATATAAAACTATCTAAAAGGAAATGAATTAATTTATTGCAATTCAGTGTTTCAGCTGCCTCATTAAATCCTTGACAGGATTTAGCTTCAGAATGAAATGCGTACCATTCATTTCTTGTTTTTTTAAAATATGTATCACAGGACAATGTATGGTGTCTCATTTTACGACAACGTTCGATGTAGTGAGGCATGTCACGTGTGATGTGGTCAGGTGATCGTGTCATAATTGCAACATTACTGGTACCAAGCATTCAGGATCCAACATCCTAAAGGCTGCAACGTATTTTTTAGAAAAAAAACCACGCTGTTGATTCGTTTCACTTTTGTCTAGGGGGTGGTGTCAATTTAAAGTGGCACCCAACTAACGACTGAACACAAACATTTTGCGTTAAACTAGCAACGAATCTTTTGAAACGAAGAATTGTATGTATATATAAAGGCCTGTTATAGGCGACTGTATTTAAATACAAATCATCTTGTCATAATATTACCAAACCATTAAATAGCTATTTCAAAATATACCATAATTATTTGTTTTCACCAATTTTTTTGCCAAATGACTCCACGTTTTTATTGATTGTGGTATTTGATTCAAAATGTCATTTCAAGGTGACTTGAGCAATCTGTCAAGTAGACAGCAAGTAGTGTAGTTAGATTATTGCAGTGTGTCTGTTTAACAATAATTTTAATTGCAGGTCTATTGGGACACAATAGACACAACCAAAAAATGAATACACCATGGTCCAGTGAGAGCATGCAAGAATTACCTTGAAATTGCCACTGTTCTGCCAATCAAACATGTGGAATGTGACATAAATGTGGTTAATTATTTTCTTTTGAAATTGAAGGCAAAACTGAAACAAACACTTTGAAACATGGATCACCTCAACAATTTATTTACACCGTTCGAACTGTGTTCAATGCGAAATGTATTTTCCCTTTCATTTTACGGATTCGTTTCATTCCCACACTACAACATAGCAAAACATTGAAGGAAAGCGCTTTATTTTTTAACATGAGGAGTTGAATGAGCCATACGTTGCTTAGAGACTTTCACATACCCCAACATTTTTCTCTTAGGAGTTGATAACGAAACCTTGTATTAGACTGGATCCGCGGAAATAATCGATAAAAGAATGTTTTTAAAAATTGTTGGCGATAACATTGATTTAAAGTTCAGTTTATGTTTTGTTACAATTTATTCAATAGCTCGCTGCAGGTTTGTGGCTTAAACCCGAGTAATGTGCGATTAATAAATATATTCGTCTGCAAATCACTGAATCAACATAGAAATCAACAATGAAATGCATAATGCTGAATACTAATTAGCAATACCAATGGCCCTGCACCATTGCAGGACTATATTCTGGACTCAGGTGAGCTGAAACATGCTTGAATAAAGTTCATTGTCGAAAATAGTTGATGTGTACATATTAACGTCAAAACAATTTTAACTAGCTGACAAACTGTGGTTCGGGCTTGTTTCACAATGCACTCGAGTACCCACTGAGTGAAAACTATTATTTGATATTCATAGGAAATGGTTAGCAAATACATTTAACTATCGAACATTAACAGGCACAAAACATATGAAACAAAACTTTCTAGTATGTTTCTAAAATGCAAATTTATATCTTTGTCCAAATGCGTGTAAGAATTTCCTGCCAGAAAATAGTTTTCACCGACCTGCTGTTTTATGTTCACATACCTGCTTCCATTTTGCAAAGAAAATCTGCAACTACTTACAAAAAAATCACTTCCAGAACCTCTCAAAAAATATAATTGGAAATAATTTTATCCTTGATGAAACTTTTAAAATGTAATAGAAGTTAACCATAGCGTCACACCGAGAATGTCGCAAATTGCATTCTACAGATGTGTAAAAAAATCTGATTAATTCCAGAATTATAACTTTTGTGAAAATATATCGAAAAAGAATGCATTACCACAATGTGACTATCCGATTTCGGTGGTTTTTAGTCTAGCCTTAAAAATAAAGCAGGATAACTATTTTATTACATATTTAATAATAGAAGGTTGTACAAATAGAAATACAAGAGTGAGACTAAGAAAATGGAAAGAAAATTAGAGTTTCTAGATGTACACTGGAGGCTGGAGACAAAAGGCAAGTTAATCGTTAGCATAGATTGGAAACTTTCGCCGATTTTTTTTTGTCCTGCATTTATAACATTGTTACCTTTCCTTCAAATTTCTAGTATTCGCCTAACATTTTCCGTTTGGTTGAATCTATTTTGTACAAAATAAATATTTTAAAGCTGTAGATTTATTTATATATATAAGCGGAAACAACTAGCTTTAAATGTTCTGCAAACATCACAAAACAATCGAGTTTATCACATATGTAAAAGGACAGATTAACGTGACAGGTTGAATATGCGTTTTTAATGGTTGCCTAAGTGACTTGAAAGAAGGCACAGTGTCACTTTAATACGCGCACGCACGAACTTTTATTTTGTCCCGATGACTCATATAATGCTATTCCGAATGAGGAAAGAAACATGATATGTTTCACAAAATAAGATTCACTTTCTCTTAACCGAAGCATGAATTGAAAAAAATATCGTTTCCCTGTAAATATGCTGCATGAAAGAGTTTATAAATTTATTCCCACGCTGCACATTTTCGACGGGATTACAATATTTTTAAGGTCTTAGTTTGTAATAGAACGTTTCCGTGACTTTTTAAAAAGTAAACAATAACAACCTATCTACAGAACAAATCGCAGCATGTTTTTTGTAAACAGCGATTCCTGTTCTATATACACAATTGGATTTTAATCATTGACTCATTCAGAACAATGTACTCCTTTCAACCGCAAACTGCTCTAGACGAGTTGCTCCTCCATGGAAATTCTATCCGAGAACATGATTGCAGACATCTTCCAGAATTCATGCAAGCTAAACACTTTCTTGCCAATCCCTAGAAACACGAATAAAGTGGGATGAATTGTCAAGGAATCTACGCGTTATAGATCCCAACGTCGGCGGACTGTGGCTGTCCATAACAACCGCATGAAGCTCAATGTCAAAATTGTAGAGATATAATTTACAAAGTTGATGAATAAAGTAGGCATTCCTTTTTATTAAAATAAGATGTAAACGGTATTTTTTTAAAAAAGAGATCAAAGTGAAAACCAATGTCCTTCATGTACTTCAGGCCAAAGTATCCAAATCGTTAAACAAGGCCGTCCCTTTGAAAATAACGAGGCGATGCCAATATATCACTGTAAAATTCGGAAAACGGCAGAAAGGTGGAAGAGAGGGACATGAGAAGTTAACATCTGTCTGTCAACATCTGTGGAGAGAGATCAGAGTTAATGTTTCGGGTCGACTGAGGAGTTGTTTCTGGAAAAGGAGCGAAGCGCAGGGAAAAGTTGTGAACGAATTTCGAGGCTATAGGGAGGGGGAATAGTGTAAGGATGCACATGCCGGAGTTTCGAAGAAATGAGCAAGAGAACTTCACAGATACAACGAACATAGCAGAGAAAGACAGAAAAGCAAATATTGTAAGGGGCATGATGAAAAAAGTACTCACTATTAGTAGGTTTATATTCTATACGGGAAGCAATCTAGCACAAAAATGCCGACGTGATTCGGTTTACAGCGGTCAGGGATGAACTTGAGACAGCATTAACAGAAGCAGAAGGCGTCAGCATTCATGCAATGTGTGCAGATATTAACTCTTGCAGTACTCGAATTTGGAATTCCCAGTTTGCACTGGATGTAAAAGTTCCATTTCACACCTCACCGTTTCCGGACTTCGGTTACCATTTCGAAGAAGTTGCGAAACCGTAAATAGTCAATATTTCTGTTATTTTGTAATAAATGTCAATATTTGGAGTATCTCTTTAGTTTGTGACACTTTCCGATATGTAAAGACATACGCAATCATCATGAGCTCAAAGGACAGGAGGCCTTTGCGCATGCAAATTTGCGCAATCTCTGTTCCTTTCCATACACTTAAATGTATATAAACACATAAAAAGGTGCCATATCGTAAGAAAGTAGTGAATGTAAAATACATATCTACTGTGACACATAAAGGGATGGATACGCAGGCAGACCAGCAAACATATAGTTGTTTCAGTAACTTTTCGTGAAAGTAATGTTCACGTGAAGGATATCACGTGAAGTTATGGGGGGAAAGATAATAGCAACGTTAAACGGATGGTTCTAGAAACATTCATTAATGAAGAAAATACATAAGACATTGAATTCTTATCACACTTTGCGAATGATCTTGTAGCTACTTGTCAGGTTAAAGGAATTGAAACAAGTTATTTTAGAGAAATGCCATCCATCCTCTGAATTTTTCCTTACCCAGGAAAGTCAGGACTCAGTGCCATTATCGTGAAGCACTGGATACTTCTGAGGTTTATCGGAGTTTTGTAGGGCTTGGATTTTAAATTGCCTTCATAACTGACGAAGACACCGACAAGCTTATTGGGTTAATATTGAAACTTTATTGCTGGAACAGCACAGCAGGTCAGGCAGCATCCAGGGAACAGGAGATTCGACGTTTCGGGCACAGGCCCTTCATTCCTGAAGAAGGGCCTGTGCCCGAAACGTCGAATCTCCTGTGCCCTGGATGCTGCCTGACCTGCTGAGCATCTGCAGACCTCACTTTCTCCCTGGGTTAATATTGAGAAAAGCGAACACAATGTAGACCTTTCCAATAGAAAACTGGAGAACTGATCACAAAGCAACATTGGCAAACACACATTTTTGTATTTTATCCTATAACCTGTCAATATCTCCATTTAATTGAATTATCATGGATTGATAAGCAAGTAACATACAATGAATTACAAAGAAGCACGCTTACTGTTGTAATTTATGTGCTTATTTTAGTACGAAGAACACGGCGTAAGGAGTTCAACAATGAGAACAGCTTTCCTGTAATGGCTAGTACACTCTTGAACTTGAAACATTGACTGGTGTACTAACCAAGGTTTTTTTTAACTGAGTAAGGGAATCAGTAGAGTTGATGTACATGTTTACCTTTCCGAGACTCTGATCAATACATTTTCTTTTGTTGGCGAAAACATCAGAAGGATGGATCTAAGACAGGTAACTGAGTTCAGCGATAATCTAATTTAAATATTCGGAACAGACTCGAAGGACTGAACAGCCGATATATAAGTTTTATAAAATAGAATCGCTACAGTGTGGAAACAGGCCCTTCGGCCCGTCAAGTCCACACCGACCCTCCGCAGAGTAACCCACCCATTCGCTTAACTAATGCATCGAATCGACACATCCCAATTCACATATTCTGCGCATCGTTGGTTTCGTGTGGGTGGTGGGAAGAAGCAAAGGACCCGGAAGAAACCCGCGCAAACACGGGGAGAATGTACAATCTCCACACAGACAGTCGCCCGAGGCTGGAATCGAACCCAGGTCCCGAGGACTGTGAGGTAGTAGTGCTAACCACTTAGCCACAGTCCCGCCCTAGTTTGCAAAATGTCAAACATTTTTGAGTGATTTCAATATGCTAAGAAGTAATAGTGAATGCTAGAGCATTATTTATGTGGGAATTCTTTTCAATGTTTATTTTCTCGAGTTTAACTTGCATTGTATTCTTTGGCTCACACTCTGTTTTCCACACGCATATAAGCTCTTCGATTATGCTTAACTCTAAACTAGTGGTATTCAAATATGATCAGGTATTCTATTACATTGCCAAAACTGACTACGAAGAGACGCTACATCTCAAATCAGTGCAACAGACGATTCTATTTGTATTAACTCTTCATGATTTTATATGTTATGGTGCAGTTCTTTCATGAAATGACCAGAGATTAATTGAAATGCAGGAGTTTTGGAAAGTACTGGTTTTGAAATGAATGCTGTTTTTCGCCCTGAAACTCATTGGTGCCTGTTTGAATAATTGATTTTGAAGGACCAAACCTAAATAATCATTCTTATGTCCTCGGTTCGAAATTAATGGTTCTTCTCTCTCAAGCGTTTTTCTGAAAAATACGTAAAATCAAATGGCGGGGGTCTGACTCTCCTGAAAAAAACTTGCATTTTTTGACAGACCGCCATGTAAGTCCAATATAATGGCCTTGTGTCAATGTTTAAAACATTAAACTAAAGTAACAGAGAAACTTTGAAGATGTTGCATCTGTAATGAATTTAGTATATTTTTACAAATAGGAAATAGTATCTGTATTGTACACTTAATAGTTTCAGAAGGGAATGTATTAGTTGAATGCATAGCCCAGTGGTTCAACTGCAGACTTCTTGTGAAACTGCAATTTAGTATTGAGCTAATCGTTAAATACGAAACATGCTGTGTAAGTTCATCATCCATACATCGAATATGTAACGTATATAACAGAGTCAAAACAGTTGCGTGTGCATGGTCAGAGCACAAATTATTGCTCTATTTTGTATAGAATTAAGCGTCTTCTTGCATAAACTGTGGTTTATTAAATGTTTATGAACCTATTTTCATAAAGCATTAGCATTGCAAGATAAAGAATGAGATATGTTTACTTGTATTGACTTGATCATTCTTTGTTAATAGGTGATTTTTTTTCTTAAAACGTCTTTTTGAAACCCAGTCAATATTGAGTAACGAACAAAATCGGATTTGCTGGATTTTGAGCTTTGAATTCACAGTAACAAGACAGAAGATAGCGATTGATTATGAAATCGGAATTTTCCGAATCTGACCAAGGAAGATGAATAAGGCTCCCCATGACATCAGAATTACTAGTTACAATACCGTGTGAAAATACCCTGAATCTTCCCCTTCTGATCAACTTTGTCCTGAGGCATGTCGGGTTTCCTGTAATTAAGTTCATTGAACATCAGAGGGCGTGCTGGTATACTCACCTGCCGACCGGAAGATTAGGGAATCGATATTAAACCACACTTTCCTCAGTTGAATATTTCATTTCAGACTCAAAATTCAAATCTTAAAACATTAGCAAAATTTAAAATCGAACTGTTTAACACATTGCTCTACATCATAATGGCAGCTATCGCCACTCACCTTTTTGGCGGAAATAATTACAATGGACAGCTCTTCAAACATACATATCACTTTCCTCAGTTGAATATTTCATTTCAGACTCAAAATTCAAATCTTAATTTTCAGACTCAAAATTCAAATCTTAAAACATTAGCAAAATTTAAAATCGAACTGTTTAACACATTTCTCTACATCATAATGGCAGCTATCGCCACTCACCTTTTTGGCGGAAATAATTACAATGGACAGCTCTTCAAACATACATATCATTGGACATAACATGTCTTTGGACCTTTTGAAGTTGACGAAGAAGCAATATAAATGCAAATAATTTTATATTCTTAAACTTATGCATGTTTCTGATGATCGTGTCTGTAAATCAAGGCTTCAAGCTTTAAAATATTTGCCAAGTGCTTACAAATCTTTCTCACAACATTTCTCCGACTTCGAATTACTTGTATGTGCATCATGGTTGAGGACCAGGCAGCCTTGGGCTTATTACTCAGGGCATTCATGCACGCGACTGCAACCAACAGCGGCCTTGTTCTGTTAATTTCCCATCGTCTGAGATGTATTTATTTAATGCTCTATCAAGTCTTTATCCAGTCCTCGATCCAAGTTGTTCCCTGCTATCCTCTCACGCATGGTTTCGTTTCTTGTTCTTTCAGTAAAAGTTTTTGTACCCAGCAAGCAAATTTCCTCCGTCGATCTCTCTACTTTTTTTCAGTCTTCTCGTTCTCAAAATTCTCCTCACAACATTTACATCAACCTTGCTTTTGTGGCCTATCTTTGACCCTGGGGCTCGGTTTCTCTTCGTGCTGCTTGTTGGCTATTGTCCCAAGTGCCTCTTCAAAAATTTCAATTTGCTGTCTGAGATAAAATCAATCTGTTCATATCTAATCCTTTAGCAAGTCTAATTGCTCAAACTAGTATCCTATATTTTGGCTAAAGAAGGAAATTCCTTCAATACTTAGTTAGGTCTTCATCACAACCCAATGTACATATGGTTGCAGGAGGGACTTTAAAAGCACAGATAGAGTGACAACTATTTACATAGAAGTATATGAATAAAAGCTAATACAGACGATGCCGTATTCTCAATTTAAGGAAACTTTGTAAGACCAAATACAGACCTGCTACTGCTGGCCACTATTTTGTTGAAAAAATTTAAAATTGCTTCCTATTATTTTGATTATAGGCAATTTTCAACATATTAAAATGTATTAAATTGAATCCAAACCCCGTAATATTTAAATAATATTTAAATACCAAATCAAAAATCAAATGCATAATAATAATATCTTGTTGTAATTACTGATGTCATAACAGAACATCGAGATATTAATCCTTGGAATCGTATCATAATGAAGCCTTGGTACCATGAATCCTACTGTTGTGAATTGCATCAATCATGTGTCTTACATTGAAGTCCAATTTTAGCGAAGTTCTGATTTGGTGAAGCTCTGTGTAATATAAATCTTTTTAGTAAAAACCCTGTTTCAACAGACTAGCTATTGTGAAATCAGTTTCTATTCACCCTCTTTATACTGAACATATTTCAGCCTAGTTTCGTGAGTCCGGCGTAATTTTGTCATAATCAAAAACAGGAACTTGTGGGAACACTCGACTGATCAAACAGTATCTGTGTAGGAACAGATGAGTGTCGAAATCCTGTTTCGCATTTCTATTTGCATTTTTCTTTTTGCTTTGTACTACAATTAGTTGTGAAATTATTTATTTGCACACATAAGTAGATTTCATATCAAGGGATATGTTTTGCATGCATTAACGCATTAATATTTCCAGCTACCCATTTAATACTTGTGAAAGGGCTTGGATAAGTCTGATAGAACACTAGTTAAATAAATTAATGAAAGGGTTCTAACAAAACCCTTTAATGAAAGGGCTCTTAACCTGAAAAGTAGCATTTCGCAGGTATCCCAAGATATGTGGGGCCAACAACCATGTTAAACATATCACTTCGAATGTGGTTCACTCCCACCCTCTTCCCAAATGATAAAGGAACATGGGGACATGACCAACACATCAGTTTGTTCAAATTGTTTAATTCAATCACAAATGAATTGGATTTTGCAAAAAAAAATGCCCTTTGGGTGGTATTTTGCCAAGTATAGCTTGGTCCATTTTTCCGATTCAGCGACTGTAGCATCAGAATAAAATGCCCTTCATTGGGAATTGCTTCATTGAATTGTAATTTTTGACTGTCCGACTAAAGTTCATGAATAGTTATATTTTAGTAGAAAAAATACCGACAACGCTAGAAGTGGTCAATTGGTTAGAAAGCAACTACGGCGAGCGAATCGAAGTTTTAGATCTGTGACTTTTAATTAGAAAACTCAAGTGCCGCATGACCCGAGTGTCTCCGACCTTCATTGAGCACAAGTAGCATTTCCTGCATCTGCTTGGCGTTACTGTTAACTATATTTTGCTCACCTCTGATCCTGGGAGGGAGAATGTTCGGTCAATACAGAGAGCACAATACAGATTCACTGGGAAGTGGAAATAGAGCAAAGAACTGCGGATGTAGGAGACTCAGCAGGTCTGATAGTTCCGGTATGGCAGCATTAGATTGATGTTGTCAGATCTGCTCAGTTTCTCCAGCAATTTTTTTTGTATTTCATTTGGACATTGTCTAGTAAGATAAGAGACTTGTTAAACAAAAGACTTCTGATTGGATTCTTTGCAGAAAAGCCAAAATAAATTTGAAATACGTCTTTAAATGAGAAAGAAGTTGAACAGGATACAAGGGGCAGGATTGTTTCCCACAGTTACAGATTCTAAGAGGAGGTAGCAAAGCCCTAAGATTAAATAAAATAAATTTAGTTCAGAACACAGAGAAACAATTTCATACAGACACTTCAGAGCTTATGGAATGCTGTACACAGTTTGTTAATTGAACTTTTAAAATCACTCACAGATTGAATGCCACTTGAAAGCCCAGCATTTATTGTACACCTTACTACTATGAGATGGCAATGGTGAGATACAGTCCTGTTAAGGAGAGAGATCTAGAATTTTGATCCAATCATGAATAAAAAAAAACAATGACACGTTCCAAACCAGGATAGAATGTAACTTGGAAGACTCTGGGGATTGTCATGATATTTCTATGTACCTGTTGCCTATATCAGTCTAGGACAGGTGAAGAAGGTTCTGGGAGTGGCAGGGTTGTCAAAGGGAAGCCTTGGTGAATATTGCCATTTGGATGCAAATGGTTCAAATCATAGTTACAGTGTGACATAGGTAGATGAACTCAGGTTTTAAGGACAGAGATCAGGTGCCAAAAAAATATGTTGTTTTCTCCTGGATAGTGTTGAGTTTCTTGAGTGCTATTCAATTGTAGTGGCCAGGCATGTTGCTGGAAATTGGGGTCACTTTTAAAACTGTGTTCTCTTAGTTCTGAGTTATTCTTAAGTAAACAAATGGCCTTTATATATGCTAGACAGCAGTTGATGAAAAGTGTAGCTGTGAAAATGGAGGTAGCTATAGCAAAGGATGTATAGAAGTACTTGATAGAGGTCACGAGTGTATTTTTGATAGATTTCTGGGAAGGTTCAGAAGGCTAAGATTAAAATTTTAAAATGTCCAAATGAACCATCATGCAATGCCTTTCAACCAAATCAGAAGTACAGGATATCTAGGGAACAAGTTACAACCTATGAAGGGAAAGTGATAGCTTACACACCAGTTAAGAGAGAAGGCAGAAGTGTGTAACAAGGCACAGTACAAATGAAACATATAGGGAAAATATTGAAACAAGAGACTAGGCTAAAAACAGTGAGCGTAACATTGAAGGCAGAATTATAAGATGTATGGAGTACTCTGAAAGAATTAATTTGATAGAAGTGTTGCATCATAGAAGAAAATCACATTCCTTTTGTAGCCAAAATTAGAATATTCCAGACTGAACCTAATCAAAACAAACAATGATATCTGCATTCTGTACAATTCAAATAAACAATCTTGTTACCTGATGGGATATCAGGTGTGCAAGTAGCTTCCCTAGTGAATTCAAATATTTTTGGGAGACTGTAGTTGAAGCAGTCCCTCCCCTTTCTTGTAATCACAAGAGCCATGGTGAAAACTGAGAAAGAGGATAGTGAGAAGGGAAGTCCTACTGTGATTAAAGAGGAGTTTACAACTACACATGGACCCCTATTACTAGCTGATGTCAGGGGCTTGAGGGAGGAACTGGGTAGTTGAACAGATGTAAGTTCAAACATATTTTCTTCATCCCAAAATGAGAAAGTTTTAGAATTTCACATCTAGAATTGATGAGTGAGGATTTAAAACAGATCCTCTTAGCTGCCTGCTCACTTGTTTTTAAAGAGAATAATAGAAAGAACTGCGCATACTGGAGATCTGAAACAAAAGCAGAAATTGCTGGAGAAACTCAGCAGATCTGGCAGCATCTGTAGAAAAAAGGCTGAGTTAATGTTTTGAGTCCAGCAAATCAATGAAGAATTCGAATAAAGAGTTACTGGACTTGAAATGTTAACATTGCTTTCTCCCCACAGATGCTGCCAGACCTGCTGAGATGTTCCAGCAATTTCATAGCGTCAGAGTCATATAGATGTACAGCACTGAAACAGACTCTTCAGTCCAACTCATCCATGCCGAATAGGTATCCTAACCTAATCTAGTCCCACTTTCCAGCACCTGGACCATATCCCTCCAAACCCTTTCTATTCATATACCCATACAGATGCCTTTTAAATGTTGCAATTCTACTAGCCTCCACTTCCGCTGGCAGCTCGTTCCATACACGTACCACCCTCTGCAAGAAAATGTTTCCCCTTAGGTCTCTTTTATATCTTTCCCCTCTCACCCTAAATCTATGTCCTCTAGTTCTGGATTCCACCATTCCAGAGAAAAGACCTTGTCTATTTATCCTATCCATGCCCCTCATGATTTTATAACCTCTATAAGGTCGCCCCTCAGCCTCCGACACTGCAGGGAAAACAACCCCAGACAGCCTGTGAGCAGTGGAGTGCCACAAGGATTAGTGCTGGGTCCACTACTTTTCATCATCTATATAAATTATTTGGATGTGAACATAAGAGGTATAGATAGTAAACTTGCAGATTACACCAAAATTAGAGATGTTGTGGGCATTGAAGAGGGTTACCTCAGATTACAATGGGATCTTGATCAGGTAGACCAATGGGCTGAGAAGTGGCAGATAGAGTTTAATTCAAATAAACGCGAAGTGCTGCATTTTGGGAAAGCAAATCTTAGCAGGACTTATACACTTAATGGTAAGGTCCTAGGGAGTGTTGCTGTACAAAGAGACCTTGGAGTGCAGGTTCATAACTCCTTGAAAGTGGAGTCACAGGTAGATAGGATAGTGAAGAAGGCATTTAGTATAGTTTCCTTTATCGGACAGAATATTGAGTTTAGGAGTTGGGAGGTCATGTTGCGGCTGTACAGGATGTTGCTTAGGCCACTTTTGGAATATTGCATGCAATTCTGGTCTCCTGGAAAGGGTACAGAAAAGATTTACAAGGATGTTGCCAGGGTTGGAGGAATAAAGGAAAGCATATTAAGTGTATAAGTCATGCATTCACATCCAAATCATTTATATAAATGATGAAAAGTAGTGGACCCAGCACTGACCCTTGTGGCACACCACTGGTCATGGATCTCGTCTGAAAACCAACTCTCCACCACCATCCTCTGTCTTTTACCTTCGAGCCAGTTGGCTAATTCTCCCTGTATTCCATGAGATCTAACCTTGCTAACCAGTCTCTCATTCAGACTTTAAAAGAGAACTGAACTGGAATGTTATGTAAAGGCCGCTTAGTCACTAATTTAAATCTTTAAAAGCTTACCTCGGAGAGCAGAGATTTCTGGGAAAGGAGGGACTTTTTTTTCCCCTCAGCTATATAAGTGAGTGCTTTCTTAACTTGCTGTAACCTTAAACACCAGGGACATATCAGATAAGCTTCTCTTCTTTTTTGCTTTCTGATAAGGGGACGAGCAGGAATGGCAGTGCAGGGAGAGGAATGTTCCTTCTGCATGATGTTTGAAGTGAGGAACTCCATTAGTGTCCCATCCAAGTACATCTGCAGGAAGTACTAATTTCTTGGATGGGAAATGCGCTAGTGCTATTCGGGTGAGTTTAAACTAGCTCAGCATGGGATGGGAGCCTACAGTGTAGTTCTAGTATACAGTAGGATGAGAGTAGGGAGGACATGGACAGGATTTCACAGTCACAGGAGTGTGGTGGCAGACAGCAAGCTGGTTCAAAGTGTGTCTACTTCAACCCCAGGAGTATCCAGAATAAGGCAGGTGAGCTTGTAGCATGGATAGGTACCTGGGACTTCGATGTTGTGGCCATTACCGAGACATGGATAGAGCAGGGTCAGGAAAGGATGTTGTAGGGTCCAGGGTTTAGATCTTTCATTAAGATCAGGGAAGGTGGTGGAAGAGGGGGAGGGTTGGCTTTGTTAATCAAGGGCAGTATAACGGTGGCTGAAAGAATTTTTGATGAGGACTTGTCTATTGAGGTATGGGCTGAAGTTAGAAACAGGAGAGGCGAGGTCACACTGCTGGGAGATTTTATAGATTTCCGCAAAGTTCCAGGGATGTGGAGGAGAGGATTGGCAAAATGAGTGAAAGGAACAGGGTGGTCACTATGGGGGAACTTTAACTTCCCAACATTGACTGGAAATGCTGTAACTCTAGTACGTCAGAAGGAGCAGTTTTTTTTGTCCAATGTGTACAGGAGGCCTGTATACTTCCTGACACAGTATGTCGAAGGGCTGACAAGAAAGGAGGCCACACTGGATCTGGTACTTGGTAATGAACCAGACCAGGCATTTGATTTAGCGGTAGGTGAGCACTTTGGAGAGAGTGACCATAGTTCAGTTACACTTAGTTTAGTGATGGAAAGTGATAGGTACAGCCATAGGACAAGAGTTATAGATGGGGTGTGGGAATTACAATGCAATTAGGCAAGATTAAGGAGGCATAGAATGGGGTAGCAAAATGCAGGGAATGGGGACAATCAAAATGTGGAGCTCCTTTAAAGAACAGATATTGTCTGTCCTTGATAGGTATGTCTTTGTCAGGCACGGAGGAAGTGAAAAGGTAAGGGAACCGTGATTTACTAAAGAAATTGTATCACTTGTTAAATGGAAGAGGGAGGCTTACATGACATTGAGACGAGATGGTCCAGATGAGGCGATGGAGAGTTACAGATTAGCTAGGAAGGATTTAAAGAGAGAATTAAAAAGAGCAAGGAGGGCATATGAGCTGTCTTTAGCAGGTAAAATAAAGTAGAGCCCTAAAGCTTTCTATAGGTATATGAGGAATAAAAGGATGACATGGGGCCAGTCAAAGACAGAAGTAGGAAGTTGCGTGTGGACCCAATGGAGATCGGAGAGGTGCTAAACGAATATTTCTCACCTGTTTTCACTCAAGAAAAGAGAATATTGTCACGGAGAAGACTGAGATATGGGCTATTAGACTTGACAGGATTGAGGTTAGTAAGGAAGAAGTATTATCAATTCTAGAATGTGTGAAAGTAGATGAGTCCCCTGCGATGGATGGGATTTATCCAAGGATTCCATGGGAAGATATGGAGGAGATGGCGGAGTCATTGAGTCATCATTGTCTACTAGTTTACTACCAGAGGACTGGAGGATTGCAAATGTTGTGCCCCTGTTCAAAAAGGGCAGCAGAGATGACCCAGTTAATTCATGACCAGTGAGCCTTATGTCTGTTATAGGAAAAGTTTTCAAAAGGAGTATAAGAGATAGGATTTATAATCATCTAGCAAGCAACAATTTGATTGCAGATAGTCAACATAGTTTCATCAAGTACTGGTCATGTCTCATAAATCTTATTGAGTTTTTTGAGAAGGTGGCCAAACTTGTATGAGGGTAGGGCAGTTTATGTGGTGTGCATGGACTTCAGTAAAGCCTTTGATAAGGGTCCACATGGTAGACTATTGGAGACAATGCAGAGGCATGGGATTGAGGGTGATTTAGCATTTTGGATTAGAAACTGGCTTTCTGTAAGAAGGGAACAACTGGTGGTTAATGGAAAATATTCAGCTTGGAGTCTGGTTACTAGTGGTGTGCCACAAGTATCTGTTTTGGGACCACTGTTGTTGTCATTTTTATAAATGACTTGGATGCAGGCATAGGCGGATGGGTTAGTAAATTTGTAGATGACACTAAAGTAGGCGGAGTGGTGGACAATGTAGAAGAATGTTGTAGGTTGCAGGCAGACTTGGATAAACTGCAGAATTGGGCTGAGAGGTGGCAAATGGAGTTCAATGCAGATAAATGTGAGGTGATTCACTTTGGGAAGAATAACAGGAAGGCAGAATACTGGGTCAATGGAAAGTATCGTGGTAGTGTGGATGTGCAGAGGGATCTTGGTGTCCACTTACATAGATCCCAGAAAGTTGCCACCCAAGGTTGATAGTGCTGTTAAGAAGGCATATGGTGTGCTAGGTTTGATTGGCAGACAGATTGAGTTCCAGAGCCATGATTTCATGCTGCAACAGTACAAACGCTAGTGCGGCCTCACTTGGAATGTTGTGTACAGTTCTAGTTACTCCATTGCAGGAATGATGTGGAAGCATTGGAAAAGGTGCAGAGGAGATTTACCAGGATATTCCCTGGTCTGGAGTGAAGGTCTTATGAGGAAAGGCTGAGAGACTTGGGTCTGTTCTCATTGGAGAGAAGAAGGCTAAGAGGGGATTTAGTAGAGACATACAAGACGATCAGAGGATTAGTTAGGGTGGACAGTGAGAGTCTTTTTCCTAGGATGATGACATTGGCTTGTACGAGGAGGCATAGCTGCAAATTGAGGGGTGATAGATTTAAGACAGATGTCAAAGGCAGGTTCTTTACTCAGAGAGTAGTAAGGGCGTGGAATGCCCTCCCTGCCACATTAGGAGCATTTAAACAGTCCTCCGATTAGCAGGTGGATGATGATGGGATAGTGTAGGGGCATTGGGCTTAGATTAGTTCACAGATCGCTGTAACAGTGAGGGCTGAAGGGCCTGTTCTGTGCTCTATTGTTCTATGTTCTATGTTCTAGTGAATTAGAGACGGGCAAGGAAATATTAATTTCCATCAAGTATCAGTTAGTATCAAATAGAAACCCACTGAAAGTCCCAGTGTTGCAGTGACACGTTATGGCTACTATGAAAAGACCTGAAGAGGGTGTGAGAGAACCCAGATAAGGTGAATACTGTGACTCACCAAGTTTCAAGAGCCTTTTTCAGAAAGGACTCCAGTCTTCAGTCTGTGCCACACCGTGTGTATACAACTATAAAATAGCAGTCTGGAATGAATAAATCCATTATACTAACATATCCTTAGGAAAAGACCATACAATTTTTGCAGCAGCTTGGGAAATGCTAATATGGCAGTTGTTGAAGGTCTCTTGCACAGCCACAAGCCTGAACCACCTAAGAACCCTGTGCAAATAAGAGGCATTCGAATTCACTGTTTCCACTGCAATTGGCTTGAACATTATTTTTGTGATTACTGCAATAAACAAGATCGGGAAGAGCTTGGAAAGGAAAGCAAATTCTGCTTCTGGCCTTCTCCTTCTCCTGTACACGTGAGCCTTGATCTAGCTGAATGGTGTCCAGATAGAAAGTAGAGGCAGTAATAGAGATCAGACAGGCGAATTGGCAGGCAATGGTGACCCAAGCCCTAGGTTAAATAGACAGAATCTCCCACGGAGAAATGGTGTCTTCTTTCTGATGTGATGGTTGTAGGAAACCAGTAGCTCATGTTGTTGAGAGTGGAGGCTTTCAGCAGTTAATACCACCTGGTTCCTCTGCAACCATTATCTAGCACCTGCCGGACTGCACAAAATGCTCACAATAGGTCTGGACAGGGTTCAGCGCATTGGTCCCTAGCTGTCAAATTGAATATAAAATGGGATCACTAAGATCAAAGAAAAATTCAGGCAGAAATTTGCACACAGCAGACAGTTGCAACTGTGACCTTACAAAAGAGGGTCGGTGGCCTTGACCTTTCTTGGCCCTATCTCTTCTATGTAATAATGGGAACTCGGAATAGAATGTAACCAGAGCAAATGTTGGATTAAGATGAAAGAGGGGGTGAAATGGCTTAGTGGCATTATCACTAGACTATTGATGCAGAAATTCAGTTAATGTTCTGGAGACCCAGGTTTGTATCCCACCACTGCAGATGATGGAATTTGAATTCAATAAATATAACAGATTTGGAATTAAAAATCTACTGATGACCATGAAATCATTGTTGTTTGTCAGAAAGACCCATTTCGTTCACTAATGTCTTTCGGATAAGGAAATGTGCCATCCTAACCTTGCCTGGACTATATGTGACTTCAGACCCACAGCAATTTGTTTGACTCTTAATTGCCCTCTGAAATGGCAAGGCAAGCCATTCAGTTCTATCAGTCGTGACAAGGTCTCAAAGAAATGAAACTGGATAGATCACCTGGCATTGACCTAGAAAAAAACAATGGCAGAAACAGCTCTGTCAACCCTGCAAAGTCCTCTTCACTAACATCTGGGGGCTAGCACTAAAATTCAGACAGCTGTCTCACAGACTGGTCAAGCGACAGCCTGACATTGCCATACCCATGGAATCACACCTCACAGACAATATCCCAGACACTGCTATTACAATCCCTTTATATATCCAGTCCTGGCAGAGTTGATGATACAGTGACATATAATTGAGAGGGATTGCCCTGGTAGTCCTCAACATTGACTCCTCATGAAATCTCATGGCTCCAGGTTGAACATGGGCCAGAAAACCTCCTGCTAATTACCATACACTGTCCTCTCAGCTGATGAATCTATACTCCTCCATGTTGAACTGCACGTAGAGGAAACACTGAGGATGGGAAGGCCACAAATGTAATCTACGTGGAAGCTTTCAATGTCCATCACCAATGGTGGCTCTGTAGCAGTACAACTGATCGAGCTGTTTGGGTCTTAAAGGACATAGCTGCTAGACTGGATCTGTAACAGGTGGTGAGGGAACCAATGAGAGTGAAAAATAGACTTGACCTCACCCTTACCAATCTGCCACCTTCAGATGCTTCGGCCCATGAAAGTATCGGTAAGAGTGACCACTACACAGTCCTTTTGGAGACAAAGTCCCACCTTCACATTAAGAATAACCTCCACCATGTTGTGTGGAATCATCACCAGGCTAAACGAAATAGACTTCGAACAGATCTAGCAACTCAAGACTGGGTATTGATGAGGCACTGTGGTCCATCAGCAGCATACATGATGAAAGGCTTTTGCCCGAAACGTCAATTCTCCTGCTCCTTGAATGCTGCCTGACCAGCTGTGTTTTTCCAGCATCACACTCTCAACTCTGATCTCCGGTATTTGCAGTCCTCACTTTCTCTGAGCAGCAGAATTGTACTCCAGCATAATCTGTAACCTTGGCATATCCTCCACTCAAGCATTACTGTTAAATCAGGGGATCAACCCTGGTTCAAAGAGAATGCAGGAGGGCATGCCAGGAGCAGCACCAGGCATACCTGAAGATGTGATGTCAACCTGGTGGACCACCAAAGAGGACTACCTGCATGCCATACAGCATAAGCAATAAGTGATAGAGCTAAGTGATCCCACAATCCCGCAGTGGGCGGCACGGTGGCACAGTGGTTAGCACTGCTGCCTCACAGCGTCAGAGACCCGGGTTCAATTCCCGCCTCAGGCGACTGACTGTGTGGAGTTTGCACGTTCTCCCTGTGTCTGCGTGGGTTTCCTCTGGGTGCTCCGGTTTCCTCCCACAGTCCAAAGATGTGCAGGTAAGGTGAATTGGCCATGCTAAATTGCCCGTAGTGTTAGGTAAGGGGTAAATGTAGGGGTATGGGTGGGTTGCGCTTCGGCGGGTCGGTGTGGACTTGTTGGGCTGAAGGGCCTGTTTCCACACTGTAATGTAATGTAATGTAATCTAATCTAAAAATAAAAAATCAATGGATCAGATCTAAGCTCTGCAGTCCTGCCAGATCCAGTCATGAATAGTGGTGGGCAATTAAACAATGCACTGGAGGAGGAGGCCCCACAAATATCCCATCATCAATTATGGAAGAGCCCAACACATCAGTGCAAAAGATAAGACTGAAGCTTTCACAGCATATTTAGCCAGAAGCATGTGGATAATCCATCTTGGCCTTCTCCAGTGCTCTCCAGCATTACAGATACCAGTCTTCAGTCTATTTGATTCACTCCATGTGATATCAAGGAACAGTTGGAGACACTGCATATAAAATGGTCATGAGCCCTGACAACATTCAAGTAATAATACTGAAGGCCTGTGCTCCAGAACTTGCCGGTCCTCTAGCCAAGCCCATCCAGAACAGTCACAACACTGGCCTCTACCCAACAATGTGAAAAATTGCCCAGATATGTTCTGTACATAAAAAGCGGAACAAATCTAACTCAGGCAGTTATGGCCCCATCAGTCGACTCTTGACCATCAATAACGTAAGGGAAGGTGTCATCAGTAGTCCTAACAAGCAGCACCTGCTCAGCAATAACCTGCTCAGTGATACCCAGGCCACTCAGCTCCTGAACTCATTACATCCTTGATTTAAACATGGACAAAAGAGCTGAATTCCAGAGGTGAGGTGAGAGTAACAGCACTTGATATCAAGGCTCCATTCACCTGGGTGTGGACCAAGGATCCTGAGCAAAACTGGAATCAATGGGTATCTGGGGGGCAAACTCTCCGGTCGTTGGATTCATATCTGGCACATAGGAAGATGGTCGTGGTTTTTGGAGTTTGGTATCTCAGCTCCAGGACACTTCTGCAAGTGTTCCTCAGGGTAGTGTTCTATGCCCAAACATCTTCAACTGCTTCATCAATGACATTCCCTCCACCACAACATCAGAAGTGGGGATGTTCACTGATGATTGCACAATGTTCAGCACCATTTATGACTCCTCAGGTACTAAAGCAGTCCATGTTCAAATGCTACATGATCTGGAAAATATCTAGGCTTGGATGACAAGTGGCAGGTAACATTCAAAGAACAAAGAATAAAGATCAATTCAGCACAGGAACAGACCCTTTGCCTCTCCAAACCTGCATTGACATATTTTACCCTTCCATTCTAAAACTGTCTTCACTTACATGATCCATATTCCTCTATTCCCTTCCTAAGCATGTATTCATCTGGGTCCTTCTTGATTGCTGCTATTGTGTCTGCGTCCACCACCTCCTCTGACAACATGTTCCAGGCACTCACCATACTTTGTTTGAAAAATGTGCTTTGCACATCTCTCTTAAATTTCTCCTCTTGCACCTTGAACCTATGTCCCCAAGTAATTTACTTGTCCGCCCTGGAAAAAGCTTCATACTTTCCACTCTATCCATGCCATTCACAATCTTATAAACCTCTATTAGGTCACTCCTTAACCTCCCATGTTCCAGTGAAAACAAACCCAATCTAGACAACCTTTCCTCATAGCTAAAATCTCCCATATCATGAAACATCCTGGCAAACCTTTTCTGTACCCTCTCCAAAGCATCCACATTCTTCTAATAGTGTGGTGACCAGAACTCTACAATATTCTAAGTGTGGCCTAACTAAAGTTCCATAAAACCACTATATAACTTGTCTGTCATTAAACTCAATGCTCCTTCCAATGAAGGCAAGCATTCCGTAGGCCTTTCTTACTACTTTATCTACCTGCACTTTGCCACCTTCAGTGATCTGTGGACATGCACACCCAGATTCCTCTGCATATCAATACACCTAAGGGTTCTGCCATTCACTGTATAATTTCCATCTGTACTTGACCTTCCAAAATTAATCACCTCATGTTTGTCCTGATTAAACTGCCCATGCCTCCAACTGATCTAATCTTGCTGTATCCTTTGACAATCCTCCTCACTATCCATGACTCCACCAATCAATGTATCATCTACAAACTTACCAATTAGACCAGTTACATTTCACTCCAAATCATTTATGTAGATCATGAACTGCAGAGGGCCCAGCACCAATTCCTGTGGAGCACTACTAGTCACTGCCCTCCATTCCGAAAAGCATTCTTCCACCACTACCCTGTCTCCTAAGCCAGTTCTGTACCCTTCTTGCCAGCTCACACCTGATGCCATGTGACTTCACCTTTTGTGTAAGTCGGCCATGCAGGACCTTGTCAAAGGCTTTACGGAAGTTCATGTAGACAACATCAATTGATTCTCCCTCATCTTCATCACTTCCACAAAAAGCTTGATCAAGTTAATGAGGCACAACCTCCCGTGCACAAGACCATGCTGTCTATCGATAAAAAGTCCATTTGCTTCCAAATGCATAACACAAATATGAGGCTATAATCATCACCAACCAGAGACAATCTAACCACCACCACTTGACATTCAATGGTGTTACCATCACTGAGTCCCCCACAATCAACATCCTGGGGTTATCATTGACCAGAAACTCAACTAGATTCACCACATCATCACAGTGGCTACAAGATCAGATCAGAGGCTAGAAATACTGTGGCGAGTAACTCACCCCTGACTCCTAAAAGCCTGTCCACCATCTACAACACTTATGTCAGGAGTATGATCAAATACTCCCCAATTGTCTGGATGAGTGCAGTTACAACAGCACTCAAGAAACTTGACACCATCCAGGATAAAGCAGCCTGCTTGATTGGCACTACATCCACAAGAATTCACTCCCTCCATCACCAATGCTCAGTAGCAGCTGTGTGCTCCATCTACAAGACGCACTGCAGAAATTCACTAAAGATTCTTAGACTGCACCTTCCAAACCCATGACCACTTCCATGAAGCAGGACAATCGCAGCAGTTACATGGGACTACCACCTCCTCCAAGTTCCTGTCCAAGCCACTCACCATCCTGACTGGGTAATATATCATTGTTCCTTCACTGCCAAAATCCTGAACTTCTCCCTATCGGTATTGTGAGACAATCCACAGTAGGTGCAGTTCAAGAAGGCAGCTCACCACCACCGTCTCAAGGACAATTATGGAAGGGCAATAAATGCTGGCCAGCCAGCAATGCCCACATTCACAAATGGATAAAACAAAAAGAGACCCTCTGGCTCAGTTTGAGAAAAAGTCATGAATCAGCTGAAGGTTCTATTCTCCAGCGAAGTTAAAGGGGATCCCAGTGGATACTGAAGTGTTTTCACCAAAGAGAGTACATTTTACATTCAAGTCTTTGCTTTAAGAAGATGGTGTTCAAAAACATTGAAGGTTTCAAATTGCTTTGAGGATGTATCTGTCACTTTCAATTTTTAAAAAAATTTATGTTGTCTAAACCTTGTTCTCAAAACATATAGATAAGTTGCATTTTGAAAGACACCCAATTTGAACTCAGAATTTGAAATGAGAAGCATTTTGTCCATATATTTGTTTCTTTTTAAAGGTGGACTTTAAAAAAACACGAAGAAGGTTTCTTTCAGACAATAAAAATTTAAAAGTCAGTTTGAAATGACCAGAAATTTTGACCGTTTCTTACAATAAATGCACAAAGGTACAGCATGATGTCATCTGGTGACTTATGCCCCACCCATTCTCAGACCAACAGAGAATCAACATTTTTTTCTGACTGCTTTAAAAAAGATCATTTGTGTCCCAAATTTGAAGACATCTGATTTTTGACCTGACTAAATTTTAGACCTTTCTACATTTACAGATATGGTTCGATATTACTAACCCACACAGCTTCTTTCAGAAACACAACAGATTTTGTTTGTGATCTGAAACAGGTCTCAAGAAAAAAGTGATGCCATAGCAAGTCATCCAGGCATCCTTCTGTGTTTGAGAACAGGAGAACCCTAAATTGACTGTGATCATTATGTCTCAAATAAAGAAGCATAATCTGAATCCACCAAGCTAGGACATAGCTGTTTCTGAAACTGGAATTGGTAAAATAACATGATAGTAGTTATGATTTCAAGCTCTCAATGGGAAATTTACATGAAGATGAAGGCCATATAAAATTTAAAATTTGACCAAGAGCCATGGAAACAACCTAAATGCTTTTAATTTGTTTAAAAAATGGAAAAGATTGTTTGGGAAGACATTAATTGGCCATTAATAAAACCTGTCAGCCTAATAACACTGCCAAGGCTGTACACAAAAGGTTCAAGTTGTCATATTTGATTTTGAGACAATTTTAAAAGAAGGAAATGTTGAGTATAATCAAGCAAGTTACTTTTGAGAAAAATTACATGCATTTTTTGTAAGAAAGAACAAACAAGCAGCATTTGTTATTATTTACAACCTCAATGTAATGCCTGATTGCTATTATAAAGATGTTCTGAAAACCTATTTCTTTTAAACTGTATTGTTAGGTTTCTTCAGAGCTCCTGAATCAGACAGAATAGTAGTTAATGGATGGCCCACTCAGAATAAAAGATAATGACAGGGTAATGACACAGCATCAAATGGAAATAAATTACTTCAGATGTAGTTAAATGGAATCTATCAAGTGAAAGGGAGGTGTAGATGAAATTAATTATTAATAGTTTTCTCTTGGAGATATGTGTGCCCTTGTCCATGAACCCTTTTTTTACAAGAACTGAATTGGATGATATGCCCACTGCCCAAAACATTGGGATCAAGTCGGGGGACAAACATGGCTTCACTCTCAAATTTTGATTTTTTGGAAAGATCACTTCAAATCATAGGACGTGAAACATTGACTTCATTTTGTATACACAAATCCTGCTGAGTTTCACCAGCAATTTCTGTTTTTGTTTGTTTCATACCTCCAGCATTCATGGTTCTTTGTTTTATTTTAGTTATCTCACGTGCTGTTGCATACCCAGTCTGGCAGTTGTATCCTTCAGACTCAGTCAGGTCAGTCAGTACTGATGGTACCAAGCCACATCTTTATTGATTTTATTTAATTATTTGTTCATGGGGTATGAGTATCACTGGCTAGGTCAGCATTATTCTCCACCCTAATTGCCCAGAGTGTTGTTAAGACTCAGTGATATTCCTCTGGGTCTGGATTTACATGGAGGTCAGATCAGATAAGGATGGGAGGTTTCCTTCCTTAAAGGACATTAGTGAATCAATTGAGTTTTCAACGCAACCAACAATGGTTACATGGTTTACATTAGACCAGTTTTTCATTGCAGTTGACTAATGAATTCAAATTTCAATATCTGTTATAGTCGATTTCAAACTCATGTCCCCAGAATGTTAACCTTGGACTCTGAATTACTAACCCTGTTACATTACCAGTAAACCACCTCCTCTCTTGGGTGACTTCATCCTGACTTCATTTCCAGTGAGCCATGCCTTCTGGTGACCAGGGACACACTCAAGGATTGATGGATGTTAAGAACTTTGAATAGAACACATAATTATATCCATGTGACAGCTCTTCAAATTTGGGAACACGTTCACAGATTTTACTGAAAGGGATTTCACAGAGTAAACTGTGCTGGCTTTATCCTTTCAGTATCAAAATCCAGTATCTGCCTTGAATGTGATCTGTTTATTTTTATTCTCATTTTGTTTTCTGCAGAGGTTTGTACACCTGAGGGACTTGCTGGCCATTTCATATGGTAATAAAAGCTCCCACAGTCCTGTGGTTTTGGAGTTATATATAAACCAGACTATAAAGCAATGATATTATTGAGCCAATAGGATTTTGCAACAATCCGTGGTCAGCAGTAAAGATTATATTTTCATATTTATTTACAAGCACAATTTAAACCTCCCAACTATCTTCCCAACTAGTACTTAAAATCACATCCCTAAAAATTAATCCAGGCAACAGGCTACTAGTCAGAACCCAACTGCAATAATACTGATTTCCTATTCGAACAGCACATTGACATGTAAGAATATATTCTGCAGGTTAATGAAGGCAAAGTGAACAATACAACAGGCACATGAGATTGGGAGTATGAATCGTGTGGAAGATTTCCTTCAATACAGATTAGTTCGGCCAAACTTCCCATGCCGGTGTATACTATGTAATTTGATGCATCAGTGATTCCTGGCAAGACTGAGTCATATCTAAGCCGTGAATGATTATTGGAAAGGCAAAAACGTTACTGTCTGCTGGCCTTTTGCACAATCAATGGATTCATCAATACCTTCTTCAAATACAAGGGCATTGATATAATGACACGGAGGTCTCCAGGTTGTAATCAGATGCACTTTATTTTCGTCAATCACAAAGGCGCAACAGCCAACTGAAATGGAGAAACTGAAAGACAGGGACACTTTGGACAGGTTACAATTGACCCCGCCAAACACATTTAAAGTAGTAATGAAGTCAGGGAAGTTTGAAGAACAGTGGGAATCCATCAAAAGAGAGATTGTGTGGAGTGAAGAAGACACCATTCAGCAATGGAGATGAACCAACAAAGAAAGCTGCATCCCTGACCCAATGGCCAAATCAATTGATGAAATAAACCTCGTGAAATGTAAGACGGATCAAGAAAATATCATTAAGGAAAAATGAGAAGAGGATGAGAAGTTCAGAAGATGGATTAAAGATGAGTAAAAGGCTGCAGAAGAAGCAAGAGAAGAAGAATAGAGTTAACAGGCAGCAGTAAACATGGGATACCAAATGATCATTTCTTCCCAATACAGTGCAGGATTTTACATGAGTTAGCTGATATAAAAAACAACACCACTGTACCACTCAAGGACAAGGATGGGAGATCACCATTGACAGTTGGAGCACAGGAAGCAACATGAGTGGAAAACAATCTGGAGATCCTAGTCTCAGTTCCATGTTCAAATTTAATGGCCACTCCACACCTCAGCTGCTGAACAACAACATGGAACAGATTGCCAGATAAAGATCTAGAGGGCCATCAAGAACCTAAAGAAAAAGAAGGCACCTGAGATCACGAAGATAATAGCAGAGCTGTTGAAACATGGCTTTAACACCAGCTGAACATAGTTTACAGATATGCTCAAGATGTCTTTCACAAATAAGTGGTGACCAAAAAGGGAACCTCAGTGTCTGCACCAAAAAGGAAGGTACAAAATTGCTGTCAGCACCTGTCAAAGTCTTCAGCATTGTGCCTTGACAGAATGAAAACAAAAATGCATGGTATCCTTAGTGAAGAACAGATAGGTTTTTGGGTTGGAATAACATGCTTTGAGCAGATCTTTATGCTCAGGAACTACAGCAGAGCCTAGAGTATCAGGAGCTACTGGTTATCAACTTCATTGGCTTCAACAAGACTTGAATAGAGTCCAACATCAGACACCCTGCTCCATCACAAGGCATTACAGCATCCTGGAAAGCTCTATGACAATCATCACAGGCAAATATGGAAACACCTGCTGCGGTATATTGATCAGCACAGGCATCACAGAACCCTTTAACTACATTCTAAGAGTATAGCAAAGCTGTATACTCGCACTATTCATTTTCCTGATGGTTATTTATTTCACTATTAAAGCCATAGTGTATTCAGACTTTGGAATCCCATGCCAACATCACCAGATAATAGACGTCAACTTTTGTTTGAAAATCATTTGCAGGATATGTGTTTCACTGCAAGGACCAGCATTTAATGTCTATCCTTACTTGCACTTGAGAATGTAGTGCTGAAAAATGTGTTGCTGGAAAAACGCAGCAGATCAGACAGCATCCAAGGAGCAGGAGAATCAATGTTTCAGGCATAAGCTCTTCGTCAGGCTTATGCCCGAAACGTCGATTCTCCTGCTCCTTGGATGCTGCCTGACCTGCTGCGCTTTTCCAGCAACACATTTTTCAGCTCTGATCTCCAACATCTGCAGTCCTCACTTTCTCCTCCTTGAGAATGTAGTGGTGAGCTGCTGTCTTGAACCATTGCAGCCCATCTATTGTAGGTGCAATCATAATGCCATTAATAGGGAGCTCCAGATTTTGATGCAGCAACACTTAAGGAGCAGTAATGCATTTCCAAGTCTGGCTGGTGAGAGACTTGAAGGGAAACTTGTTGGTGGCAGTGTTCCCATGTATCGTCTGCCTTTGTCCTTATACTCAGTGATAGTTATTGGTTTGTGAATGCTATCTAAGGCACTTTGGTGAGTTTCCTCCATACATCTTGTTGATAACACATAGCTGCTACTAAGCATCAGTGGTGGAGGGAGTAATGTTTGTGGATCTGGTAGTAGTCACACGAGCTGGTTTGTCCTGGAGCTGTTGCTGGAGCTGCACTAATCTAGGCAAGTGGGGAGTATTGATCACATTTCTGACTTGTAGATGGTGGTCAGGCTTTGACAAGTCAGGAGGTGAATTGATTACTGTAACTTTAGTCACAGTACTTATATATCTAGTCCAGTTCAGTTCCTGGTCAATTTTACCCGACAGAATGTTGATAATGGGGGATTCAGTGATGGTGATGCAATTGAAAGTCAAGGAGTAATAGCTAGATTTTCTCTTGTTGGAGACAGCCATTGCCTTGCACACATATGGCATGAATATTAATTGCCACTTGTCAGCTCAAATCTAGATATTGTCTAGGTCTTACAACAATTTGATTGGGATTGGTGAATCATTTGATGATGGTTGAGCTGAGGACAGTACCCAGAGGAACACCAAGAGAAATGTCCTGCAGCTGACATGATTAACCTATAAAATTTGAACAGGACCAAACAGGTTAGATGTAGGAATGATGTTTCTGATGGTGGGGAAAGTCCAGAACCAGGAGTCATAGTTTAAGAGCATGGGTAAACCTTTTAGGACTGAAATGAGATTTTGTTTTCAGCGAGAGAGTGGTAAGCCTATGGAATTCATTACCACAGGAAGTATTTGGGCCAAAACATTACATATTTTCAATAAAGAGGTAGATATAGCCCTTGTGGCTAAAGGGATCAAGAGTTGTGGGGTGGGAGCAGTTTTAGTTATTGAATGTGATGATCAGCCAATATCATAATAAATGGCAGAGCAGTCTCAAGAGGTTGAATGCTCCTGCTTTCTTCAATGTTTCTACATCCAATAACCAAAAATATCTTCCTTTGTGCCAGGTATGAGTCTAAACAGTGGTGAATTTTCCCCCTGATTCCCATTGACTCCAGGCGACATTACTTTACTGACTAAACAATCACATGCTCTCTAAGGCATGATGGGAGAGTAGCTACACTAAGATTGGTCTGTACATTAGCCATAAGAAGTCCAAGGCAATGATGACTTGATGACAACTGGTCTCCCACTCCTACCCATCACCACTGGGAACAGAACATTCCTCCACTTCAGAAACAATGCCTCTAGGAAAGGTGACGTACGAGTTATACAGTCATACAGTCATAGAGATGTACAACACTAAAACAGACCCTTCAGTCCAACATGTCCATGTGACCAGATATCCCAAACCAATCTAGTCTCATCTGGTAGCACCTAGCCCATATCCCTCCAAATCCTTCCTATTCATATAATGATCCAGATATCTTTTAAATGTTGCAATTGTACCAGCCACCACCGCTTCATCAGGCAGCTCATTCCATACACATACCACACTCTGCGTGAAAAAGTTGCCCCTTAGGTCTCTTTTATATCTTTCCCCTCTCACCCTAAATCTATGCCCTCTAGTTCTGGATTCCCCCATCCCAGACAAAAGACTTTGTCTATTAATCCTATCCATGCCCTTCATAATTTTATAAGCTTCTATAAGGTCACCCCTCAGCCTCTGACACTCCAGGGAAAACATCCCTAGCCTATTCAACCTCTCCCTATAGCTTAAATCCTCCAACCCTGGCAACATCCTTGTAAATCTTTTCTGAATCCTTTCGAGTTTCACAACATCTTTCTGATAGGAAGGAGACCAGAATTGCATGCAATATTCCAACAGTAGCCTAACCAATGCCCTGTACAGCTGCAACATGACCTCCCAACTCCTGTACTCAATACTTTGACCAATAAAGGAAAGCATACCAAATGCCTTCTCCAATATCCTATCTACCTGTGACTTCACTTTCAAGGAGCTATGAACCTGCACTCTCTTTGTCCAGCAACACTCCCGAGGACCTTACCATTAAGTGTATAAGTCTGCTAAGATTTGCTTTCCCAAAATGCAGCACCTCACATTTATCTAAATTAAACTCCATCTGCCACCTCTCAGCTCATTGGTCCATCTGATCAAGATCCCATTGTAATCTAGGATAATCTTCGCTGTCCACTACACCTCCAACTTTGGTGTAATCTACAAACTTACTAACTATACCTCTTATGCTCACATCCAAATCATTTATATAAATGACAAAAAGTAGAGGACCCAGCACCGATCCTTGTGGCATTCCACTAGTCACTGGCCTCCAGTCTGAAAAACAACCCTCCTCTACCATCCTCAGTCTTTTACCTTTGAGCCAGTTCTGTATCCAAATGGTTAGTTTCCCTGTTTTCCACGACATCTAACCTTGCTAACCAGAGTCCCTTGTCAAATGCCTTACTGAAGTTCATATAGTTCATGTCCACAATTCTACCCTCATCAATCCTCTTTGTTACTTCTTCAAAAAACTCAATCAAGTTTGTGAGATATGATTTCCCATGCACAAAGCCATGTTGACTATCCCTAAACAGTCCTTGCCTTTCCAAATACATGTACACCCTGTTCCCCAGGATTCCCTCTAACAACATGCCGACCACCAATGACAGGCTCACCAGTCTTTAGTTCCCGGCTTGCCCTTACCAACTTTCTTAAACAATGGCACCACATTAGCCAACCTCCAGTCTTCTGGCATCTCACCTGTGACTATCGATGATGCAAATATCTCAGTAAGAGGCCAGCAAACACTTCCCCAGCTTCCCACAGAGTTCTGGGGTACTCCTGATCAGGTCCTGGAGATTTATCCACTTTTATGTGTTTCAAGACATCCAGCACTCCCTCCTCTATAATATGGACATTTTTCAAGAGGTCACGATCTATTTCCCTACATTCTATATCTTCCATGTCCTTTTCCACAGTAAATACTGATGCAAAATACTTGTTTAGTATCTCCCCCATCTCCTGCAGCACCACACAAAGGCCGCCTTGCTGTTCTTTGAGGGGCCCTATTCTCTTCCTAGTTACCCTTTGGTCCTTAATGTACTTGTAAAAACCTTTTGGATTCTCCTTAACTCTATTTGCCGAAGCTATCTCATGTCCCCGTTTTGCCTTTCTGATTTCCCTCTTAAGTATACTCCTACTGTCTCCTTACTCTTCTAAGGATTCACTCAATCTATCCTGTCTATACCTGACATATGGTTCCTTCTTTTTCTTATACTAAACCTTGATTTCTCTAGTCATCCAGCATTCCCTATACCTACCAGTCTTTCCTTTCACCCGAACAGGAATATACTTTCTTGTTATCTCAGTTCTGAAGGCTTCCCATTTTCCAGCTGTCCCTTTACCTGCGAACATCCGCACCCAATCAGCTTTTGAATGTTCTTGCCTAATACCATCAAAATTGGCCTTCCTCCAATTTCGAGCTTCAACTTTTAGATGTGGTCTATCCTTTTCCATCATAATTTTAAAACTAATAGAATTGTGGTCGCTGGCCTCAAAGTGCTCCCCCACTGACACCTCAGTCACCTGCCCTGCCTTATTTCCCAAGAGTAGGTCAAAATTTCCAACTTCTCTAGTAGGTACATCCACACACTGATCAGAAAATGTTCTTGTACACACTAAACAAATTCCTCTCCATCTAAATCTTTAACACTGTGGCAGTCCCAATCTATGTTTGGAAAGTTAAAATCCCCTATCATAACCACCCTATTATTGTAACAGATAACTGAGATCTCCTTACAAATTTGCTTCTCAATTTCCCTTTGACTATTAGGGGGTCTATAATACAATCCCAATAAGGTGATGATCCTTTTCTTATTTCTCGGTTCCACCCAAATAACGTCCCTGGATGTTTTTCCAGGAATATCTTCCCTCAGTATAGCTGTCATGACATCCCTTATCAAAAACATCACTCCCCCTCCTCTCTTGCCTCCCTTTCTATCCTTCCTGTAATATTTGCATCCTGGAACATTAAACTGCCAGTCTTGTCCCTCCCTGAGCCATGTTTCTGTAATTGCTATGATATCCCAGTCCCATGTTCCTAACTATGCCCTGAGTTCATCTGCCTTCCCTGTTAGGCCTCATGCATTGAAATAAATGCAGTTTAATTTATCAGTCCTACCTTATTCTCTGCTTTGTCCCTGCCTACCCTGACTGTTTGACTCACCTTTGTTCTCAACTGTACCAGTCTCAGATTGAAATCTTACCACACTATCTCTCTGGGTCCCAACTCCCCACCTTGCTAGTTTAAATCCTCCCAATCAGCTCTAGCAAATCTCCCTGCCAATATATTAGTCCCTTCCAATTTAGATGCAATCCATCCTTCTTGTACAGGTCGCTTCTAACCTAAAACAGCTTCCAATTATCCAAAAATGGGAATCCTTCTCCCATACACCAGCTCCTCAGCCATGCATTCACCTGCCCTATCCTCCTATTCCTGCCCTCACTAATTCGTAGCACTGGGCGTAATACAGATATTTACTATTCTCGAGAACCTCCTTTTTAAATTCCTGCCTCTCTGTAATCTTCCTTCAGAATCTTAACCTTTTCCCTTCCTATGTCATTGGTTCCAATGTGTACAATGACCTCTTGCTGGCCCCTCTCCCCCTTGAGAACATTCTGCACCTTCTCTGAGACATCCTTGATTCTGGCACCAGGGAAGCAACACACCATTCTGACTTTTCACTGCTGGCCACAGAAACGTCTGTCTGTGCCTCAGACTAGAGGGTCCCCTAAGACAATCAATTGCTTGGAACCCGACGTACATCTTATTACATTAGGGACAGTCTCCATACCAGAAACTTGGTTGTTCGTGCTACATTCCCCTGAGAATCCATCAGCCCTTACATTTTCCAAAACAGCATACTTGGTTGAAATGTGGATAGCCACAGAAGACTCCTGCACTACCTGCCTACCTCTCTTACCTTTCCTGGAGTTAACCCATCTATGTGACTGTATCTGAGACTTTCCCCCTTCCTATAACTGCCATCCATCACATCCCCTTGCTCTTGTAAATTCCTCATTGTCTCTAACTGCCTCTCCAACGATCCATTTGATCTGATACGATTTGCAACCATTGGCATTCATTGCAGATATAATCCTCAGTAGCCCGCAAACTCTCCCTAAACTCCCACATCCGACAAGAAGTGGATGTCACTCTACTAACGGCCATTTTTGCTTCTTGCAATCTACAAACCCAAAAACTAGCACTGTCTTATTCCCCTACAAAACACTGCTCCAGGTTAAATTAATACTTACGGCTTATATTTTAAGTTTAATCAAGAGATATAGCTCAATAAAGTATATAATCAAGAAAGAACCCACTCTACTCACTACTGCAGACTTATTTTAAGGCCACGCTTAAAACATCCACTTATCTGTTTCTGTGCTGTGACCTCTCCCAACAGGTTCCTCCAAGATCAGTTGTGAATTTCACTGTTTTTTAATTTTCCCAGACACACTCCGATATCCAGTGATACATGACTTCAGTGGCAAAGACAGTAACTGCTAACTCTGTCAGTTAGCAATGTGGGTTTCTTTCTCTCTCTCTCTCTCTCTCTCTCTCTCTCCTGCACTGACCTCACTATATGCTTCCTTTGTCTGTTCTTCTCCCTTTCAAAAGTTCTGACTTTGACTTTTGTTTTGACTTTTTTTTCCTCCAAAGTTCCAAAACAATGCAACAGCATATAAAGCAGTAATCGCTGCTTCTGGAATTCAAGGAAATCACCTCCAACATCTAAGACACTTCAAAAAAGGAGCAGCTTTTACAGCCAGAAATTTTTCCCATCCTCCATCTTAGATTACCCAGAATCCTTTTGATAAAGGAGTTGATAACCAAAAACGAATTGGCAAGGAAGTGTCAGTCTCTCAGAAGCTCTATACACTCTGGGCATTCAACACCATCAACTTGCCACAAAGCTGCAACTGAATATGTCCATTGCAGAATCAACTGTGATCTACATCAGTGAGAAATGGAAATGAACAGCTAATGTGTCATGTAAGCAGGATGCCTTATTCTGGCTTTGCTTACATAAAATCCTGTGCATCACTTGTAAAAGGTATGATACAGGACTGATTAGAACAGGCATTTTGCCTCCTGGACATATGTTGAGCCAGAATGGCAATGGAATGGATCTCACTAGAGTCATAGAGTCATGGAGGTTTACAGGGTAGAAACAGGCCCTTCAGCCCAACTTGCCCATGTCACCCAGTTTTTACAATTAATCTGTTCCCATTTGCCTTAGTTTGGTCCATATCCTGAAGAAGGGCCTGTGCCCGAAACGTCGAATCTCCTGTTCCCTGGATGCTGCCTGACCTGCTGTGCTGTTCCAGCAATAAAGTTTCAACTTTGATCTCCAGCATCTGCAGACCTCACTTTCTCCTCCATATCTCTCCATACCTATCCTATCCAAATGCCTGTCCAAATGTTTCTTAAATGACAAAATTGTACTCACCACCACTGCTACCTCTGGCAGCCCATTCTTTACACTTCCTACCCTCTGTGTGAAAAACTTGTCCCTATGGACCCTTTTGTATCTCTCCCTTTCACCTTAAACCTGTGTCCTCTAGTTTAGACTCCTCTACCATGTGGAAAAGCCGTTGGCTATTGACCTTATCTATGACTCTCATGATGTTATGGATCATTATAAGGTCACCCCTCAATCTACTATGCTCCAGAATTAAAAGTTCCAGCTTAACCAGCATTTCCTTATAACTCAAACCTTCCAATCCAGATAGCATCTTAGTAAATATTTTCTGCATTCTTTCTAGTTTAATAATATCCTTTCTATAGTAGGGCAACCCAGAACTGCATGCAATACTCCAAATGTGGACTTACCAACATTTTGTACAGCTGCAACAAGATGTCGTAACTCCTATACTTAATGCTTTGACCAATGAAAACAAGCATGCCTAAAGCTTCTTTCACCACCCTGTTTACCTGTGACTCCACTTTCAAGGAGCTATGAACCTGCACCCCTAGATCCCTTTGTTCCATGACACTCCCCAGGGCCCTATCATTGACTGTGTAAGTCTTGTTCTGGTTTGACCTCCCAAAATGCAACACCTTGCATTTATCCTAATTAAACTCCATCTGCCATTCCTATGCCCATCAGACCAGTTGATCAAGATCTCGCTGTATTCCCAGACAAACGTTTTCACTGTCCACTATATTGCTATTCTTGGTGTCATTCACAAACTTTTTGACCATGCCTTCCAAATTATTTATATAAATGACAAATAACAGTGGAGCCAGCATTGATTCCTGTGGCACACCACTGGTCACTCAATTGAAAAAGAAGATGACATCAACCAAAGAAGACCAGGTGAAGATCCTTTAAGGAGTAATTTCAAGAGCAGGATGACTCCAGGGTTGCAGCAAAAGAGATTTGATTTGAGTTGATTTAATTTATTGTCATGTATACCTAAGTACAGTGAAAATCTTTCTTTGTGAGCTGTATAGACGGATCATAGTAAGCAAGGACATACTGATCATGGGGTGAAAAACATTTGGATAGAGTAAGGCATACAGGTTACATAAACAGTCTAATAATGGCATGGAAAACATTGCTATTGAATCTGCTGGTGCATGCCTTCAAGCTTCATTATCTTCTGCCTGACAAAAGAGGTTGTAGGAGAGCATTACCTGGGTTGGATGGGTCTTTGATGAAGACAGCCTTTCTGCAGCAATGATATGTGTAAACGGAGTCCATGCATGGGAGGTTGGCTTCCATTCTGTAGTTTCTTACAGTCCTAGGCAGAGCAGTTGCCATTGCAAGCTGTGATGCACCCAGACAATATGTTTTCCACAGTGCATCTGTAAAAGCTGGTGAGAATCCTAATGGACAAGCCAAATTTCCTGAGCCGCCTGGGGAAGAAGAGGAATTATTGTGTCTTCTTGAACATGTGGGGAGTCCAGGACAGGTTGTCAGTTATCATTACTCCGAGGAGCTTGACACTCTTAACTCTCTCAACCTCTGCACCATTGATGTAGATGGGGGCATGTTCTCTTCCTTTCTTTCTGAAGTCACTTGCTGTCCATTTTCCATTCAGGATTTGAGGAGCTAAGTCCAGGTCTCAATCGAATACAGAGGTTCAACATTACATAGAATTAGGACAGTGTAAAGATTAAGAAATTAATCTTTATTATTGTTTGGGTCATTACAAAGAGAGGACAAACTTAAGATAACTGACTAAAGATTCTGAGATAAGATGAGGAGAATATTTTACGCAGCAAATTGCTATGATCTGGAAAGGTCTGCTAGAACAGGTTTTGGAAGCAGATCCAATAGTGACTTTCAGAAATAAAAATTGGACAAATAATTGAAGAGACCAGAAAAAAATGATCTAATGTTCACACATCTTTCAAGGCCTTAGGATGTCTCAAATAGCTTCACAGTCAAGTAAGTATTTTGAAGATAGTCATTGTTGTAATGTTGTATGTGAATATTTATTTTCAGAAAACTAGGTAAGCCATGTTGTTTTTTTTTAAATTATTGCTGTGGGATCTTTCACCTTCACCCAAGAAGGCAGGTGGCACCTTGATGTGTTGGATTTTCTGACATTCCTCACTCACCCTCGTCCCCATCCCCAATCTGCAACTTGCACCTGCAACCCAACCACAGTTTAGTGCTCCCCTACAACATTGCCAGTTCAGAAAAAGATGCAATGTTTCTTTTTGAGGTTCATTCCATGGGAGGAATCTGTATTCTTGGGCAGACACTGAGATTATCATCAATTGCACAAGAGAACCATCACCTCAATGAAAAACACTCTTTGGTCCAGCTGAGCCTTTCTGGTCTTCCAGTACAAGAGTAGGCCACAACCTAGTGTTGCGGACTGAGATATTTCAAGTTTCAGAACTAAATCCTAAGGAATTACGGAAGAATGAGGCAGTCTATTTAGAGAGACAATGAAGAAAGGCACCAACTAAGGCTTTTCAGCAAAGCACACGCAGGCAGGAAACTGAGTTGAGGCCCGTGAGCGGGATATCTGACATAGGATATATATATATCGTAAATATCAAGAATATTAAAATTGGTTTTAAGGACCTCAGAGCAGAACATGCTGTATGGAGATAGGTTGACTTCTGTTCCATTTTCTGCTGTATTAAATTTGAGTTGCATTGGAATATGCTTTTACAAATTTATAAGTCATATATACTTTGGCGAGAAAGTCTCCGTTTTCACTATCCTAGACATTGCAGCACACTCTCCCTAATGCATACAAGATTCAGCTTCTGGAATCGGATTTGGATTTGTGGCCATCTGATCCAGACATGGAACATTTTGGTCATATAGAAAGGGGAGTGGACTGTGAATTATTGAATGGGTCTTTCAGAGACCAGGCAGAAGCACAAAATGACTTTATTCTGTGTTGTAAGCTTATTTGACACAATGTGTATGTTACCTGAGTACATATTGGCCGTTTCATTTGGCGAAGATCTCCACGCGTGTGAGGAAGAACAATTTGAACGCATAACTTTTTGAGCATTCAATTGCAGTATTCAGGAGGTGTTGTCCTATAAAGTAAACTGAGATTTACTGTATGATCTCAAGTGAACCTGACAGCCCTCAGTGAACTAACTCAAGGCGATGAAATATCCCTCTTATTGCCTTGTCTGAACTTATCTCCAAACGCATTTGCAGTACAACGATAATCACATAATCATTTACGGTGCAGAAAAGGCCATTCGCTCCATCTTGCCAACTCCTTAAATGAGCAACATGACCGAATGTCAATTTCCTGCTTTTCCTCCGTTCCTTCGCGCAATATTCTCATCCAAATAATCTTCTAATGCCCTCTTGAACACATCAATTGATCTTGCCTCCATCACATTTCTAGACAGTGCATTCCATATCCTAACTACTCGCCCTATGAAATAGTTTTCCTCACATCATCCTTGTTTCTTTTTGCAGATCGCTTTAAACGATGTAAAACAGTGGTGATGACGCACTTAAGAAACCAGGAAGGCGCCAATATTGATTCCCGTTCTGTTTAAACGCAACAGTTTACGCTCAAAGTCTATTCTCAAAGCAGTGGAGGAGCCGCAGTTCAAAGTTTCATAATTGTTAGAATCGAAGTACTAAGTTAAATGCTGTCTTCGGCGTATTTTTTTTTCTATCGTTGCAAATGTGGTGACCATTTCACTTTGAGATGGTGAATTTCTGAGTTACAAGCCATCGATGGAACTCCACAGAAACGTACCAAACACGGAATGATAGCTATTTGTGGCTATCCCCACATCCAACCAAACTGAAAAGCACATTAAAGACAGTTGCCACATTCAAATCGAAATGTCGATGTGGTTATGGATTCCCTCAGTTTCCTTGGTCATAGAGTTATTGGGTCTGACATAAGTTACTGAAGATTGCACTGAAAAAAAAGCAAGTCTTTTGGAAATTTCCCCTTGGAATTGCTTTCTTCTTACTTTAGATTCCAACGTTCCCGACGTCTCTCCATTCTCAGAAAGAAATTCCAAAAGGGGGCACCAAAAGGATGGTTCCCAGTCCATCCTTTGTCGGTTGTTTTCAAGTATCCATCATATTAGCAGGTAACATTGCAGAGGCATTATCAGCATGTTGATATTTGATTTTAAACATTTAGCAAATTAGTTCACGCCACCAGGAGTTAATAATTTATTATTAATAAAATGGTAGTGCTGGAGTATCGTTGTTTTCTTTTCCTTCGTGTTCTCCGGGATGTGGGGGTTGCGGCAAGATCTGCATTTGCTTCCATCCCTCGTTGCCCTTGAACTGCCAAAGAAAAGTTAAGAGCCAACCATAATGCTGTGCTCTGAACCAAGTGAGACTTAAACCGAGTATTCTGATCCAGAGATAGGGAGGGACGTTGCCACTGCAGTCCTACAGCAGTTTACACCAACCTACAATTGGCACGTGGGGTGGAGGGGTGGGGATTGTGGGGCGCGAATAGGCTAATTTTTAATTCCATATTTTTGTTGAATTTACATTTCACAACCTGCCAGGTAGGACACGAACCCCGATCTCCCTATCAGCAGCCTATAGCTCCGCATGGTTTAGACGAGTACATTACTATTATGCCACCGCCAAGTCTAGTGGCGCCTCAAGCCCGGCAGATCTTGTGGTCGGTTTCGGAGGAACTACGACAATACTAACGTAGACTGACATTTCTGTTAATATTTATTCGGTTTCCTGTTTTTTTTTTGACCAGAAAGTCAAAGCTAAGAAACGTGGGATACCTATTTACAGAAATGTTACTAAATGAGTGACACCAGATCCAAAGCAACAACGAAGAAACAACATGAATATAAGTTATGTTATGCTTCTAGGAATAAAATTTAATAGTTCATAAAGTATTGGACAAATATTTTTATGCAAACTAGAGACTGCCATATTTGTCTTTGTCTCTTTCTCTATTTCCACATAGCTACGTGTACTTGCATTGCACAAGCACGGCGACTCAGTGGTCAGCAGCGCTGCCTGACAGCACCAGGGATTCCAGCCTTGGGTGACTGTGTGGTCTTTGCACATTCTCCCCGTGTCTGCGTGGGTTTGCTCCGGTTTACTCCCACAATCCAAAGATGTGCAGGTCAGGTGAATTGGTCATGCCAAATTGCCCATAGGGTTAGGTGCATTAGTCAGAGGGAATTGGGCCTGGGTGGGCTACTCTTCGGAGGATCGGTGTGGACTGGTTGGGCCGAAGGGCCTATTTCCACTCTGCAGGGAATCTAATCTAAGTTATATTCTAATTCTCTGCTTCCTTCAGTCTCGCTGTCATATTCTCTCTTCGTTTTTGTTTTATTCACGAGAAGAGGAAGACGCTGACTGGGCCAGCGTTTATTGCTCATCCCAGGGGGCAGCTAAAAGTGACCACATTGCTATGGGCCTGGAGTCACGTGTAGGCTAGACAAGGTAAAAATGGCAGCTTCCTTCCCTAGAGAACATTAGAGACCTTAAATGACATTAGGGACATTAGAGATCGTCATTTGCATTCTAGGGATTCCCAATTCACATTTCACGGCCAATGCTGCACACCTTGCATTTATAGTTGTTTCCCATTTCATGAAAGCATTCAAATATTTCATCCTGTGTGGGAATGTTTCGTCCAATCAAAACGCACAACGTACGCGAAAAGTCCTTTTGGTTTGATAATGGAACTTAGTAAAAACATTGGAATTGCCCCCAGCTTGTGCACGTGCGATTGGATTTAAATTCATAGGGATAATATCCCAGACTCAGTCACACTAGCAACATCCTAAACATGGCGAGGCTTTCTAATTAATGTAGAAATCTTCCACAAAACATGAAATGATGCAAGCAGCCTTATCACACTGTCCGCATCCAGATAACCCGTGAGTCTGGCAAATTGTATGCTTACGTCTGATTCTTCTGAAACAGATCGCTAGCCTGAAGCCAGAATCTATAGCTTGAGGGGCGCCACTCTGCATCAAACATTGCTGACCTGGGGTTTCCTATACGTGTATTGGTACGGTTTGCAGGCTGATAATGGAAATTGGCCTGTTTCCCCTCATTACAAGCATCAAGTCCTGGAACGGTACTCCAACCCAAAGCTAATTCAGATGTAGGAGCGCTAACCACTGAACCACAAGACTATTAAGACCTAATATAAAACATCGCATTTGTTTAATTGGGCTCTATAATTATCAAACTACAGCTGTATTTATGACGTCCATTAATGGAAATAATGAAATTCTGCTTGTTTTCTGGTGAGAGTGATAAATCATCATGATTACAATGTTCGGTCCTTACTGATTTTAAACTGAGATCTCATGCAAATATATCCTTGCCAAGGGAGTGAAAAATCCCAAAGTTGTGGATTGATGAGATTTTCGTGGACGGCACGTTAAATGCCTAATAACATCAAACCCAATGGCACACGGTATGCATGTGCAATTAATCTACCCTGGTTTATTAGGATCATCTCGAAATGTTAAGATTTCTTTTAAATGCATGAAAACCCACAAATAAAATCATTTAACTGCATTTTAAATTGAAACATTAATTAATTATATGTAGTTGATATATTTTCGCAATCATTTTTAAAGCAATTCCTCCTGTCTGGTTCCAACCATATGCCCTTGATCTGCACGTACCTGTGGATGTTGACATGCTGTTTTACAAATTGTAAACTACAGCTACGCAAGTCCAAATTGGAAATCTGAAACAAATACAGCCAATGTTAGAAATTCACAGCGGGGTGTTTTGATTACAGTAAAGAGGTGAACTGCTTTTCACTGTGTTCTTGCTTTGCATTCCCAACCATCTGTTTTTATTAGTGTTAAGAGTTCAAATTTTTATTATAACAAAACGACTGAATGAACAAGGTTAAAAATAAGTATTCAAGGAGTTTGAGTTAAACCTATCGTCATTTGTAAAAAATGGAAAATAATAGATTTTTTTACACAGCACAATAATCTTTTAAAATCTGAATGAATTATCGTCGAGGAAAACCCCGAAATTAAGAACCACGTGACAGTGCTCGACTACCAACCGCTTGACTGACGTACAATGATACATCAAGGAGAAATAACTGTGCACTTTCTAACGTGGACAACTCGTTTGAACGTTCTCAACAAAACAACGAATTGAAATGAATTGAATTTATTGACACATGTATAGAGGCACAGTGAAAAGTTTTATCTTGCGCGAAATACAGGCAGATCACATAGTTAAATAGCATAGATAAACAAATAATAGGTAAACAGCTGCAAAAACAAAATCAAAGGTATAGGCGAATGTTAAGGGTTTGTGAGTCCATTTAGTATTCTAACAACAGTAGGGTAGAAGCTGTTTCGATACCGGCTAGTGTGTGTGTTCAGTCTTCTGTACCTTCTCCCTGATGGTCGAGGCTAAAGAAAAACATTTCCAGGGTGGGATGGATCTTTGAGAATGCTGGTGGCCTTTTCTTGACAGCGGGCCTAGTAGATGGATGCCATAGATAGGAAGTTGGCCTTTGTGATTGTCCAGGCCAAGTTCACCACTCTCTATAACTGTCTCTGATCTTGACTGGTACAGTTGCCATATCAGGTAGTGATACATGCAGACAGAGTGCATGTATCACAAGACACCGTCTTGCCAAATTTCATCAGCTGCCTGAGGAAGAAGACATTGTTGTGCCTTTGTCACCAATGTGTCCACATGAAAAGTCCAAGGAGTCTGATTTGTGACGTAGATTAATTTATTATCTTTCAGCAGAATTACTGGAGGTTTTCTCAAAGGTGACATTATTCTTAGTCTCTTCATTAATAGATCCTATTCATCAACAATTTCTTCAAGATTTTACTTAGTTCCTCTTTGCACGTAAATTGCAAACATTTTCTTTATTTCAATTTGTAGTAATATAACTTTGAATGGAATTAACATTTTACTAACAATGACAAACATTGAAAATTAAGATGAATTGTTCACTATTATGCTGCACAAATTGACCAGAGCAAACATTCCTCTGGAGAAAATAAGGCAATCAACCAAAGTGCTGCTTCACTTTGTTTCGGAGGGGCATGAGGCTTTCTTAGCGCAACACTTCCTCTTAATGGAAAGTAGAAAAAATTTGACTGACTTCCGGTTGATTCACAAAGTAAAGTTATTTCTGACATTCCTGCCATTCACTCCCCTTCACCAGAAAAACTCAAATCATTTTCCTATTGATGTTAAACCAAGAGAAAATATTCCCACTAAGTATTGGCAATTGGAGTGAACAGATTTAAAATAATTGGGCAAAATTTCAGATTGAAATTGCATACTTCATCTTAGATGCAGGCCTGTCGACAATGTTATTGCATATTCTGAAAAATTGGTAGGAGTAAATTCAATTACATTTGTCAAAAATGATTTGGATCAACTTTGAGTGAAAATGATTTGCAGGGTTGTGTATAAAAAGCAGTGGAGCAAAAATTATTCTATTATTATAAATGTGTTCTGACTAGTAGTGTGTTTTGCAATTTTAACAAGACTATTCCCTTTGATATAAAGACCAACAGTCAATTTGCCAGCCCTATTAGCTGCTGTGCTTAAATGCTAGCTATTTGGGATTCATACATGAGGGCTCCCAAATCCGTAGTTTTCTGCAGCCTCTTTCCATTTAAACATTATTAAACCTTTATATATTTTCTGCCAAAATTTATAATCTGAAATTTTCCCACATCATGCACCTACTGCCAAGGTTTGACCACTCACATAAGCTGTCTATATCCATGTGTAGACACTTTGTATCATTCACACCATTTACCTTCACACCTCTGTTTGCATCATCTGCAAACTTAGTGAGCGTCCAATCACTTTTCTCAAGCAAGTCATTAAGCTATCTTGTAAATAATTGCAGCTCCAGCACTGATTGGAATTCCTTCCCCAGTGAAGTAGTTGGCACTACATCAATAAATGTTTTTAAAGCTAAGATAGATTTTCTTTTTTGAATAATAAAGGACTTAAGGAATATGGTGAGAGCACAGGTAAATGGAGCCGAGTCCACAAATAGATCAGGTATAATCTTATTGAATGGCCAAGCAGGATCAAAGGGCCAGGTGGCCTACTCCTGTTCCTAGTTCTTATGTTCTTATGTAGTACTCCAGTTGTTAGTGCTTACCTCATCAAATGCCCTCTTTATCCCAACTCTCTTTTTTACTACCTTCAACATTTTGGGCTATTCTCTTATTAAATAGCCTCATATGTGGCACTTTATTGATTCCCTTTTGGAAATCTAAATATTTAGTTTTAACTATTGTTTTAGCTTTATCTTTTGTCAAAGATATAATTAATATATTGTCCTCATTTTTCCCTGTAAAATTACATAATTTAATTGGACTTTTCTTGCACTGTGAAATCATAAACCAAAGTTACCTCAGAGCCACATTCTTTGAAAAGACTACCAATTATGATAGCAAACAGTTTCAGCATAAACCCTTCAAATGGATGTGGAGATATGTTTGATGGATTCTTGTGACTTAATAAACTTTTGAATTTCTGATTTACAGATGTTGGGAGAATTCTACTCCATCATTACCCTCTGTACTTTATAACATTCAAAATTAGAACCTTGTATTTCAAAAGCAACCCTCCACCACCACCCTCTGTCTTCTACCTTCGAACCAGTTCTGTATTCAAATAGTTAATTCACCATGTATTCCATATGATCTATCCTTACTAACCAGTCTACCATGCCTTACTGAATTCCACATAGATCACAACCACTGCTCTACCTTCATCAATCCATCTTATTACTTCTTCAAAAAGCTCTCGTTTACAAATAATGGTGGTACCAGAAATATGACAAGTTAATAATTAAATGATTTCTTACACATTAACCTATATATATCACACATTTCATCATAATTTGGCATTGAACTGTAGAAGGAGATATTAAGAAATGTATCTAATGAAAGACAGAAAAGGAGATTCTAAGGAAACCTTAAAGATGTGGGAGAAAAATTGAGAAATGTAGAATTGTTTTATGCAGTGGCAAATTCTAGACCAGAGGATTTAGACAGTTGAAGTTATGGTTGTCATTGGTGCAAAACTGAAAATATAAACAAAGAAAAGTTATGCAATTCCTTAAATGGACATTCGCAAACTGAGGTAAGGCAAATAAATAACGCATATCAAGAAAGAAATGACATGAATTTGATACCACATTGCAGTGTACCACAGAAGAACATGAAGGTCAGAACCACTGGACTATGAATGAAGCTAATTATGTTCGTCCATGGCGATTTTACAAAGAGGTACATTAACATTTTCATTAAGAGTAAGCCATTATTTGCAATAAATTAGTAAAACATTTCCTGCTCTTTATTGTGAAATTTTATTTTATGCATGACATACCTTTGATAATGAAATGTACAACTCTCAGTAGATTCTCAGGACATGCTTTATTAATGTATGCCAAGTCAGTGTTACAAAATATTTCTCTGTACATAAAATATGATATAATACACAAACATTAACAAGCTGTAGGGGAAACTTGAATCCACTTTTTATACACACACAATTTCTATATGTGTTGTAGACATTCATTCATTCATAGAATTAATTGTCCTTCTTAATTCTAAATTACCGTGTGAAGCTTTGTTCTTCAGGTTGGATGATAATTTGCATACTAAACTTCTGCAAAAACGACACACGTTATAATTATAGAAAACAATTTATCTTCTATCTCATTTCCACATTGGATCAATACTTTCACATTAGCAAAATAAGACTCTCGTATATTAGGAGATTCGTCGAGTTTTCTAATAATTTTAAAACGGAAAAAATAACTGGGTAGAAAATTTGAGAAAAGTGAAGGGCCTTATAACTATTAAATGCATTTCTAAATTGCCACACAGATTCAGCAATTAATTCCACACCGCAATTTGGGAGCAATTATTCAAAACTTAGAATATAACATTTTTCAATTTTTTTCATATTTGAAAATGAGTTGACAAAATACCACTAAAATGGCAATTTGGGGCAATAACAAGGGAATAAGTAATGTAATGTAGTTTTTGCAAACCGAGCTCTGCTTATCAAATATGAATTCACAGAATCACACGATGTTGCAGGAGGAAGCCATTCCATCCATCGCGTCTGCATTGGCTTATTTGGTACACTTAAGTCTTCTTGAATTATTTGAATAAGTTTACCTTATTATATATATTGATTCTGAACGCCTACCATTGATGCTTCGAGAAGTTATACACATACAATATTCGTATAATGAACTATTATGGCAAATTGCTAATTGCATAAGTTACGAAGGGCGAATTTAATAAAGACCACCTCTAAGCCTGATTATATTAATTTACAAATCCAATTGACTTGTTCAGTTCAGATTGCATTTTATCAAAATATTTTGTAAATCGAATCTTTTAGTGACCGATTTTTAGTCTGTAATCATAACTGATACGTTACTTTAGTTTCACGCTTTGGTAAGCATCGGTAAGCTAAGGTACATTTAAAGCGCAAATGATCAAAGCTCTTGCAGTCATTATTATATTGTAACATCAATTATAGAATGCAAATTAGATCTTAAATGAACAATGTCATATTGAAAACTATGCTGAACCAGGATTATTTACACAGAGAAAGAGATAGCACAACGGCGCGTAAACCAAAGTCCATCTAAAGGAACAGATTCAGTGACATTGAAATATGAATTGAATAGTTATCATAGAGCGTGGTCATTAATGGTCAGAGAGACTGCGATACTAGCATTAAGCAATACAAATATGCTGTCAAATGTCGTTTCTTCCTTTTAATTAACCTATTTTTCTTATCAAGTGTCGTTTCTTATTAGCACAAGTGCTATCATCGTCACCGGCTGGAAGGCAATTAATCTAGAAGAATAGGTATCAATTCGAGAGAATAAAGGTACACTAATTAGTGTTATCAGAAGTAAACTATTTTGTCAAATGTCATAATAAATGCATATTTGCCCAGTGCAACTTATTCTGCCAATTGAACTCAATTGTCCACGAATTTTCCTTCCTTCTCCATTTCTTCATTTTCTTTCCTTCTATCTATCTTTCTACATCTATTTCTAGCTTTCCTTTTTACTAGCTTCCGTCGTGTTTATTATTTGCAACTTTGGTGTATCTGCAAAGACAGAAAACTCACAGTGGACTCGAAAGGTTAACTCTGTTTCTGTCTCCACAAATGCTGCCAGACTCACTGAGTTTCGCCAGAACTTTGTGTTTATTTTTGATTTCATAATTCTTTGCGCATTAAAATTGAAAAAGTCATGGGATAACATTAAAACCAATGAAAGAGCGAATTTGTACAGCCACTACGTGGTCGTTTTATACCTTTTAAGTTGCAGAATGATTTATCTGTGATTTTTATTGACTCATCAGCCAGTAAACTAAATTATAGTTTGAAGTTGATTTTTTTAGATTAGATTACGTACAGTGTGGAAACAGGCCCTTCAGCCCAACTAGGCCACACCGACCCGCCAAAGAGCAACTCACCCAGAGCCATTCGCCTACATTTACCCCTTCACCTAACACTACGGGCAATTTGGCGTGGCCAATTCACCGAACCTGTGGGGAGAAACCGGAACAAACCCACACAGACAATTGCCCGAGACGGGAATTGAACCCGGGTCTCTGGCGCTCGTGAGGCAGCAGTGCTAATCACTGTGCCACTGAAAGAAAACTGTACTTTGTAGCTTTGATTCGGAGATGTCGGTGTTGGACTGGGGTGTACAAAGTTAAAAATCACACAACACCAGGTTATAGTCCATCAGGTTTAATTGGAAGCACACTAGCTTTCGAAGCGACACTCCTTCATCAGGTGATAGTGGAGGGCTCGATCGTAACAGAATTTATAGCAAAAATTTGCAGTATTGATTCCAATCCAAAAAGTGAGATAACAGAGTTTTACATAAATTCATGCAGTTTTTGAGCTCAGAGTTCACTTTTTAGACCAGAGACATTAACATCTTTCCAACAGGTGTAAGCTAATTGCTTAGATACAGAGTGCAGACATTTTATGGAGAAGGGGCTCTGCCAGCAATACATGCAACGCCTAGGTATTTTTAAATTCAGATTTGAGACATGCACCAATAATTCTTGGTTACCATCGGAGAATTTCCTCCTTAATTCTGACAAGTAGAAAGATTTGATCCTCCACATGCAGCTGATAAATTAAACCTGATAGGTTTGGTCTCTGGCTAATTGATTCCGCGAGGTCTAAATCGAGTCACTTAATTTTATAAGACACTGTTTGCAGGGCAGACATCACTGTCATGTGTTGCATGTGATCCCTAATGTGCTGAGTAATTCATAATCAAGTGATTATTTAATGCTTGGGTTAATGTTATAAATAACCTTTTTCTGCTTAGGACAAATGTAGCTCAAGTCAACTGGATGTGTTTATATGCATAGTGTCTAACTCGAGGCGTTAAAATTCCAAATAAAAACCGAAAGAACTGCGGATTCTGCAAATCAGAAACAAAAACAAAAATTGCTCGAAATACCCAGCATCTGGGAGAGAAATTAGAGGTAATGTTTTTGATCCAGTCACCCTTCTTCGGAATAAATTTCTTGAATTTCTCCCCACAGAGGAGACGAATCAGAGAAAGCTCTTCTGAAGAAGTTACTTGGATTTCTCTCCAAAGATGCTGCCGGAACTTCTGAGCTTTTTCAGCAATTTATGTTTTGCGTCAAAATTCCATTTTTATTTGTAGACAATATGTGCAAATCATCTTAGACGTTTCAAACTGAAACTTAAATTAAACAGAAGAGCCATGAATGTTAGTTTGAAATCCGGATCTGGAGCTAAATCGTTTCTTGGTAAAAGTTTATTATTTTAAGATCTTACATTTGTCGCTAACAAAATACTCGTGTAGTTGAATCATTTTATTGTGCTTAGACGTATTGCCTACAAATACATGTCTTCGGTACTGATTCAATGTTGATTTCTGTCGCCAATAACATCCGGTTGAAACCATTGAAATTGTGATGTAATTCCGGTGTTTTTTTAAGATTGCTATTGGGATAGCAGTGTATTTCACAAATTTGTCTTGGATTTGGTTTTGTGTTCAAGCAATTTAAATATACAAGACCATGCGTTTGTCAGACACTGTCTGGAATCCAGCAACAATACTTTCTCTCTTCTGCCTTTCTCGTTTTGGCAACCAACGTGTTTAACATTTTGTTTTTTGTCATGTGTGACGACGTTTACAACATCGGCAGGTTCGGATCATAAAACAGACAAAACACATTTAACAGAAGACTCTCTTCAATTTAGTATTGGTCAATCCTTTCCTTGTTTTCATGGTCTGATTATAGAGCCCTGAACCAACAACTTTTGGAAAAGGTTAATGTAAAACAAATTGTGTTAGAATAAACTTTTGTAAAGAATCTCGACCTTGTGTGTTTGCCCAGTGTAACTCATTTACCTGTCAGAGTGGGGCTGAAACAGGTAAGCTGACATTAAATGTTTGTGCTTAACTTTGCAAATTTAAACGAAATGTAATAATAACGTACAAGAGAAGGAGCAACACTCCGAAAGCTAGTGCTTCCAAATAAACCTGTTGATCTATAACTTGGTGTTGTGTGATTCTTAAATTCGTACACCCCAGTCCAACACCGGCACCTCCAAATTATGCAAATATACATATCAAATTATAGATGAATAAAATAATCCACTTTGATTCCATACAGGTCGTGTTATTTCCATTTTAATCAAATCCAAATTTGGTTTCATTATGTGGCATTCATACTATATATAGAACATACAATGCAAAGTTAAAAAAAAACATCTTATTAGGGTATCGGTGTCACGTAAGCAAAATAATAGAGCATATATGGAGAGAAATCGATTAAACTCCAGAGACACAAACCATTTTAAGTTTAGCCTTCAGGGAAAATAATGCCCCCAGTAGTTATTAAGTACATACAGAACATAAAACATTACAGTGCTGTACAGGCCCTTTGGCCCTCGACATTGCGCCAACCTGTGAAATCAATCTGAAGCCCATCTAACCTATACTATTTCATTCTTGTCCATAAGCCTATCCAATGACCATTTAAATGCCCTTCAAGTTGGTGAGTCTACCACTGTCGCAGGGAGTACGTTCCACACCCCTACTACTCACTGAGTAAAGAAACTACTTCTGACATCTGTCTTATATCTATCACCCCTCAACTTAAAGCTATGTCCCCTCATGTTAGCCATCACCATCTGAGGAAAAAGGCTCTCACTGTCCAACCTATCTAACCCTCTGATTATCTTATATGTCTCAATTAAGTCACCTCAACCTTCTCCCGAACAAAAAAAAGCCTCAGTTTCTCAGTCTTTTCTCATAAGACCTTCCCTCCATTCCAGGCAACATCCTGGTAAATCTCCTCTGAACCCTTTCCAAAGCTTCCACATCATTCCTATAATGCGGTGACCAGAACTCTACACAATACTCCAAGTGTGGCCGCATCAGAGTTTTGTAAGCTGCAGCATGACCTCATGGTTCCGAAAAACAATCCCTCTCCAATAAAAGCTAACACACCGTATGCTTTCTTAACAACCCTATCAACCTGGGTGGCAACTCTCAAGGATCTATGTACCTGGACACTGGATCTCTCTGCTCATCTACACTGCCAAGTATCTTACCATTAGCCCAGTACTCTGCATTCTGTTTACTCCTTCCAAAGTGAATCACTTCACAGTTTTACATATTAAATTGCCATCTCTCAGCCCAGCTCTGCAGCTTATCTATTTCCCTCTGTAACCTACAACATTCTTTGTCACTATTCACAACTCTACTGACCTTCGTGTCATTCACAAATTTACTAATCCATCCTCTACGCCGTCATCCAGGTCATTTATAAAAATGACAAACAACAGTGGACCTAAAACAGATCCTTGCAACACACCACTAGTTACTAAACTCCAGGATGACTATTTCCCATCTACCACCACCCGCTGTCTTCTTTCAGGTAGCCAATTTCTGACCCAAACTGCTAAATCACCCTCAATCCCATGCCTCCATATTTTATGCAATAGCCAACCATGGGAAACCTTATAAAATGCCTTACTGAAATCCATTATACACCACATCAACTGCATTACCCTCATCCACCTGCTTGGTCACCTTCTCAAAGAATTCAATAAGGTTTGTAAGGCATGACCTACCCTTCACAAAACCATGTTGCATATCCCTAATAAATTTATTCATTTCTAGATGATTATAAATCCTACCTCTTACGACTTTTCCAACACTTTTCCCACAACTGAACTAAGGCTCACAGGTCTATAATTCCCAGGGTTGTCTCTACTCCCCTTCTTGAACAATGGAACAACATTTGCTATCCTCCAATCTTCTAGCACTATTCCTGTAGACAATGATGACATAAAGATCAAAGCCAAAGACTCTGCAATTGCCTCCCTGGCTCCCTAGAGAATCCTAGGATAAATCCCATCTGGCCCAGGGGACTTACCTATTTGTATACTTTCCAGAATTGCTAACACCTCCCCCTGTGAACCTCAATCCCATCTAGTCTAGTAGCCTGTGTCTCACATATTGTCCTTGACCACATATTCTTTTTCTAATGTGAATACTGGTGAAAAGTATTCATTTAGTGCTTCTCCAATCTCCTCTGACTCCGTGCATAACTTCCCACTACAATTGTTGAATGGCCTTATCCTACTCTCGTCATTCTTTTATTCCTGATATACCTATAGAAAGCCTTAGAGTTTTCCTTGATCCTATCATCCAATTATTTCTCAAGTCCCCTCCTGGCTCTTCTTAGCTCTCTTTTTAGGTTTTTCCTGGCCAACTTGTAGCTCTCAAGCACCCTAACTGAGCCATTACATCTCATCCTAACATAAGCCTTCTTCCACTTGACAAGAGATTCAATTTCCTTCATAACCTATGGCTCCCGCACTTGACAACTTCCTCCCTGCCTGACTGTTACATACTTATCAAGGACCTGCAGTAGCTGGTCCTTGAATAAGCTCCACATTTCAATTGTGCCCATCCTCTGCAGTTTCCTTCCCCATCCTATGCATCCTAAATCTTGCCTAATTGCCTTTCCCCCAACTATAACTCTTGCTCTGTGGTATATACCTATCCCTTTCTATCACTCAAGTAAACATAAACAAATTGTGGTCACTATCACCAAAGTGCTCACCTACCTCTAAACCTAACACCTAACCGGGTTCATTACTCAGTACCAAATCTAATGTGGCCTCGCCCCTTGTTGGCCTGTCTACATCTTGTGTCAGGAAACCCTCCTGCACACATTGGACAAAAACTGGCTCATCTAAAGTACTTGAACTATATGATGAATTAGTTTCCTCATTTGGACTTAAAGCAGATTATCATGAGCTATTTGTGAAAAAATATACGTAGGGCATCAAATTAGATTATTTTGTTTTTGAATTGCCATGAACACACTGAACCACCCACTCATCAATGAATTGAACAGTAATTAATGCATAGAGTCTTTAAATCAATATAGTGGGTCATCAGTCAATGCATTTTGTAGCGCATTCTCTACATTTATGCAATACAATCGCTTATAATTGTACCGTTCGGTTCTTCTAACCAGCTATATGTCTTTACTTTGTTACTAATGTCATTAAACCATTTGCAAACTTTTCCTTAGGCTATAATTTTGGTCAGCAAGAACACTCTCATGCCTGAGTTCAAAAATCAGGAGCTCCAGCTTCACGCAATGCATTTGGGCATATTAGCAAAGCTAACTTTTCTCTACAGTTGTAAAGAAAAGCTGCACTGTCTGAGTTGCAGGTATTAGTTGCAAAATCTGGTTCATGCTGCCTCATCAGCTTTGCAGAGTATCTTAAAGTTCCATCAAAAGAAGTGAACAGGAATTCTCATGGTATATAGGCCAAACAACATGGGCAACCAATATGAATGAAACAAACTAAGTACTCTTTTGTCGAAACAACATAAATGACAACACATTAAAATTAAAGTTTTTGAAGTGCTTCAGAACACCCTGAGGACTAGAATAGTGCAATGCAAATATAATGTTCAATAATATTAAAGTATCAGTACAAGTCTGAAGTCACTGAATGGAGGTATTATAATCCCCTTTTGGTGGACAGAAAATAATTTTGGAAAACATAGTCATAGAAATATACAGCACGAAACAGACCCTTCAGTCCAACTCATCCATGCTGACCAGATATCCCAACCTAATCTATCCCACTTGCCAGCACACGACCCATTTCCCTCCAAACCCATCCTATTCATATAACCATCCAGGTGCCTTTTAAATATTGCAATTGTACCAGCCTCCACCACTTCCTCTGGCAGCTCATTCCATACACGTATCATCCTCTGTGTGAAAAAGTTGCCCCTTAGGTCTCTTTTGTATCTTTCCCCTCTCACCCTAAACCTATGCCCTTTGGTTCTGGATGCCCCCACCCCAGGGAAAAGACTTTGCCTATTTATCCTATCCATGCCCTTCATGATTTTATAAACCTCTATAAGGTCACCCCTCAGCCTCCGACACTCCAGGGACAACAGTCCCGGCCTATTCAACATCTCCCTTTAGCTCAATCCTCCAACCCTGGCAACATCCTTGTAAATCTTTTCTGAACCCTTTCAAGTTTCATAACACTTTCTCCAATGAATATCTGCCTGAATTCAGACTTATGAGCAACAATTATTCAAGACCAGCAGAAACAAAACAAAGTGTTAAGAATGGATCTCTGTACTGTTCTGTGCTAAAATAAATGAAATCATGTAAAAATCCATTCGAATGATGCATTATTGTCCTCTAGTCATTTTAGCCATAAAATACAGTGCTCTTCACACAATGAGAAGTGTTTTAATTGTCAACAGCTTCTGGGACTATTCGCTAAACTATCAATTCCAAATTAGTTTATTATTGGGAATATCTAATAATCAGAGATTTTAGATTTTTAAACAAACAATTAAAACAAATTCCACCAAACTGATGGGCAAGATATTTTGATCATATCATTGCAGAATGATTCATAACTACATCAATGTTTTAACTTGCTTCAAATGTTAATTATTCTAACTGGAAACAAATAAATGAATCATTAGTCTGTAACAAACTTCATTACTTGCAAATTGATCCTGTGGAAGAATGCTCTCATTTTTTTCTGTCACAGAGATTTGAACTTCAACAGAATATCTGCAGAACTATTACATAAGCTCTTATTTACTAACTTGTTTCCAGGGAACATGGATATATATTTTTGATGTTAAATAATGTCCTTAGTGTCAAAGTTTGAAATGGTTGCGGAAAATCTCCATCCCAAAGTGATACAAACCAAACTCCCAAAAGAATACACTATGGGAAGCCAGGGAAGTGATTGCTGAGCCATTTGCTGAGGTATGTGCATCATCGATAATCACAGATGAGGTGCGTGAAGACTATTGGTTGACTAATGTGGTGCCAGTATTTAAGAAAGGTGGAAAGGAAAAGCCAGGGAAATATAGACTGGTGAGCCTGACATCAATGGTGGGCAAATTGTTGGAAGGATTTCTGAGGGACGGAATTTACATGTATTTGGAAAAGCAATGACTGACTAGTGTTATGAAGGTGTATAGGTCCTGTACCTTAAAGAGAGTTAAAAAGCTAGCAAGGCCAGATGCAGCACAAAGTGTTCTGAACAAGGTAACAATATAACATTTGGTCAAAATTGCTCGCAGCAGCTGGGTTACCACGAGACAAAAACAATTCAAATTCAGCCAATCAGTTTAAATTATGCCTCAATATACTAAAATCCAATAAAGTTTGACTTTAGTATTTTGATAATTTTAAAAGCAATGAAACAATCTGATACTCTGGGGTATAAAACCAGACATCTTTGAACAGTTGAGGGAGAACTGCCAAGCCACCAACAAGTACAGACTGCCAGTAGAAGAGCTCTCTGACAGGTACCTGGCTATAAGAGGTTTGCACAGAAGAACATTGAAAAGATAACAGAGGAAAATATGCAGAGGAAGATACAAAGAGAAGATTCAACAGCTGACTGGTTTTGAAAGTTGAATTGTATTGTAAATCTTAATTGGGATTTTTTTTATTGGACTACTATTGTTGAGTGGGAGGAAAAAGATAGGTTTAAGAAAAAGGAGTTGTAAATAGTTGTTCATTTTAATATTCTGTTAGACATAAAGAATAAAGTTATTAATTTTTACTTTAAATGGTGACCTCTGGCATAAGTCTTTGCATCTCAAATTTTAACAGATTACAGCACGAGGTGAATCTTTTTTGTGCGGCTGGTTTAAATTAGCAGAGAGGTTTACCCCATGTTGTAACAGCTTGGGGGCTTTTGTCTGTGGTTTGAACAAGTTTAGACAGATCCAGTCTGAGACTTGGACAGATTTGAATAGATTTGGGGTACGAAAAAGCTCAGTGGATTTAAACACTTGCAGGTTACTGTCCTTGATCTTTAAATAAAATGTAAGTGAGATAATTTGTTTAACTTAAGTGACTTGTGGTTGGTTAAATTAGACATGAGAGAAATAGTTCTTAAAATTGCTAAAGCAGTTCTGGGATTTGAAGATAATTCTCAAATTTGCCAAGAAAACTTATAAGGAAAGGAAAAAGCCATGCTTCGAGAATTAGTAAAGAAGTTAGATTTGGGTTTAACCAAGGACAAAAGCAAAGCTGAAATTATAAGGGAATTACTCAAACACTTACATGTATCAAAGAAACAGACAAGTGCTGTAGAGGTAGAAAAACTTAAATTACAATCGAGCAAAATGGAGTTAGAAGATAAGCAAAGAGAGAGAAAGAGGAAAAGAGAGGGAGAAGGTTCTTAGCTGAGCAAAGAGAGAGAGAGAGAAGAAAGGGAGAGAGAAAAAGAGAGGGAAAAGAAAGAGAGAGAAGATTCTCAACTGAACAAAATGAGAGAGAATTTGAACTTGAGAAGTTGTGACTCAGTCAGCAAAATCAAGTTAACAGGATGGAGATTAAAAGAGAAGGTAGTGATATATACAAATATGGCAAAACTCTGCCACATTTTGATGAGAAAGATGTTGAAGACTTCTTTATTTCATTTGAAAACTTGTCTAGACAGACGGAGTGATCCGAAGATTTATGGGTAATGCAAGTTCAGACTAAGCTGGAAGGCAGAGCTGGTAAGGTATTTGCAGTGCTGTCAGATGAGGAGTCAAGAGATTATGAAGAGGTCAAACAGGTTATTTTAAGTGCTTATGAATTGGTACCAGAAGTGTATAGACAGCGGTTCAGAAACATAAAGAAGGAACCAGGTCTGACTTATGTTGAGTTCAAAAGAATTAATCATAGTCATTTTGATAAATGGGTGCGTGCTTTAAAATAGACAGGACCTATGAGGCTCTAAGAGAGATTATTTTGCTGGAGGAATTTAAACACTCACTTCCAGAGATGGTAAGAATTCACGTGGAGAAACACAAAGTTCAGGAAGTGAGAAGGGCAGCAGAATTAACAGATGAATACATATTGGTATATAAGACAAGCTTCCAGCCAGAATTTTGTTCTGTGAGGGATAGAAGTTGGGAGAAAGGGAGATCCTACACTACAGAACAAAGAGTAGAGAGCACTGGTCAGAGTTTACCACAGATTAAAAAAGAAGCCCAAGAGGGTGGAAAGGAGGTGAAAAGCCTCAGGTGTTTCCACTGTGAAAAAGTGGGACACATAAAGTCACAATGCTGGTCATTAAAGAAAGGCACTTGGTAAAAGAAGCTAAGCCAGTGGCATTAGTTAAAGTAGGAGAAAGTGAGGACTGCAGATGCTGGAGATCAGAGCTGAAAATGTGTTGCTGTAAAAGCGCAGCAGGTCAGGCAGCATCCAAGGAGAAGGAGAATCGACGTTTCGGGCATAAGCCCTTCTTCAGGAATGGCTTATTCCTGAAGAAGAGTGTTTGCCCGAAACGTTGATTCTCCTGTTCCTTGGATGCTGCCTGACCTGCTGCGCTTTTCCAGCAACACATTTTCAGCATTAGTTAAAGTAGTAAAGGAAACCCCAAGGAGAGCCGAGGAGCTGCAAGAGAGTGCACAGCCTAGGCAGGGGCTGGGTATGGAGTTAGTACCTGATCTCTACAAAGAATTAGTCTCTGTGGATAAAGTTTACTCAGAAAGAACAGGGAGAGAAGGACAAGAAGTTATAATTTTGAGGGATGCAGGAGCTAACCCTTCACTGATAATAAGAGATGAGTGAATTTGTACTCTTTCTGATCTGTTATCCAAGAGTGGTAATTTGTGGCATAGATGGACAGAAGTTTAGCCTTCCCTATGCATGATCAGGTTGGATTGCCAGCTCAAAAGAGGGAAGTAACAGTAGGAGTGATTAACAGAGTGTCAGTTTACAGGAATTCAGTTTGTTCTTGGGAATGATTTAGCAGGGTCCAAGGTGGGAGTGACACCCCTGGTTGTGGAGAAGTCCAAGAAAGACTAAGAAACTGAGGAGTTAAAACAGAAATATTTTGGTATTTTCCCAGACTGTTTAGTAACCAAATCCCACCATCATAAGTCACAGCACAAAGCAAAAACTAAAGAGAAAGATGAAGGAGTAGAGGTTCAGTTGGTGAACACTCTGTTTGACGTAATGGTGTAGGAAAAACCTGAACAGGCAGAGGATCATTCAGAAGTGTTTATTTCTGAAAGGCTAAGGGATTTGCAGCAAAAAGACAAGAAAACAGAAGATATACATTTGTCGAGAATATACATTTTGTCGAGAGGTGAGAGTGAGGAGCAGAGGACTGCTGGGAAGGTGAGTAGAACCGTTTAAGAAACTTACCTCAGGCATTGGGGCCTCCATTTGTCGAGAAGTGAGAGCGAGGAGCACTCTCTCTTTAAAGGAGCAGCAGAGGGAGCAGCCACAACGAGGAGCAGAGGACTGCTGGGTATATATTTGGGCAGTGGCTGAATCCTCAGACACTACCTTCTCTTCTAACCCAAGAAAAGGACTCTTGTGTGTTGCTAAGGTAAGATGTTTCAATTCATATTTCTTGTATGTCGTGTGATAGATTAAAAGTTTACGATTAATTGGTTAGTGGAATAAGATCATAGAGAAGTACTAGAAATTATTTAACTCATAAATTTGTATAAATTAATTAAATAAGTAAAAATGGCTGGACAGGTGATGTGCTGTAGTTGCATGATGTGGAAGCTGGCTGGTGCCATTGTAACGGCAGTGACCACATCTGCAGCAAGTGTTAGTTGCTGAAAGAACTCCCGATCAGAATTGATGATCTGGAATCTGAGCTTCAAACACTGCAGCACTTACAGGAGGGGGAGAGTTACCTGGATGCTTTGTTTCAGGAGGCAGTCACACCCGGCAGTTTAAGTAATTCAAACTCAATTAATGATCAGGGACAACAGGGTGTGACTGTAAATGAGGCAGGTAGTTGGATTCTGAGTTCAGGAGTGGAGGACCTCAGCCGTTGATCTGAGATTTTTGCTCCCTGTATGGATGAGGAAAAGGGCTATAGACAGGATGAGCCAGCTGACCACGGCACCATGGTGCAGAAGGCATTCAAGAGTGGGGAGCAAAAAGACAATTAATTGTTATAGGGAATTCTATAATTAGGGGGACAGATAGTATCCTTTGCAAGCTGGCTCGGGAGTTCCACATGGTGTATTGCCTGCCTGGTGCCAGGGTACAGGGCATCTCCAACCAGTTTGAAAGGATATTGGAGCGGGTTGTTGTGGTCCACATTGGCATGAACAACACAGGCAAGGCTAGGAAGGAGGACCTGTTTGGGATTATCAAGCACTCAGAAGGAAATTGAAGAACAGGTCCTCAAGGGTCATAATCTCTGGATTACTGCCCAACCACATGCTAATTGGCATTGGCATAATAAAATTAAGGAAGTAAAAACGTGGCTAAGTGATTGGTGTGGGAAAGATGGATTCCATTTCATGGGACATTGGCATCAGTTTTGGAACCGGGGGAACTGTACCGATAGGATGGTCTCCCTCAAACTGATCTGGAACCAGTGTTACAAAGATAAGCAGCAGGTTAGCATGTGTGCAGGGTTTAAGTTTAAGGCAGGCTAGGAATGAAGCAAAAAGAAATGATAGCTTAGGACATATTACTGGAGATGTTGGAAATCAAAAGGATAAGAAAATTAGCTTTAAGGGGCTTTACCTGAATGCTCGTAGTATTCATAACAAAGCAGGTGAATTAACAGCACAAACCATCATGAATGATTATGATGTGGCAGACATCACAAAGATGTGGTTGCAGGAGGTTCAGGACTGGCAGTTAAACATTCAAGGATTTACAATTTATCAAAAAGACAGGGAGATGGGCAGGGGGCGGGGTTGCCTTGTGAGTTAAGAATGAGATTAAGTCTATGGCACTGAATGACATAGGATCAGATGAAGTGGAGTCTGTGTGGGTGGAGTTGAGGAACCACAAAGGCAAAAAATTATAATGGGAGTTACATACAGACCTCCCGGCAGTGGTCAGGACCAGGGACACAAGATGTACCAGGAAATAGATAGGGCATGTCAGAAAGGTAAGGTCACAGTGATCATGGGGGACATCAATACGCAGGTGGATTGGGTGAATAATGTTGCCAGTGGGTGCAAAGAAAGAGAATTTAAGGAATGTTTACAGGATGGCTTTTTGGAACAACTTGTGATGGAGCCCACAAGGGAGCAGGCTATTTTGGACTTAGTTCTATGAAATGAGCCAGACTTTGTAAAAGATCTTAAAGTAAAGGAACACTTAGGAAGCAGCGATCATAATATGGTGGAGTTCAATCTGCAATTTGAAAGAGAGAAGGCAAAATTGGATGTAATGGTGTTACAGTTAAATAAAGGTAATTACAAGGGCATGAGAGAGGAACTGACAAAAATCGACTGGAAGAAGAGCCCTGTTGGGAAGACAGTAGAATAACAATACAATACAGAGATTCATCCCAAAGAAAAGAAAGATTATCCTGGGAGGGGTTAGACAGCCATGGCTGACAAAGGAAGCCAGGAAATATATCAAAGAAAAAGAGAGCCTGTAAAGTGGACAAGTGCACTTGGAAATCGGAACATTGGGAAGACTACAAAAACAAACAGAGGATAACAAAGACAGAAGTAAGGAAAGAGAGGATCAAATATGAAGGTAAGCTAGCCGGTAATATTAGAATGATAATAAAAGTTTCTTTCAATACATAAGAAACAAATGAGAGGCAAAAGTAGAAATTGAGCTTCGACAAATTGATGCTGGAAGGCTAGTGCTGGGAGATAAGGAAATAGCTGAAGAATTTAATAAATACTTTGTGTCAGTCTTCACAGCAGAAGATATGAGTAATATCCGAAAAATTAAGGAGAGTCAGGGCAGAGTTGAGTATGGTAGCCATTAAAAAAGAGAAAGTGCTAGAAAAGCTAAAAGGTCTAAAAATTGATAAATCTCCTGGCCCTGATGGGCTACATCCTGGAGTTCTGAGGGAGGTGGCTGAGGAAATAGCAGAGGTACTGACTGTGATCTTTCAAAAATCACTGGAGTCAGGGAAAGTCCCAGATGATTGGAAAATCCGTGTTGTAACCCCCTTGTTCAAGAAAGGATCAAGACAAAAGATGGAAAATTATAGGCCGATTAGCCTAACCTTGGTTGTAGGTAAAATTCTAGAATCCATCATTAAGGATGAGATTTCCAAATTCTTGAAAGCGCAAGGTCAGATTAGAACAAGTCAGCATGGATTTAGTAAGGGGAGGTCGAGCCTGACAAACCTGTTAGAATTCTCTGAAGAGGTAACAAGTAGGTTAGATTAGGGAAACCCATTGGATGTTATCTATCTAGACTTCCAAAAGGCCTTTGATAAGGCACCTCATGGGAGGCTGTTGAGTAAGGTGAGGGCCCATTGTGTTTGAGGTGAGCTACTGGCATGGATTGGGGATTGGCTGTCTGACAGAAGGCAGAGATTTGGGATAACAGGTTCATTTTTGGAATGATAGCGGGTGACAAGTGAGGTCCCACAGGGTTCAAAATGTGAAGCTGGAAAACAAGTGAGGTCCCACAGGGTTCAAAATGTGAAGCTGGAAAAGCGCAGCAGGTCAGGCAGCAACCAAGGAGCAGGAGAATCAACGTTTCGGGCATGAGCCCTTCTTCAGGAATCCTGAAGAAGGGCTCATGTCCGAAACGTCGATTCTCCTGCTCCTTGGATGCTGCCTGACCTGCTGCGCTTTTCCATCAACACATTTTCAGCTGTGATCTCCAGCATCTGCAGCCCTCACTTTCTCCCACAGGGTTCAGTTTTGGAGCCGCAGCTGTTCACTTTATATATTAATGATCTGGATGAATAGACTGGGGGCATTCTGGCAAAGTTCGCCGATGATATGAAGTTAGGCTGACAGGCAGGTAGTTCTGAGGAGGTGGGGAAGCTGCAGAAAGATTTAGACAGTTTAGGAGGGTGGTCCAGGAAATGGCTGATGAAATTCAATGTGAGCAAGTGCGAGGTCTTGCACTTTGGAAAAAAGAATACAGGCATGGACTATTTTTTAAATGGTGAGAAAATGCATAAAGCCAAAGTACAAAACGATTTGGGAGTGCTAGTCCAGGAATTGCTAAAGTTGACTTGCAGATTGAGTCCGTGATTAAGAGAGCAAATGTAATGTTGTCATTGATCTCAAGAGGGTTTCCTTATAAAAGCAGCGATGTGTTTCTGAGACTTTATAAAGCTGTAGTTAGGCCCATTTAGAACACTGTGTCCACTCTTGTGCCCCACACCTCAGGAAGGACATACTGGCACTGGAGCGTGTCCAGCAGAGATTCACACAGATGATCCCTAGAATGGTAGGCCAAACATATGATGATCGGCTGAGGATCCTGGGATTGTATTCATTGGAGTTTAGAAGGTTGAGGGGAGATCTAATAGAAATTTACAAGATAATGCATGGCTTAGAAAAGGTGGACACTGGGAAGTTGTTTCCGTTAAGTGGGGAGATTAGGAACCGTGGGCCCAGCCTTAAAAATTAGAGGGGATCAATTTAGAATGGAAATGAGGAGACATTTCTTCAGCCAGAGAGTGGTGGACCTGTGGAATTCATTGCCACAGAGCACAGTGGAGGCCGGGACATTGGGTGTCTTCAAGGCAGAGATTGGTAAATTCTTGATCTCACAAGGAATTAAGGGCCATGGGTAGAATGCGGGTAAGTGGAATTGAAATGCCCATCAGCCATGATTAGATGGTGAAGTGGACTCGATGGGCTGAATGGCCTTGTTTCTATTCCTATGCCTTATGATATTATGGTCTTATATGTGGATGCATACTCTGAAAAGGACGCAGAGGATATGCCTGAGGGTTATTATCTGAAAAATAAGATGGGAATAAAGACCAGGTTAGTGCAGAGGAGAAATGGGCAGAAGTGCACCAGATTGTGTTGCCGGTAGCATATAGACATTAAGCGTTACAGGTAGAACATGAACTACCTGTAGGAGGTCACCGAGGGGTACGAATGACTCAGACTAAGGTACAAAAACATTTTTAATTAGCCTGGAATGCACAGTGATGTGGTTAACTTTTGTCGTATGTGTCATACGTGCCAAATGGTAGATAAACCACCACCTTTGCTGCCAATTTCCACATTTGAAGAACCTTTCACATGGGTTATAATTGATTGTGTAGGTTCCCTCCTGAGAAATAAAAATGGAAACCAATACTTGTTAACCATAATGGATGTGTCTACCAGATTTCCAGAGGCAATTCCATTAAGGAGTATCAAGGCAAAAAGGGTAGGAGAGGAGTTCATAGTTTATTTCACACAGTATGGGCTACCCAGAGAAATTCAGTTGGACCAAGAGTCAAATTTTACTGCTAGGCTGTTTAGGGAGGTTATGGATAGCTTAGGTATGCAGCACTTTAAATCCAGTGTGTATCATCCTGAATCCCAGGGAGCTTTAGAAAGGTGTCATGAGACCTTGAAGGCCATGTTGACAGCATTGTGTTAGAATTACCTGAATGATTGGGATAAAGGTATCCCATTCATATTGTTTGTCATTAGAGATGCCCCAAATGAATCTATTCAGTTCACTCCCTTTGAGTTCATATTCAGGCAAAAGTGAGAGGTCCTTTGAAATTAATTAAAGAAAAATTGACAGGACCAAAGTCAGAGATCTCACACTTAGATTATGTATTGGAGGTGAGGGAGCGATTAAATCGATTAGGTGAGTAACTAAACAGCATCTAAAGAGGGCACGGATTAGAATGAAGCTGGTGGCAGATAAAAGCTCTGAGACTTGGTCATTTTCCCAAGGGGATAATGTGTTAGTACTGCTACCAGTGATAGGAGATCCCTTCAAAGCCAGGTTTAGCGGTCCCTATCAAATTGAGAAAAAGTTGAGTCCAGTGAACTATTTAATAAAGATGCCAGATAGGAAAAAACGGTATCGGGTGTGTCATGTGAACCTGCTGAAACCATATTAAATGAGAGAAAAAGAATTGGAGAAACAGGTGTTAGTTTCTGCTCCGCAGAGTGAGAAATCAAATACATATGATGTGGATTTTGATGTGCCTCAAAATAGTTTAAAAAATGAAGAAGTCCTTGAGGAGTGGGATAGATTAGTAAACTATCTGTCTCAAGAACATAGGACACAATTGAAAGGTTTGTTACTGCAGTATAAGGACATATATAAGAATCAGATGGGGAGTACTAGTGCTATTGTACGTAAAGTAGACATAGGGAAAACTGCTCCGATCAAACAACAGCCGTTTTTGCTTAATCCTTTCAAAGCCAGACAGGTCCAGAAGGAGGTGGAGGCCATGCTAGATGAGGACATCATTGAACCAAGCCAGAGCGAGTGGAGTTTGCTGACTACATTAGTTTCCAAACTGGATGGAACTCAACGATTTTGCACAGATTGTCGGAAGGACAACGCCGTTACAAAATCAGACTCATATCCAATACTGAGATTGGAGGACTGTATCGAGAAAGTTGGACAAGCCAGTTACATCACCAAGTTGGACTTTCTGTGTGGTTACTGGCAGGTACCTTTATCAGAGACGGCAAAAGAAATTTCTGAATTTGTAACCCCAAATGGGCTATTTCAATTTAAAGTGATGCCCTTTGGAATGAAGAATGTACCTGCCACATTCCAAAGACTCATGAACAGAGTTGTGGCTGGATTACCAAACTTTGCATTCTAGATTAGTGGTGCTGGAAGAGGACAGCAGTTCAGGCAGAATCGAAGGAGCAGCGAAATCAACGTTTTGGGCAAAAGCCCTTCATCGGGAATAAAGGCAGTGAGCCTGAAGCGTGGAGAGATAAGGTAGAGGAGGGTGGGGGTGGGGAGAAAGTAGCATAAAGTACAATGGGTGACTGGGGGAGGGGATGAAGGTGATAGGTCAGGGAGGAGAGGGTGGAGTGGATAGGTGGAAAAGGAGATAGGCAGGTAGGACAAGTCCGGACAAGTCATGGGGACAGTGCTGAGCTGGAAGTTTGGAACTAGGGTGAGGTGGGGGAAGGGGAAATGAGGAAACTGTTGAAGTCCACATTGATACCCTGGGGTTGAA
>NC_057742.1:3426763-3496485 GCF_004010195.1 Chiloscyllium plagiosum
ATATGGGATGGCATTTTTGCAAGAGGTAGGATGGGAAGAGGTGTAATCCAGGTAGCTGTGGGAGTCGGTGGGTTTGTAAAAAATGTCAGTGTTAAGTCGGTCGTCATTAATGGAGATGGAGAGGTCCAGGAAGGGGAGGGAGGTGTCAGAGATGGTCCAGGTAAATTTAAGGTCAGGGTGGAATGTGTGGACGATCTTTAGTAAGTCCTGGAAAGATCACATGGTAAAGTTGGCGGAGCTCTTTGAATGACTACAAGAAGCAAAACTGGTAATAAACTTAAACAAAACTGCATTTGCAAAAATAAAGGAGACATTCTTGGAACATAACATTGGTCATGGAAGGTTGGACCCCATGGAACACAAAGACGAAGGCCAGCGAGGAATTTCTATGACCAACCTCAAAGAAAGAGGTGCTTTGATTCTTAGGACTAAGTGAATTCTATTGGAAGTTTGTTACAAACTGTTAACTGATTTGCTAAAGAATAACACAAAGTTTCAGTGGACAGAACAATGCCAGGAGCAATATTAACCACTGCACCAACTTTCGCTACACTAACTTTTCAAAACCTTTTAAAGTTGCTATTGATGCTAGTGGCATAGGAGTTGGAGCTGTACTCCTACAGGAAGATGATGATGGGATTGAACTGCCAGTTGTTTATATTTTGAAGAAACTCAACATCCTCCAGAGGAAATACTCGACGATTGAAAAAGAACTATTTAACTTGTTACTGGCCTGACAACATTTTAATGTGAATGTCACGAGCCATGTGTCTGAGACGGCTGTGTACACAGATCACAATCCTCTTACATTCTTGGAATGCTTTAAATTTCATTGGAGTCTTTTGTTACAGACTTTTAATTTACATATCGCATGTGTTGTGCGTCATAAGATGCGTTATCATGGATTTAACTGATAAAGTAAAGATTGGTATCTATTCAGTATTTTATATTTATGTAGGATGAAGTTAATATAAACTTAGATTAAAGCCATAAGTATGTCAAGATATTGTGGTTAAGGAACAGAGGGAAAACAATGAAACCATCTTTTCATTATGATCGTTTATTTTTTTCTTAAGGGGGAGGTGTTATGAAGGTATAGAGGTCCTGTATCTTAAAGAGAGTTGAAAAGCTAGCAAAGCCTGCCTGACACAACACAAAGTATTCTGAACAAGGTAACAATGTAAGATTTGGTCAAAACAGCTAGCAGCAGCTGAGTTACCATGAGATAAAAACAAAATCAAATTCAACCAATCAGTTTAAATTATGCCCCAAGATATCAAAATCAAATCCAGTTTGAATTTAGCATTTTGATAATATTAAAACCAATAAAATTATCTGATGTTTCGCGCTATAAAACCAGATATTTTTGAACAGTTGAGGGAGAACTGCCAAGCCATCAACAAGTACAGACTGCCCACAAAAGAGCTCTCTGAAATGTACCTCGTTATGAGAGGTTTACACAGAAGAACATCGAAGAGGCGACAGAGGAAAATCTGCAGAGGAAGACACAAAGAGAAGATTCAATAGCTGACTGGTTTGAAATTTGATTTTTTTCAAATCTTAATCGAGATTTTTTTATTGGACCAGTGTTGTAGAGTGGGAGGTAAAAGATAGATTTAAGAGAAAGGAGTTGTAAATAGTTGTTGGTTTTAATATTCTCTGTTAGATATAAAGAATAAAGTCATTAATTTTTACTTTCAATAGTGACTTCTGGGATAAGTCTTTGCCTCTCAAATTTTAACAGATTACAGCACGGGGTGAATCTTTTTTGTGTGGCTGGCTTAAATTAGCAGAGGGGTTTCCCATATGTCATAACGCTATGAATAGTCAACATGGCTTTGTGCATGGGAAATCACTAACTAGATTTAGTATTTTTGAAGAATCAACAAAGAGAGTTGATGACAGCAGAGCAGTGGACGTGATCTATATGGACTTCAGGAAGGTGTTTGACAATGTTCTTCATGGTAGACTGTATTAGTAAGGTTCGGTCGCATGGAATACAGGGAGAACTAGCTATTTGGATATAGAAGTGGCTCAAAGGTAGAAGACAGAGGGTGGTGGTGGTGCAGGATTGCTTTTCAAACAGAGGCCTGTCATCAGTGGTGTGCCACAAGGATCAGTCCTGCATCCAATTCTTTTCCTCATTTTTTAAAGGATTTTGATGTGAACTAAGGAGATATGGTTAGTAAGTTTTGTTATGAAGTTGAAGGTATGTACTGTACCTTTAGGAGAGAGCGAATGCTATTTTACACTTACAAAGCTTACAGAGCTTACAAGCACCTGTCATATGATTAGCTAGCTGTCTCAGTGAACTGGAATATTGAAAATATGTAACATTTGGCTGTAAAATATATATACCTGAGTTTGTCACTGTTTTGACAATTCAAATTTAACCGGTTTAAATTATGCTCCAGTGTACTAAAACCCAATTGAGTTTGAATTTATTGTTTCTGCCAACATCAACCAATGAGACAATCTGTTATTGGGGGTTTAAAAAAACAGAAATTTTGAAAGTCAGATGGAGTAACTGCCATTGAGAGAGTAATTGCCGTCGAGAGAGAGAGAGAGAGACCCAAAAGATTGAAACACTCTCCATCAAAGGTCCCTTTTCATATGAATCATCTTTATAGTAAAAAGGAAGAAGTTGACCTAGGAAGATCTTCAGAGGAATAAGACAAACACCCATGATGACAGCTGCCAAGTGGTTTTGAAATTAAATTAATGTAACTTTATAAGTGTTTTATTGGAACAGAATTGGAGGCAGAAAATAAGTTAAAAGAAAGAATGGCTCAGAGTTATGAATAGTTGTTTAATGTTCACTTTTAGAGTAAAAGAATAAATTGATATTATTTTCTTTAAATAGTGGAATTTCAGAGTTCTCTGTCACTCATATTTTAAAAGATTTTGATGTGAAGTGAGCTTTTCTGGGTGTTTGGTTTAATTAACAGAGGGGTTCACCGCTGTGTCATAACAGTTTGCAGATGACACCAAAACTGGAGATGTACTGGAGACGGCTACTTCAGAATGCAATGTGATCTTGATCAGATGGGCCAACGGGCCGAGGGGTGGCAGACGGAGTTTAATTTACATAAAAGTGAGGTCAAGCATTTTGGAAAGCCAAATCAGTGCTACACTTACACAATTAATGGTAAGGTGCTGGGAAGTGTTGCTGAACAAAGTGATCTTGGAGTGCAGGTTCATGATTCCTTGAAAGTGGAGTTGCAGGCAGATAGAATAATGAAGAAGGCATTTGGTATCATTGCCTTTGTTTGTCAGTGCATTGAGTACAGGGGTTGGGAGGTCATGTTATGGCTGTATAGGATATTGGTTAGGCCACTTTTGAATACTGTGTGCAATACTGGTCTCCCTCTTGTGTGCAGGATGTTGTAAAAATTGAAAGAGTTCAGAAAAGATTGACAAGAATGTTGCAAGGCTTAGAGGGTTTGAGCTATAGGGAGAAGCTGCATAGGCTGGGGCCAATTTCCCTGGAGCATCGGAGGCTGAGGGGTGAACTTATACAGGTTTATAACATCATGAAGTGCATGAATAGGGTAAATAGACATGGTCTTTTTCCTGGGATGGAGCAGTCCAAAATCAGAGACCATGTGTTTAACATGAGAGGGAGAAGATTTAAAAGGAACCTAAGGGGCAACATTTTCATGAAGAAGGTGGTGTGATATGGAATGAGCTGCCAGAGGAAATGGTGGAGATTGTTACAATTACAACATTTAAAAGGCATCTGGATGGGTATATGAATAGGAAGGGTTTAGAGCCATATGGGCCAAATGTTCCCCATGGTAGGCTCATTCGGAAAGTAAGGAGGCACGGGATACAGGAAAATCTGGCAGTCTGGATACAGTATTGGCTGGCCATTAGAAGATAGAGGATAGCAGTGGATGGAAAGTGTTCAGCCTGGAGCTCAGTAATCAGTAGTGTTCCACTGGGATCTGATCTGGGACCTCTACTCTTTGTGACTTTTATAAGTGACTTGGATAAGGAAGTGGAAGGGTTGGTTAGTAAATTTGCTGATGACATGAAGGTTGCTGGAGTGGTGGATAGTGTCGAGGGCTGTTGTAGCTTGCAATGGGACATTGACCGATGCAGAATTGGGCTGAGAAGTGGCAGATGGACTTCAGCCTAGAAAATGTGAAGTGATTCATTTTGGAAGGTCAAATTTGAATACAAAATACAAGATTGAAAGCAGGATTCTTGGCAGTATGGAGGAACAGAGGGATCTAGGGGTCCAGGTCCATAGATCCCTCAAAGTTGCCACCCAAGTTGATTGGGTTGTTAAGAAGGCATATGATGTGTTGGCTTTCATTAGCAGGGTATTGAATTTAAGACTCGCAAAATTATGCTGCAGCTCTGTAGATCCCTGATTAGACCACACTTGGAATTTCGTGTTCAATTCTGGTTGTCTCATTATAGGAAGGATGTGGAAAACTTTAGACAGGGTCCAGAGGAGACTTACCAGGATGTTGCCTGGACTGGAGGGCATGTCGTATGAAGAAAGGTTGAGGGAGCTAGGGCTTTTCTCATTGGACTGAAGAAAGATGACAGGTGAGTTGATAGAGGTGTACAAGATGATGAGAAGCATAGAGTGAATAGCCAGAGACTTTTTACCATGGTGAAAATGGCTTCACAAGGGGGCATAATTTTAAGGTGGTGGGTATGTAGCTTAGTTTGGTCTTAAAGTAGGACAAAAGGTCAGCACAACAATGAGGCCTAAAGGGCCTGTATTGTTCTATGTTCTATGTAAATGGGACTAAATTTATTTAGGGTATCTACTCGGCATGGACAAGCTGGACCGAAGGGTCTGTTTCTGTGCTGTACATCTCTATGACTCTGTGACTGTAGTAAAAGTATTTGATCTACAGTACTATGGCATGTATGTTAAAGTGATTCAGCCCAGTGGCTTGGTGGTTAACACTGCTGTCGCATAACACCAGAGACCCAGGTTCAATTCCCACCTCGGGTGACTGTCGGTGTGGAATTTGCATATTTTCCTTGTGTCTGCATGGGTTTCCTCCCACATTCCAAAGATGTCCGGGTCCAATGAATTGGTCATGCTAAATTGCCCATGGTGTCAGGGGTAAATATAGGGTACAGGAATGGGTCTGGGTGGGTTACTCTTTGGAGGGTTGGTGTGGACTTGTTGGGCTGAAGGACCTGTTTCCATACTGTAGGGAGTCTAATCATTACATATCCAATATTAACCTTGCTTTTATTTACATCTAGAATCCATAAATTCTGATGATAAGGCAAAATACTGATGTAGGAAATTTAAATAAAACAAATAAAAACATGCTGGAAATAGACAGAAGGCCTTGCTTAAACTGCAGAGAGAGAAACAAACTTAAGGTTTGAGGCTGATGGATCTTCCAGCGGATCCCAAATTGTTAAAGCCAGAGAGTGCACAGCATATTTTCAAGCATGCCTTCAACATCTGTTCCAATACCAGACATGGGGATGACTCTCAAGCTTTTTTGCCACAACAGAAATATGGTGAAGTTGGAATCACTTCATAGAAAAACAACTTGGCATAAAGACTCTGTTGTTTGAGGCCTACATATAAGATTTATCAACTGAACAACATAAAAGCTGCACTACAAATAATCTACTTTTGACATTGCAATAAAATATATCTGGAGTTACTTTTATCTGAACACTAAAATCGAATTAGTGATTACAGTCTTGCTAGTTACAAATATTAAATAATTTACATTGGAGGGAGAAATTTATTTCTTGTCTGTTTTTACTTCCTCATTCTGTCGCTCATTTTTGAATTTTCTTTCCTCCCTTTCTGATCATGTTCCCTCTCACTTTCCTCCACCTATATCACCATGCCCCCCCTTTCATTTTCTTTCTATCTGTCTCTTTACTACTGACCCCCAACTTGCTCTTTTCTAATTCCCACATCCACCATGTCTTAATTACTGTGACGTATTTGATTTATGAAATATAAAATGCTTTTTTTGTCTGGGTCTGGGAAACAACAAAGGAACCTCAACTATAATGCTTGGCGGAAAGATTATAGTTGAGTGAAAACATAACCAGAATAGTAATCCAGAGTCCCAGGGACAGAAACGGACGCTAAAATTTGAATTCAATACAATCCAAAATTAAAATCTATACAATGGTGGAAGCCCAACTGTGGTCAATTATCATAAAAACCCAGCATGGTTACTAATGACTATTAGGTAAAGAAATCTGTCATTCTTCCATGTGACTTCATGTTCTTAAAGTAGATGCCTCTTAACTACCCTGAGAAATGGCCCAGAGAATCTATGAGTTCAATGTAACACCAGCAACCCAGGAAATGCTTAAAAATATGAGGAGATATTTAGAGGAGATACCTGTGCCTTTTGATATTCAATTGTACTGCCACAGATAAATTTCATACCACCAACTTCCTGGGATAGCCATCAGCCTGAACTGGACTCAACATATTGTACTATCTTTACAAGAGTGGGTCAGAGGCTAGGAATCCTGCAGTGAGTAACTCATCTCCTGACTCTGAAAACTCATCTACATGGCACAGGTTAGGAGTATGATGGACTACTCCCGACTTGCATGAATATTTGCAACTCCACCAACATTTAAGATTAGGAACTGGTTCAGAAGCTTGGTAAAGAAGCAACTTTTCTGTGGGACCCTAAAGAAGAACAGGGAGTTGAAGTATTAGGGAATTTGTGAAGGTGGAGCTAGACAGTTGTCAGTAATTGGTGGAATATGCAAAATCCGAGAGTTAAAAGAACAGAGATTCGGTGGAGTGCAAGTTCTATGGCTCGAAAGGTTTACAAATGTAGAGGGGCAGACTTACAAATTAACTTAAGCCCTGCTTGCAGGTCATAAATTTGAGGTTTTGGAGAACTCAGGTGCAATAGCAACATTTAAGAGACATTTTGACAGATATGGGAATAGTCAGGGAATAGAGGGTTATGGACCATGTAGAGGCACAAGGGTTTTAGTTAGGAAGGTGTCATGTGTGAGCTCAGTTTTGCTATGCCAAAAGGCCTGCTCCTGTGCAATACTTTTCTTTGATCAAAGCCAATGTTAGTCACTGAAGGCAGAAGTAATGGATTAGTTGAACTCGATGTAGGAGCAAAAGTGACCAGGCAGGAAGACGATGAGGTGACAACATATGTCCCAACATTTCTGAAATAGATAGACTCAGAAAGTAATAATTAGGGTAATAGATGAGGTCTTTTCCTAGAAGTGGGGCAGTCCAGAACTAGAGGGCATAGGTTTGGGGTGAGAGGGGAAACATATAAAAGGGACCTAAAGGGCAGCATTTTCATGCAGAGGCTGGTGCGAGTATTTAACGAACGGAGAGAAGAAGTGATGGAGACTGGTGTATTTACAGCATTTAAAAGGCATCTGGGTGGGTATATGAATAGGAAGGGTTTAGAGGGCCAAGTGTTGATAAAAGGCACTAGATTAATTTAGGAATTCTGGTGGACATAGACGAGTGGGACAGAAGGGTCTATTTCTGTGCTGTACATCTCTATGACTCTATCACTCTGCTGCAAAAATACTCAAAGAAACTTCTTCCACCATGCTTGGAGGAAGAGAGTTCCAAAACGCTCAAACATTTAGAAGCCGGAGTAAGCAATCTGGTGCTTTGAGCTTACTCAAACGTTTAAAAATGGCATGGCTGATCCAATAACTCCACAACCCCACCTAACCTAACCATTCTGTACCTTGTTTACCAGTAATCTATCTCCCTCTGCCTTTAAAAAAATATTCAAAGAATCTTGCCTCCATTACCTCTTGAGGGAGAGGATTCCAAAAACACAGGAATCTATGAGAGAATAAAAATAAGTCCTCATATCTGTGTCATGAATGACCAATTATTTTTAAACTCTACTAATAGATTCTTCCTGAAGAGAAAGTATCCTTTCCACTTCCATGCGTTAACTCCTCTCAGTATGTTTTATATTTCAAAATATGGAAGGACTTCTGGAGTGCAGGGAAGAAGTTAATGTTTCAAAAATGTGGCTGCAGAGAGGGTAAAACAATGGCCAGGAAAACGAATTTGTAGCAAGTTCATGAAGACCAATAGCTTTCCCAAAACATATTGGAAGAAACTATCGTTCATCATGAATTGACGTGGCCAACATTCTGAAATATGAAGGCAGTGGAAGGCTCAAGAGATGTAGTGAAGAAACAATGCAGCATGTTTGAATTGTTCAAATGGAAACTGGACTTTGATCTACAGATGATATCACCAAGGGACAGCAGATAAATGTGAAAGTGTCAAAGGTAGATAATTGAGACAATGGTGTGGGGTTAGGGAAGACTACCCATTCATTGAGAGATTTTGACTATTGTAGGGCAGTTCTTACTTATGTAGACAAAAGAGAATAAGCTGTTAAAATCTACATTGACCTTGAGGAGGATAAAAAGCAATAGCATAGGCACATAGATGTGGTTTGGAATGTAGGACAGCACAGTTTTGGTTGAATTGGTGGAAATAGGAATCTGATTAAAAGGATTACAAGAGGAACATGAAAAGGTGATGGCTCTGATTTGAGAGAAGGCACCACAATGTTGTAAAATGCTTCCTGCAATGATTTTTCTTTGAGGGTAGTGATCTGTAGATATTTGCAGTTATTAGATTTTCCTTCAATCCATTTCATTATTTTTTAATGTTATCCAATCATTTTGCCAGAGTTTACAAAAGCAGAATTTCAAACTAAAGTGAGAATAGGTGATTTGCCATAACCATGGTCGAGAATTATTCACTTTTACAAATGGTAATTCTCAAATTATAACAATTACATTCCTGCTGTTCAGCTCGCTGGATCTGCTTGTCTTGCTACGATTCTTAACTATCCTTAGTAGATGCTTGAGAGTCTGTTATATTGTCAATTACAGAGGGCCCTGAGAAAGAGTGGGCTGTTTAGGATCAATACTCTTTTATTTCATCGTGTTCTGTGTTCTTCCTGACATCAAATACAGTATTTCAAACTGAATACATTTATTTTACTAGCAACACTGTTGATCCACTAATTTGATTCATCTTGGCGAATACTCTAATTTTAGCAAACACTGTACTCTTTAACACATTTATTTATTTAAAATTGCATTATGGCTTTATATAGCCATCTTGGTTGCAGCTAAACTTCAGTCTAAATTGTTTTCCATCTGAACCTAGACATCCAACAACTGCAATATCAACACTTTTAAGATCAAAGCTCTTCAGTCTTTATATCGGGATTGGAAAATTTAATCAAAGATTCAGCATGCTTTTCTGCTCAACTTAATCAAAGCGAAGCACACAACATAATTAGCATGCACGGCTGACCATTCAGTGCTAAATATCTAAACATCCTGTGTCATGTAACTGTCAGTTCTGTTGGGTTGTTATGAACAGCACAAGCTTACAATACACCGCTCTGGACAATAACATTAATTTACTCCACATTGCAATTTATTTGAGCAACATTAAATATTGCGTTATTTACCCTATCAACAGTGCGTTCCATCAAAGTTGCAGCAGCGATTAATTCAGGCAGTAGATCAAGTTCTATGTAAACATAAATTAAGGATAGCTTGGCAGAAAATAAAAACCAGTGTTAAATAAATTGCAACATGTATATCGGATTTCCGGCTTCTCTCTACTGTCTGATTGAAATTGATTTCAATATAAATGAAATCAGGAAGGTTGGAAACCCGAAGAAAAGGAAAAACATTTTCCCCATATTGATTCTGGTACAAGTCCTTGAGGAAATTACGAAATGTCAATAATGTAAGAAACCAATTTCACTGCAGAAAATAGACAGATTGTAAACGGAAATTCAGAGTACTCGATTGCTAAAGATAGCTTCAGGTCCCTGCAGCATCTGAACACATTGCATTTTTACTGGCTACCACTTGGCTATTTTTAACAAACCCAGCTACCGCTGAAACCAGCGTGAACATGAGCGACAAAGCGGATTTTTTTTTTGGATAAAATAAAACGATGACAAAGTTGCACTCAAAGCAATTTTTTTAATATGAAAAATATCATTTCCGAACTAATGCAGGAGCTTTAAATGAAACAATATGGCAATCTTTCGAGAGGTTGGCGATGATCGCCAATCACACTTATGAGGTGTCTAGCCTGATGTGAAAATTGCATCTCAACATGTCACCCTATACTTTTCTCTCTCCTTTGGCGATGGCAGACTTGCTATGCAATTCCAGCACTTTTTGTCTGAATTTGGTTGGATTTGTAATGTCTGATACTCTCCCAACCCCAGAAGGCTTGACAGGAGCGGAGAGTAGTCATTCTTTGCTAAGTTGAGAAAATTCACGTGCGCGTTCACGAAATTTGGCACCATCCAGGAAAGAGACACAGGTGAGGTGCCGGAAGACTGGAGGTTGGCTAATGTGATGCCACTATTTAAGAAAGGTGATAAGGAAAAGCTAGGGAACTATACACTGGTGAACCTGACATCGGTGTTGGGCAAGTTGTTGGAGGGAATCTTGAGGGACAGGGTTTACATGTATTTGGAAAGGCAAGGACTGATAAGGAATAGTTAACATATCTTTGTGTGTGGGAAATCATGCCTCGCGAACTTGATTGAGTTTTTTTAAAGAAGTAAAAAACAGGATTGATGAGGACAGAGAAGTAGACTTGATCTATATGGACTTCAGTAAGGCGTTAGTCATGGGAGACTGGTTAGCAAGTTAGATCTCATGGAATATAGGGAGAACTAGCCATTTGGACACAGAATTGGCTTGTAGGTAGAAAACAGAGGGTGATGGTGGAGGATTGCTTTTCAGATTGGAGGCCTGTGACCAGTGAAGTGCCACAAGGATCGGTGCTAGGTCAGCTGCTTTTCGTCATAGGAGGTTTGGTAATAAGTTTGCAGATGCCACCAACATCAGAAGTGTAGTGGACAAGGAAGAAGGTTATCTCAGAGTACAACAGGATTTGATCAGATGGGCTAATGGGCTGAGGGAATTTAATTTAGATAAATGTGAGGTGCTGAATTTTTGAATATACACTTAATGGTAAGGTTTTGAGGAGTGTTGCTGCACAAAGAGACCTTGGAGGGCAGGTTCATAGTTCCTTGGAAGTAGAGTCACAGATAGATGGGATAGTGAAGAACGTGTTTGGTATACTTTCCTTTATTGGTCAGAGCATGAAGTATAGGAGTTGGGAGGTCATGTTGGGGCTATACAGGACAGTGAATAGTCCACTTTTGGAATTTTGCGAGCAATTCTGGGAAGGATGTTGTGAAACCTGAAAGGGTTGAGAAAAGATTTACAAGGATATTGCCAGGGTTGGAGGATTTGAGCTTTCGGGAGCTATATCTATGTGGTTGCTTTTTCTGGAGTGTCGGAGGTTGAGGGGTGACCTTATAGAGGATTATAAAATCATGATGAGAATGGATAGGATAAATAGACAAGGTCTTTTCCCTGGAGTGGGAGAGTCCAGAACTATAGGGCATAGGTTTAGGATGAGAGAGGAAAGATATAAAAGAGACCTAAGGGGCAACCTTTGCACACAGAGGGTGGTACGTGTATGGAATGAGCTGCCAGAGGAAATGGTGGAGGTTGTGCAATTACAGCACTTAAAAGGCATCTGGATGGGTATATGAATAGGATAGCTTTAGAGGGATATGGACCAATTGCTGGCAAATGGGACTAAATTAGGTTAGGATATCTGGTCATCACGGACAGGTTGGACCAAAGTGTCTGTTTCCGTGCTGTACATGTCTATGACTCTATGATTAGTTACACTTGTCCGTAAACTCAACACTGATCAGCTTATCACTGTAGGCAGAGGACGTCCTAATCATACTGTAGGGCTCAGCAGCCTTGTCTAGAAAGCCCATCAGTGCTATCAAGTACAACAAGAAGGGCATTTCATGGTAAGATCACCTGCAAAGCACAAATCATTCTGATTTACAAACTCACTCTTTTAGTCCACAAAATGGTAAGAAGAAATAAGAACATGAATAGACCATTTGGCCTATTGAGCCTGCTTCGAGATTCCAACAGATCGTTACTGATCTTCGACCTCAACATCATTTTTCCACATTATCCCTTTCCCCTAATGTCATTAATATCCAGAATTCTAACAATTTCGATTTTGAGCATGTTCAATGATCGATCTTCCACAGAAAATTCCAAAGATTCACCATCCCCAGAGTAAAGAAATTCCTCCTCTTTTCAGTCTAGAATGTCCTATCCCGTATTCTGAGATGATGCTCCCTAGTTATAGATTCAGCAAACATGGGAAAGCATCCTGTCTACATCTACCTGGTCGTACCCTGTAAGAATTTTGTAAACTTGTATAAAATCATCAATCATTCCTGAACTGAGAGAATAGATGCCCAATCTTCTCAATCTCTCCTAAAAAAAAAGCCCTCCATTGAACAGATGTTCAACTCCCTGTTATGGAAAGTTCATTCTTTCTTAGATAAAGAGACCAAAGCTGCACACCATATTCCAGATGCAGTCTCATTAAGGCTGTATGCAACTACAGCAAGACAACTTTACTCCTGTACTCAAATCCTTTTGCTAAGAAAGCCAAGAAAACATGGGTTGCAATGCAATATAATAAATACATTGCTGCAAGGATTTCATAAATATTATTTAAGACCAAAAGCCATGACAATAACTTGCATTTACTTCACTCCCTTGACAAAGTAAAATCGACCAACGCTCTTCCAGGGGCAAAATGAAGACTCAGCCACATAAAGGACCATTGGGGCAAAAACTTGATTGATGAGGTAAGTTGCAAAGAAGATCATATGAAGGAGGTAATCAAGGAGAGGTTGTGAGGCTTTTGGAGGGGGTTCAGAGCATATATAAATGTCCAATATGCAAAAATATCTGACAAGCACGAATGTTTGGTCTATCGAGCCATTCCTATGCATTTTAGACACTTTTTTTCTCTCATGAGAACATACCCACTCTCTCTTTGAATTAAGCAAGACATCTTCTGGGCATGCAACAAACTGGTAAAGAACCAAGGCAATTCAGGGGAAATTCCGAGAGCATCACCTCCGACCCTTTTAAATGAAGGCAATTAATCCAGGATATCAGGCTGACCATCATAATTTAAAAAGTATCTACCTTTTTTATAAGAGCTGATTTTGTACTAATCAAAATAGGTTCAGTTTTTGCTTGAAGGAATTCAGCGAATCGGGCACAATGCACGAATCAGCATCCTATCTTAAAAGTGCACAGATCTTTGGGAAAAAGGATAAAGACATTACAATTAACATCGTGGACAATTTATAGTTGTAATCTCTTGTCCCAGCTAGTCTATGGGAACAACATACTGACTTTAACTTTATCATCTTAGGTAGTTCCATAAAGGCTCTCTTAAATCTATATTTCTCGAAATTGCATCGACCTAGCTCTTTTAGCGCCTATTAGCTACTAATATACTTTAAAATCGGGATTATTCTAGCGACTGCAGTCTGCAGGTTTTCCAGCCCTTTCATACCACTCATCACATGAGGGGACCAAAATTGAACACGGAATTCCAGCTGAAGCCGGATGAAGATCTTGTTTGAACAAGTACGAAATATATTTAAATATACGTGATGCAAAACGAACAAAAATTAAAATTTGCAACTATAACTTTCAAGTTTTGATATATTTCTTCAAAAAACCTCTCCTCTCCTAGAACTGGAGATCTGAACTTCCTTTCCGCATTCCCAAATTAAACCCGCTGAAGGGAAGGTCATGCGTGCAACAATCCAAATGTGGAATTAAGACTCTAGACTGTCACCCACCCAACACTCAGAAAATTGTAGATGTTGAAAAAACAAGTCGTATTTAGAAACATAGAAGGAAACTTGATGATGGTCAGACAGGTCTTTCGTTAATTAGATGCGTGCATCGTATTTTAGCACAAACCCTAACTTAAAAACAGAGCGACTTGCTTTTAATGACAGTTGATGTTATTACGTTTTACGTGGATTTAGACAATGCAATTTTCCAAAACGCTTAAAGAATCATATTTCACTGCAATCGTTATTAAAAACAAATGCTTTCAATCTGTTTTTAATCCCCTTGATATTTGTGAAAGACTCCGTTTCTAAATTCGGTTACTCATTTTAGTTACGAAATTTGCCGTGGATTTGATGTTACCAGCCACTGCTCTAGATATTTCCTGTGTTATCCTGTACTTTTGAACCTGCCTTCATCAGATCACTCCAAAACCACCCCCTATTTATGTATTAAAAATTAGATTTTAAAAATTATAAATTCTCCTTTTCTTAGCAACTCTAATCAAACTGAGTTTTATTAAATGGGAACTGGTGTCAATTCTTCGTTTTCTAAGACGGATAGACTGAGAACACTGCAGTGACTAATGATAAAGCGGTAATGGTGCAAATTGGGCACCAAGGTCAAAAATTGGGCTTTCTGGTGAAGTTTTCAGTTTAACTGCCTACATGTGCATCTCAACACCCATTTACATTATATTTGTAAGCAACCCCCAAAGGGGATAGAATCCCAAAGGGCGTGCTTACAATATTTTAGAAAGATTTTAGCTGTAGCCTATATAAGATATTTAGAATGCAGAATCGTAACGTTTTGTCAACATCCCTCGACCAGCTGAAAAGTGATGTTGATTTCTGAATCCAATGTATCAATTTACACGCCCTCTCGCCAAACAGTATCGATTTCATACACTATAACCTTCTGACAAGGATATATTTTTCTAGCCTCAAAATATCGTTCCTGCTGAAACTAAGATCATGTTTGCGAGGTTAAAGTATTTTTCGGTTTAGTTTCATCTAAACGAAGTACCGTATATTTCATGTAGACAATAATAGGTTTTATATTTGACACTTACTGTCATCAAAATGTACGTGCACAAAAAGGCATTTTGTTCCTAATACAGCGGACAGACAAACGTTTGTTCCTTTTATCTGACGAATTCATGTTTTATTTTATGTGAGATTCGATGTGCTGCTCACAGAACGTCAAAACAATGTGTACATTTAGCCTCGTTTTGGCTGACGCACACTCGAGAAAGTTGTAGTTTAGGATGTTATAATGTATCAGAACTGAAAAAAACTAATTTAATGATAATTTTTTTTACAATGCATTCATCAAAAAGTGGCTAGAAAATAACGATGAAAAAATGTTTGATGAATAAATCATTTAGTTGATGCATTATTATAGAGCAGTCTATAACACAGGGCAGTAAAAGAGGGCAATCTGAAAAACACCAAATCAGAATAATTCAATATTCAGCACATAATCATTACATAATTAATCAGGATATTTCTACGTATTATTTGGAGAGTCGGCGATGCACAAAAACTTCATGGGAAGTTCTATACGACATACTCAAGAGCTAAAATGTACAATTAAAAGAAAAACAAAGAGCTGCCGTTCCAAGGAGTTAAAAAACCCTACTTCATTTGAATTTGAATTTTTATATTAATACGTATATCTTCTAAACGAAGATGTACTATCATATTTAATAAACGTTTTGCCCAAACTCATTTCAAATAATTAATATTCACTTCGCCTTTGATAACCGAAATATTAATTCATTGAATACATTAAGCCAACTCAATAAATTGTACGTGTCCTGCTTAATCGAGATGGAGTTGCTGACTATATATTATTCTGTACCGAAGTTGATTCATTTAACGGATATGTACTGTACATGAGAGGTTTTGTTTACAATTGAACACAGCTTTGTTAACCGATAAGATTAACCGATACTTCCAATCAAAATGCAACAAGTTTAGTGAATCTGTGTAGTGATTGTAATTAAATTCAGTTTTTGTCGAATAGCGCGCATTTCTGGATGCGTTAATATGTAACAACTTTCTGAAATTGAAATGGAGGCGAGGGTGCAATATCGATTGTATAATCAGTTAATCAAACCAAAACGCCATTAATCCATTTTCTCATCGAGCTACAGTTCCCCTTCATCTGAATATAATGACTATTGTTATGAAATTTCAATAAACCGCAAGAACATATTTGAGTCTGATTGAGTTTGTTTTTTAATTAATAAATGTGTGAAACTAAATTCATCTAGGAATAAATGTTCATTCACTTTCACCAAATAGATGTTTTTCTTTACGATTCCTTAACTAAGTTATTTTCCGTCTGGAGTGAATTAACAAATGTATGACCGGATGGCTGCGACAAATAAAAGCTGCAAGTCTTACAGCCATTTGTAAAAACAACATGGATTGCGTCATAAAGAAATCGCCGAAAGCCAAGATTTCACTTTTGGATTTTTAAAAGCGTGGCTCGCGAGAGCCCCAAATGCGCCAAATCCTATCCTCAGTGCAATATCACACATTCTAACAGCCGAAGAGAGACTATGCGATTCGAAAACATTTTAGCACGTTCTGTTAGATTAAAAATATTGAAAGCCTTGGCCCGCTTGTCTTTTTAACTTGTGCCTCTAGAATGTTCCTTTTACCGACGGTAACTGCGCAACACAGAATCCAATCAAGAATTCAATTAAAAAAGTCAGACCAGCGGTTTGCTGGTGGCTTATTATCAATCACGTATAGCAAACGTTCAATTGCAACAAGCTTTAATGCGTCCGTTAGAGTTGCTCTAGAAATTGCAACATCCCTTTGAGCCTTCCCCGTTCTTTATTCATTTCGATTCAGTCGAACATGTTATGCCCTTGTTAGCGCAAAGCTTTGTTTTATTTCCTCCTCATTAATTGCAGAACTTATCTTAAAACGTGCATCTTATCATCCTATCGCCTGAATGGGGGTACTTACAGCATTAGCCAGAGGACTTTATGTTCTTTCCCGAGACCAGACCGTTGTCGGGGCCGCGGCGCTCCGTCTGATTGTTGACCTTGTCTTTCAAGTTCAACTGCAAGGTCAGATCTGGACACAAAGCAATGGCTAGCACGAACTGCAAACACTCCTCAACTTAATTACATTCAATGCAATTGAACTTGGATTTCTACCAACCCCCACTAGCGCAATACTCTCCCATCATCCACCCCCACCCGCAAAATGAAAAATTGCACACCAGAGAAAAAATACAATTTCTGATCTGGGTGGTTTGCTCTTTTCCACTTTGGGTTGTTTCCTTATTTCTGACTGTGGGAAATTTGTCGTTTGGGCGCGTTTTCATAATCGAGAGAAAACAACGCGTCAATTTGCCGTGGGCGCACTTGAACTTGAATTACGCCTGGGGTTTCCAAAAGGGTTTTCACGAGAAAAATCATTATTTTGCGACCAGGATTAGAACTGATCCCGCTAAGTACGTGTAAATCACCTGGATGTAATTTTGACTTCCTTAATGATTTAATAAAATTTACACACGTTTAGCAGCGAACTCACATTGCTATTATTTGGTTGGCTGTTTGATGTCATGTGATGATTCCAAAGACTTGAAATTGCTTTGCGAGCTACACTAACGCATCAGCCGGCGCAGAATATTTTAAAAATGAACTCAGAACAACCCATTAAAGTTTGTAAAAGCATATGAGAGTGAGCCATCTTTAACTGGTCAAATGACTGTAAACAAAATATTGTAGTTAATTGCGCCAAGGTTTAATAAAACCTCGACGGGACATTCACTAAATGTAAATTGTGTGGTTGTTGTGAGCGGCCTACTCCTCTCTATATTTGCTATTTTGTCCGCAATCAGTATTAGAGTCAAAAATATCACGGACAGAATAGTAAGGTCCCATTGCTTCGTGTAAAATTCCCAGTTCTTAGCTTTAATTGAATAACGATATTTATTTTCTTTCTAACTGTCTCTAACCATGTGGTCACAAGCTCATTTTCAGACAATTTGGAAAATCCTTTACAATTTTACGAAGTTGGCCGATTGTATATGAATTTGACACTAGCGCATAGGATTTTTAAATAACTTGTAACCAGGTCGCTATAAAACATCACACAGGCCCACTATAGCGTGTCAACTTAATTTTAAGTTATGTACAGACGTTCCTATATAAGAATAAGTATTTACACATGTTCTCTGCAATCTGTTTTATGATAAACGTATGTAGCTTTGAATATTTATGGGATGCATTTGCACACAAATAACGGCTATGTACAACAGGACATGCATCAATATGTACATAATCACTGTTTATGAGCATCATATCTACCAAGCGTGTCTATGAGAGAATTAATGATCGCTTAAAACAGTTCTGAAATAGAAATAAACAACAAGTTTGCTTTGAGCACTTAATGACATCATTTGAACTCTTAGGGCATGAATAGCAATTTCATACATTCAGAAGCATATTTTACTACCACTGATTGATTTGTGTATTTGACTGTAATGGATAAAACCTGCAAGCATTAAAGAAAGGTTATTGATGCACATTAAAGATGAAGGAAGCGACACTCAAAACTATTTTATTCTCCAGCAACTTAGTTCTTTAGGACGCTATGAACGAACTATGTCTAGTTTTGGATTAATACTTTCAAAGCTGATCTGAATAAGGCAGGTCAAGTACAATTAGATCCTTCCTTTTCTTAATATTGACCTGCGTACCCAGTCACAAATACACTGAGTAAACTCTAATGTGAACACATCACTGGAATTATCCTCATAAAAGCATTTTTTAAACATTCCAAATTCAATACTCTCAGTAATATGTCAATTGCTTCTTTTAGTGACGCAGTTAATGTTGTACGAGGTAAATTAGACTTCATATATTAATCTGTACAAGCACAGTTAACATCAGTTACAGACAGCCATAAGAACAGCTATTGCTGTTTCTAAACATAGTACTTTGGGCAGTTTCTTTAGCGTGTCCCAGTGAAACGGGTCTCATTGTCTTTATGATTATTATTGACTGAATTATAAACGTCGCTAGTGCTAGATGGCTTCAGATACCTTTTGGTTTCAACGTCTTGCGTTCATCTTCCCTTTGACATTATTTAAGCTTGACTTTACTAAAACCATGAATGCATGCGTGAGCGGATTTACAATTGTGGCAAAAGTATAATTTATATTCAACAATAGCATTTTCACGCTTTTGCGCCTTATGGTTTAAATTGGCATGAGGGTCGCAAACACTTCGATCAGTTTACAGCTAGTTCACGAGTTCACAAAGATGTTTTAAGGGTTTCTCATTAGATCTAAAAATGCTTGGCTGCCCTCGGAGGGTTTTTTTTGTATTTCCGAATTGCTAAAGGTGAAAAACCTGCACCGTTGTTTGCAACGCACATATTTGATACAATAGTGTTAACAACTCCTTTTGCAAGGACAGACGCGATTAGCTGAACCGAATTCTACATTCATTTGACTGACCGCCTGACTGTTTTTGTATTTTGGGTTATATGTGTGTGTTCCAGCGACCGCATGTACGTTTGTGCACACAGGCACGCGTGTTCCGTGTGTGGGAGAGGAAGGTTATCCTAGCACTGGTCCTTTAATTATTTGGATGGACAACATTCTCAACCATATAAACAAAGCTTGAACGGAAAGAACTGTGTTAGTTCTTGTTTGCTTAATCTTTTTTTTAAAAAATATACATTTATTTTGTACTATTTCGAGCGCTCTTTAAATTCATTCTGTTTGTTGAAACAAAGGTTGCAAATGGGCGGCTGTGCTCATGTTATGAAGCAATTAGCCAGAAGGTGGCACACTTGTTCTATTTATCGTAACACTATCAGATCAGCCCACCAAAAACCGTTCGATTATTCATGAGCAACCAGACGTCAAGATCATTGGCTAATACGCACGTGACTGTCAAGGTCAAAGTCAAAGGTTTATCGATGTTATTGGATCTAAGTACCCAAAGATGGTAGCAAGTTGTAGTTGATACTTGCTTACAATGTCCTTAGCAACGTCGACCCTCACCTTATCCCTACTCCTGCACCCCAACATGGGCAATCCATACTCAACATGGTTGCACATTCATGTACTTTCTAATCACCAAGAACCTATGCACTTCGATATCATTAAAAGTACATAGGTGATTTCCTAACGCTAAGCCCGGTTCAGTAAAGTGGCAGCTTTATCTAGACAGCGATCGGAAAGCTTCTCTTCTCACCAAAATCTTCCTTAATTGAATTTCAGTTGCAGCAAGTAATTCACTGGTTTGTGCCCTCAATACTAATGATCAGTCGTCTGAAAACCAGGCGACCAGCCAAACACTATTTAAAGTGTGAAGTCCAAGACGAATGTTCATTTGTGTGATAGCGCCCGGCTTCAGCCAGTATAATTTGCCGATGTCTTTCTTTCATTCAAATAAAACAAAGAACCGCGGGTGCTGGAAATCTAAAACAACAACAGGAATCGTTGGAGAGTGTTTTTGCATCAATTTCTGTATTTTCTTTCTTTCATTTCGTTTTTCCTTTTTACAAAAGCAGTGAGTTATTTCTGGATACGCACCAATTTCGTCCAACTTTGTTTAAAATACTTCAATTAATTTTACGAATTTACTTTAAGGGAACGCATTTACTGATTTTAAAACTGTTAATATAGTTAATTGTACCCTTCCAGAAAGTAGGCTTTGCCTCAATTACAATTTCTCAACGTTTGTTTTGTGATCTAATCAACATATTAAATTTAAAAACCTATTGTTACTGCCAAGCGCGAAAAGCTACGAGAATCCATTTATCCTTTTAAAATCAAGATGACTTAGATGAAACTAATTTATACATTTTGAAAACATAAAGCAGTAGATGTATCATACAACTTCAGGTTTACTTAATAACTGTTCATTATCTCATTGCATCTCATTGCATTATAAATCAGTAACAATATCACTTCATTGGTTTCTCATATATTATAAGAAATATGTTATATACCAAAGGGCCATTGCTACTATCATTAGATGGGTGTGGAATGTAAGCACATTCCCTGAAAAACTAATATGGTCACAAAACGTTCAACCCTATTTTTCTTATTATTAACATTTCCTCTCAAACCTTTGAGATTATAAACAGCTTTCAGGCGGTTTTACTGCAATCATTGCCAAAACTCGACAGTTTAATACGTAACCCAAACAAAACATAAAATTAGCATCTACACCAGTAAGACATACGTTACATACCTCCACTAAAACATGACTGATAATAAACAGTGATGTCGGTATGGTTACAGCGTTGTTATAATTAAATGTACATTCTGACCATCTATTTTAGTCCATTTTAATGGCATTCCATATCATCTCCTCCGTTACAATATGAAAAGCAGGAGGACATGTTAGCATTCTGCAGGCAAGGCTCCGTGAAATAAGTGTGCATTTAAACCTGGTCTGTCAAAATCGTCTTTCGCACTGTTGTGATAAATTTCCCCAATTGAACAGTTTCAATTACCTTTTTTTTAATAATAAAAAGGGAGTAATAACTAAGGTGTGTTGCTTTTTACTTTCGCGATGACTTTCTTTTCCTTCACTCTTCTGTTTTGAAACCAGATGGTGATCTGCCGTTCGCTCAGGTTTGTGGCCGCCGAGATCTTCCTCCTCTTGTCTTTCGTGATGAATTTATTTGTCGCATATTCTCTCTCCAGTTCTTTGAGTTGGACTTTGGTGTAAGGAATCCTTTTCTTCCTCCCGCGCCGAAAGGAACTTCCATCCTGTTGGTGAGCTGCAACATCTGCTGTGTGTAACCAGACACGCCCCGCCAAAAAAGCACAGAAAACAACATCAGAAAAAGAAAGTGCAACATTGAAAATAATGCAGATAAATTAATTTAAAACAAACTTATGACTATGGATTTTCAGATTCTTAAAGGAATATGTACAACTATGCCCATGTGGCAATGAGCCCTGAGGAGTTAATTCTGCAACAAACGTATTAACATACAAGGCTGTGCAACAAAAGCACAGCTCTGCAACTGATGATATTCTGAGTTCCTTCACTGAAAGCATGAAATATAACTCTACATTTTTCAATCCTGTTCTAAATTATCAGAAATGATTATCTGACAAATGCTTAAAACCGTGATGATGCCAATCGAATTAAATATGTAATGTTTGGAATGGCTCATTCTTCTCTGAGAGAATGCAACAATAACCTGTTACCTGCCAGAGTGGATTTCCAGAGGTGTCCTGATTGTGGCTGTTCCTTAGAGCAGCACATCTGACTATTCCACCCATTAAGGGCCCAGGGCTGGTAGCCTTCCATAGGCAACAAGGCTTCGTGTCTCGGCTCTCCCGCGCCACTGATAGTTTGGACCACAGAAACGTCCAGATAGCTGGGCATTGGTTGGTAGGCACTCGCGTAGCCATGGTAGAAAGCGAATTCCTTCGGTCGGCCTGGGTACTCATCAGTGGGGACAGAACTGTCTATGTATTTGTCTCCTGGGTAACTAGATAGGGCGGCAGGCTGGGTGCAAGGCTTGATTGAACTTCGACCCATTCGACAGGAGTAGTAGCCGCTCCCGAAATATCCATACGGTAAAGGGGCGGCGGTGGAGGCCTGGGGAACTGGGCACGGGGTGCATTGCTTGCCGGGTTCCACTCCCCCAGGGCCGGAGACGTCGACTGTTGAATAGCTAGAACTGTGAACCAAAGGTGAAGGGTGAGCTCCGAGGGCAGAATGTGCCATCAAATTCCTGCACTGGTTCGCAGAGAAATTGCCGGCACCAACAAAACCTTCCATTACCCCGCTATTCTTGTTAACCTCCTCCGAGTTGCTGTCATACAGGAACATCACAGTGTCGACCCAGCGCGGCTTGAGAAGCAGTGACACTGTCATATCACGTTCAGCATTGGCTCTACAGTTCCTTTTAAGAGACGCAGGACTGAGAGCAATAGCGAATTTCTCCCAGCTAACTGCACTGACGCACAAGCCCGGGTTAAAAAAACACGCACGCCCATTGGCTGCCCGGGAATCACATGCTATGCAAACACTGACAATAAAACTTGCCGCAGAATTGGCAAAGAAAGATTAATCGCGAAATAGAAAATATTAAAAGCACGCGTTAAAGAATGCATAGTAGTTGCAATTATAGAAAGTGGGGGAATTGCGTTGGGCAAATCACATTGAACAAACCGCACATTTTCCATTGAAATTAAACGATGTGACACATGAACTAAATAAAGATATTTTCAGTATCTGGAATCTCTCTGCTGCATAATCGGCGATGTATTTGATTCAGTTTGATGGGGTACAGTTTCCTGTTTTTAATCCTGTTTCGGGATAAATGGTTTTCCTCCCAGTGCTGAGACGTTTGACATTCTTATTGCCGCGCCAACAGTACCTCGTGTGTATTGGTCGATTAAGGGTTTCCTTTGGCAATTCGTTTGCGTTAGAACTAATCCGTGAAATCTTTCCCTTCTTAACTTTTGTTCCCCCCAAGTTGCCAAAAGAAGCCCAAAATTTCGAAGTTGGTGAATCCAGGCTGAAGAGAAGCGTCTGGCTCTGTCAGCAATTCTAGAAACCAAGATTTCTTGGCTATTGCTATGTTTCTGTCAGGCCCACTGGGTTGTACGTTACAACTAATGAGAGAATGGTAGTTGGTTAGCATCACTTTTTAATTGAAAAATAATAACGATGAAGTGTTAAATTATATAAAACAGTTACTCTTCACATAAAACCAATGCTTTCAGATAATGTGCGTGGAAAGTTTTAAATTCCGACGCATTTGCACCACCTTCCAGTAATCTACAGCATATTAATAAAACATATATACTCATACATCAGAACACCTCCTGCATGTACATGTACAATATATTGCTTTATTCTGTCATCAATCTTGGTTATCTAAAGCTAAGCTAAAATATGTAATGGTGTATCAGACATTCGGTTCAAAACCCTATGACAACTTTGCGCCATTCCCCACATCAACAGAGTGTCTATACATTAATCAAAATAGCATTGCAGCACTGCATTCCTGGTGAAGCCGTTGACAATTTATATGCGACCTGCCAGTCACGAGGCATCCCATTCCTGTGAAATTGTGTATTCTACATGCTGCCATTCTATTGTCCTTACTGTGTGCCACCTTAGTTTGTACCGTGCAGTTCCCTATCCAGCCTCCACAAATCAGTTTCACTCGTTAAAGTCTTAGTAATTGACAGAGATTTAGTACAGTAAAATAGGAAATTGTAACACCGTTGCGATAGTCCTTATAAGAAGGCTTTAAAAGGATCTTATCAGCATTTATTCACTCAAATATCATAAAAATGTATTCCGATTTTAATCGCCGGTTTTATTTTCAAGCCATGCATTTTATTTCACAGTAATCGCAAATCAAACGGTATTCTTCCTAAAGTCACCCCGGTCTTTAGATGTGCCCTACCGAGCTATATCTTTTCTTAGATTTATTTCCATTTGTTTCGAACAGGTTTCAAACGAACCTGTTTGGAATTATTATGTTTTTGGTGGAATGCAGATTTCAGGCTCGCACAGATTCTAGATTGATTTAGATGGCCCTACTTTCTGCATCCCGCCGCAAGAAGCAAATACTTCAACTGCACATATGAGGCGGGGTACTTATTGTCAGATCAAAGGTGCTAGGTAGATGCAGTCTGTAATATTTGATATCGGCAAATTATGGCCGATGCCATCATTTAAGTGTAGTAGGATACGGTTTGATTTTAACCCCACGTGAGAGCAAAGGGACATCTTACTATTTTAAAAAGTCCGCCTGTGATTGGCTCACAAATCTCTTCCTGATTTAAAAAGCCAGGGCTATTAAGTTGGCGTTGCTGCTGATATTCGCATCCGGAGAGAAGAGCAAAGTATTTTTTTCAATTTCTTTCGTAATGTTCATTGCGGCAGTGACATGTTGGAACGATGTGGCAATATTGTAACGAAACTGCTCCTTGTTCATTTGTAAATCGTTACCAACCATGAAAACAGAGCGAAGCAAACTTTTTTTTTTAAAAAGGGACAACTTCTAAAATGTGGCATTAAGTTGAAAATTAACTTATGGGCATGAAATAAAACTTGGCAGCTAAATGGTGCATTTGGTGGCACTGACATTGCTGTGGGATGAATAAAAAAAATCTTAAAACAGGATATAGGTTTTAAAAAGTCACTATTAGCACTGAGTAAAGCGGGCCTTGCTCAGTAGAGGAATAGAGGAATCAATTGCAAAATGCTACTCTTTTTCTCAATAAAATTCATGCAGATCAATGGACCAATAAATGGTAGGTTTAAAGAGATTTAACGGTCTAGCCACTAAAATAGAACTCAAACGTTCGTGGGGCGTCTTTGGAAGTAATAAGGTGCTACAGTCTTTTTCCCTTTCCTCCGCTCTGAAGCCGTCAGAAGACAAAGGCTTTAATATTATGTGATGTTTCCAATTTATTTAAACAACACTTTACGATAAATATCGGATTCCAATATTTATCTCGAACGCTGTCAGTCTGCCGAATGAACCTCCCATTAAAACACGTCAAATAAAAATAAACGTGTGCGCTGAATCATGATCAACGACTCTTGTCAAGAAGCACAAAATGTCAAACATATTTATAAAGAAATAATGTATATCGGAAACACCACGACTAAAGAAAGTCGTACTTCCTCTAGTAATATTTAATTGCTGCATCTGCTCCGAGCTATCTTCTGCAGTTTTCAGAATATCTCTTCCTATCATTCCCTCTATCTGTTTATGAACGCTCAAATCAAAAGAAAACTTCTTTTACTGCCTACTTAATTGTGCCAGCAATGTTTTAAAAGTACTAAACAATACACAAGTGATGTGTTAACGCTTTTATATGTGACTAACCGCAGATGGCTGTTAGTTTATTTTCCAGCATAATACCAAAATATCACATTAAATTCAAGACGGCGGGTGATATGAAGTTTAGCAATGACAGCAAAACATTTCTGTTATTCATCCGCAGTTAATTTGCTTGTCTTTAAAATACCGCTGAATTATATTAATATCATTTAAAGTTTAGAAAGACTGATTAACTAATGCAAAATATGTCTGCCAGGGCGATTTATGATTTTAATCTGTAATATTTGCCTTTTTAACATATGTGCAAATTCTGGAAACTTGTTTGTATTTTGACGCTTCAATGCTGAAGTGAGCAGCAGTCCTGTTTGTTTAACGCGCAAATCTTGCGTCTGTGTTTGAAAAACATTGCAGCAGAGAGAAGGTTGGAGGAGGGGAAGTTAGGCCAAGGACGAGACATATGTAATTAAAGAAGAGTCGGCTTTTTTACATACGAGTTAGACACGGCTGAAGGCCAAGGTCAAGGTGAAAGTTAAGAGTCTAGCCGCTCAGAGAGCTGTCATTCAAGTTCTTTTCCTTCCCGTCTGAGTCCCATCAAAACAAAACCCCTGATCGCTTCGCTGCTTCTTTTATTCGTTGAGTACAGCATTCGGAAGCCAAAACTCCTTAGGCAGTGCGGTTCACATGATGGTGTGAGACACACTAATTTAACGCGGGAGAATACTGTTTTCCAAGAGGTTCCAAGTAATCTAATAGAATATCCTTTTGCGCCACCTGGAACAGTTCAGCTTGTATGAACTAAACGACCCGAAATAAGGGGTATATGCCTTCCTGTTTGTATGTGTTTTCTTAGAATGTAAGAAAAAAGACTATTCTGGTGTCACTTTCCCATATTACAATTCTGTACTTTTATCAACCTGTGTTAACAGAACACATTTCGTGAGTCACAGGAACAGTATCAATATAACCAGACTTCAGGTAAATGGAACCAATAGTAAGAAAAAAAGCGGATATGCAATAGTGAACCACTACTTGAGATTAGTAAACACGCTTTAAATAGGTATCGATTTTATTTGTACTCGCAGTTGTGTACATGTCCTGGTTAGTGGACATTTTCAATTTTAAAAACAAAGCCGCAGAAATGTACGAAGACCATTATCACTGTGTTTTATTGTATGTATGTTCACTGCATGGGCCTTCATAGAATAGGGTTAGAGGTGTTGGATCTAATGCCGTGCCCACACCAAAGTTGCAGTCTAGCAAGTTTCATTCTCTCCAAGGCATCACAATATTGCCAATTATAAGGCGGAGTGATGGTAATTTGGATTCAGAAACTATGTAGATGACTAAAGTGGCATGATTCCAAAGCAATCACTGGCAAAATCTCCCCGATCGCCCATCAGTTTACTGGTTTTGAAAAAGTATCAAATAAACCGGAATTTCAGTAAAGCGTCAATATTGGCTATTAGGATGAAATAGTTTTTGACTGCCTGGGGGAGGGTTCCAGCCGAGCTAACACCACACATGGACCAGACAGGCGACAATCCAGTGTGACCTGGCACAACCTCAACCGACTCGCTTTTTGTTTAAGGTTTTCTTTTAATTCGTAAACGCACATATTTTTACCAGTCAACAGATACCCGGCTGTGTAATATTCCATTCTTTTTATAAAAGCAGTTGTTCCATTTTTCTTCAAGCTATTTTTTTTTTGCGAGACCTACATGGTGTTTTGAATGACAACTTCTGTGGCAATAGATCATGAATGTATTGAGGACGGGTCGCATACGCACTTTATATATGATAGTAAGGAAAAAAATCGTTTTATGAAATTAGGTGTTGAGTAATTTAAATGGCCGAGAGAAAGGGTAAGGTCATGCTAACCCTACTCCCGAATTTCGCACACATTTGCGTTGCATGGCCTCTGTCTTCGCTGGTCGCCGCTTTACTCAACGATTACTGATCTGGACAGTGTATTCGCGATCCCCCCTCCCCCACACTGGTGGTCGGCAATCACTCGCTAACGAGTATGATCGTCTACCCAGGAATTTCTTAGAAAATTGCATAATTCTGATTTTTTAAAAATAGTTTTTCACTGGTCATTTGAGGTATTTAGTTGAAAAAAAAACTTTTTGATTTTGCTTTAGGAGAGAAATGTTGGCTATTTGGGTGAAATAGTTTTTGACTGCCTGGGGGAGGGTTCCAACCGAGCAAACACTACACGTCGTGTTGACATGACTAAACTGGACACATTTGAAATGGGAATATATGCCATTTGACATTCCGTTTTGTAAGTAAGGATTAACTAAATCTTAGCAACCAATATGTAGCATATTTTCTCGTTTCTGCCATCAGTAGGTATGGAAATGCTACGTCCCCAATCTCTGTGATGGATAGATCCCTCTTTCCTCTGGGTAGTTACAACATGATTTGCCTAAAGGGTATTTTTAATGTGGGGAGAAGGTTTGAGGCCTTACCGCGCTGAGTTGTGAAACGTGCAAAAATTAGCAAATTTGGATACACTTAATACAAAATACTTGAAAGTGATATTTGAAAATTAAATTCCCTATCACAAGAATGAACCAGACTGCAAAAGGATCCACACTGCCTTTGTATTTATTTATGTTACATTCCGCCTGCTTTTTTTAACTGTACGAGCAATGACCGGATCCTAATTAATATTTAGTAATCTTTATGTTCAAACGATCTCGTTTGTGTAGCGCCGCTTAAAAAACAAAATAAAAACGGAATAACTTTAAAAAGTTTCCCCAATTTCAGTCAGGTGTGTTTAAAGTTTTTGTTTTGCAGCAATAACTCAGTCTGGATTGTTTTCCTTTTTTTAATTTTGAAAAATCTTTCACGAATGAAGCAATGAAACGAAGAGAGGAGAAACGTTCCAAAAAGATATTACGACTGTACATTTTTACATCATGTTTTCGTTTAGTAGTCATACTATATTGCAGTTGGTTTTTCTATTTTTAGTTGAGAACATTCAATGAAAATCAAGGGACGAGGTAGAAATAGCGCCTATGCCAAGACCTGCGACCCACATTCATAAAGGAAATATCATTTTCGGACATTTCATGACCAAGTCCACACACAGATCCATCCGTACATTGGATAAAATGAATTGCATCTGATCCAAGTAAATACAAAGCAAGAATGGGTAGGAACGCGGTATAGGCGAAGCTGGAATAAAACCATGGAAATGGTCAATAAACCTCCCAGTGTAAAGTAAACCAGAACTATCAACCTTTCGACCGTGGATTCTGAAACGTATTGAATTAAGTTTTTCTTTCAGCGTTCTATTCAAAGCTAAATATCTTTTGAATGTTTGCCTGATGTAACTAACATATAATTTTGCAATTTTCGTCAATTCACGGGATATTTTGCTGTAACAAGAAACAAGAACTAAATTTCACCAAATTTAAAAGGTCCTCAGAAAAATAATAACGTTTAACGTAGAAGCTGCAAAGAGATCTTAGGGCTAATTGGATGAAATGGTATGGGGAGAAAGCGCGAACAGGTACTGAATTGGTTGATTGGCAAAATATCAGATTGAATGGCGGAGAACTCTCTAAGGGCCGAATAGCCTGATACTGCTGCTAATTTCTGTTTCCCTGTTTCTCGGTTGAATGAGTTCCCTCAATTCAAGAATGCTGGATTATTAACTACTGGAGGGGGTGGAGAAGAACAGGACGAAGGGTTTATAGATGAACGTTATCACTTTGTCTAGCAAAGAAGATGCAAACTTGTTCTTCTCCGACAATTCGAATTGTCTAAAGGTGGAAAAAGCAATTTCTCAATCGTTCTTCTAATACCAAGCAACCTGGAGAGTAATAAGTAGAAGTACATTGAAAAGTCTTAACCTGCCGAAATACTGACCTAATGCAGACATATGAGAGTATACTAAATAGTTCTTCGTGGACCGACACGAGCATTATGGGCTGAACGGTCTCCTAGTGCATGTATATTTTCAATTATTTTTAATATGGTAAGGGTCATAAACGGTCACTAGAATGTCCACGAATTGCACATTTCGAATTCACTCGTCAACTAGAATAATGAAAGATTTCTGGTCAACGTCACTCAATTCTAGCATCTATAGTCAGAATTAAAACATAAGACAATGCTCGCGTATTAAATCGCAACAAAGGGTGGATACACTGTATCGGGATGGAGCTTATTGAGGCAACACTTGAGGATGAGCGAATTTGCAAGCAAATACGCTGAGATGGAGTGACATGAACGCACAGAGAGGGAAAGACAGACATGGATATTTCACTTCTGCTCTTTGGTGTTATGGTCAAAAGAGAGAGACAGACAGGGATGGGGGTGGAGTTGCACAGACGTTGACTGAGGTAGAGGCTGACAAGAACAGACGAACAGTGATAGACGGACAGACAAACGGTGAGGTGCAGACAGAAACGACGACAGACACAAACACAGGCAGAAAGAAACGATAAATAAAGCCTTGGAATGAACCATTCCGGCGTACTCGTCTTCGGGTACGCAGATGCGTCACGCTGTGCAATGTTCCAATCAGAAGAGAAAACTATCTGAGGGATAGGCAGAGCTTTCTAACCTTGAACTTGACATTATCAGGCCGTGGCTTTGCAGCACCGTCGGTGGACTGAGGATTTGCATTGAAGTGAACACATAACTGAAAAGTGTAAAATGTACGGAAAGTTTAATTCATAAGTAAAATACAGAGAAAGATTGAAGCATGAAAGAAGTTAGACCAGGGATATACTAGGAGATTTATTTTCATAAAATGTTCAGGCACTTTAGAATGTTGTTTCTGTTGCTCGATGTTGACAAATTGAATAAACACCAAAGAAATCGTTACAACGAAGGTGGCAACTTGTCTCTTTCCTGCACATACTTTCAAAAGATATATAAAAGACATATATATATAAGGTGCGTTTGTCTATGTTCCCTTCACAGATGGGGTGCTGTAATGCGCAAGGCTTGTAGTTCATATTTACCTCTTACAATGCAGACTTCCCTTATTCAAAAACAATCCGATTTTATTATCCTGAGTAAGGAAGCTTACCTTGATGTCGGGTAAATGAAAAATTGTGTCCTGATTGGTTCTGAGATAATTATGTTTTCCCAATCCATATCCCTCTATTTGCAGTGAATTTGCTTTTGTAGTGCTGGCTGTTTATAAGAACTTAAACAGAATTTATGCACCACCTTCACGAATCTTTTCCCCGACAAACGGTAGTCGCCCGTTTTAAACACATTTTCTGTGATGTTGACGGTTAAATTGTCAAAAAGTACATTTAGCGATTTTAAGATAAAAAGTTGATTGCTTTGGTCTTTGGTGAAAGCTCATATTGTTCTGACCTTGAGTTTTCATGCCCTGGTCAGGCTTAATATTGGTCTACTAGCCTAGTTTATTTGATGCTTCATGTCTCTCCCGCTGCTGTTTTTCCCCTTCAGAGTCTTAGTACAAAGCGTTGATATGTATAAATAGGAGAAAACCAGTTCAGTTGCGTTATCAAAGTGCTGCAACAACAACAAAAAGTTAGCCCGTAGTCTACACGTAGGAAGATGGATATATTTATACAATAGGCACTCTGAAGTATTTCTGCAATTATCGGAATATGAAGGCATTAATAATTCACTTCAGTAATTGCGAGATATGGACAGATTGACATTCTGATCAATGTGATTGTCATGCTATGTATTAATATGTTCGCAGTGCATCGTTGCTGCCATGTTAAAACGCGCATTAATGTTAATATGTGCAAAATAATCGTTTTATCGATATAGCATTGGACTAAATGTTATTTTAAATTTCCTATTAAACTACTCTATACATTTTCCAGATCCGGAAACTCATTCCCACGCTTCCTTGAATTAAACATTACAGTAAAGTTTGTTTGTATGTGTGTTCTGTACAAAGCTTTGAAATGTGTTAGTTTGAAATAGAGGACAGACGTGTCAAACGCCACGTTGCTTGGCTTTGATTTGTCGGTGTAAATTTATTTATTATTGAGTATTCTACTCACTGGAAAAATAACATCCTGGCAACGTTGTTAAGTTGTCAGTAACATCATATTACACTTGTATTTTTAACCGTTCAGAACATGTCTAGCGTTGTGCCAGTTTTATCGCTGATTGCTTTTTATTTGAAGTTGAGGAAGATTTGACGTTTGCTCCTTTTGTGTTTGCTGTTTTAACATGAAAAGAACAATCCCTGTAGAGAATTAAACATTTTGACACATTCCCTTGAATCTATTCGGAGAGATATGTTTCGTCTTTATTGTTAAAAGTAAATAATTAGAAGGATTTTACTGAAGACAAAAAAAGGAAACTAAAATAGAGTCAATGTTATCCCAAAATACTTTATCTCCTAGACAATTAAAATAATTTTAGCAAAATATAAAACATTTGGAAGACACATTTAGATTGTGTTTAATGTACGACTTTTCCATATTTGACATAAAGTCCTAATGCTTGATTATAAACAAAATATTGTGTCATTAGATCGACTAATTCGGCACGCAGCAATTGTAGAAGTAAGTAAATGAATCTCTGTATTAGGTTTCACGCTTGAATTAGCAGAATATTGCATGTTCGCAAAATTTTATGTACTGATGCACAGTAAGTGTCAGAAGCGCCCTCAGGCAAGTTACTTCCTAATGGAATGCTCTGAAGGAGAAAATAATTGAATACTAACTTCTTTATCTGTCTTGTAAAAAAATAATGTGGAGTGCCGACGTTGGACTGTGTGGGCAAAGTTAAAAACCACACTACAGGAGCTACCTGATGAAGGAACCACTTTCCGAATGCTTGTACTTCCAAATAAACCTGTTCGACAATAACCTGGTGTTGCGTGATTTTTAACTTTGTAAAAGATAGTCTAAGGTTTCCTGACAGTACAATAACTTTGCTTATCTTAGTAACAAGGACAGAACCACAGAATGGTTTCAGGACACAAGGTGACCATTCGGACCGTCATGTTTATGCGGGCTTTCCGAAGATATGATTTGCTTAATTCTACTCCTTGATCTTCTCCCTGTATAGCTTTATACGCTTCCCTCCAAACCGTAGTTGCTGCTTTTTTTATTCCTGATGAAGGGCTTTTGCCCGAAACGTCGATTTTGCCTGTCCTCGGATGCTGCCTGAATTGCTGTGCTCTTCCAGCACCACTGATCCAGAACGTAGTTGCAGAGTCTCCAACGTACGTGAGATCAGAAGTTTTATTCTTGTGCAAAAGACAGACGCGATACAAAGAGATGCGATAATAGAAAACAAACACTTGCCACCGGAAACAGGCCAACTATTCAAGTATAACACCTGATCGATTGGCTGTAACATAACCTCTGGCAAAACTGGATATTTATATTTGAATCGGGTTCCCCTTTTTCTACGGGTTAAAACTTCAGACAGCCAGTCAATAATATTCCATTATCTTTATTGCCTTTCATTCCTTCAGTTTAAAGGCATGTATTGCCTGTAAATGGATGAAACATTTTCTTGAAAAAAAATTCGTCCTTTTGAATACCCTTGCCAATTTTTATAGGTGCGCCATCGAGAGCATTCTACCTGGATGTACCACTACTTGGTATGGCAACTGTACCATTCAAGATCGGAGACGGTTATTTATATTTGTGGTGAACTAGGCCCGAACAATCTCATAGACCAACCTCCCATCTATAGAATCCATCTACCAGGCCCGCTGTCAAGGAAAGGCCGCCAACATTCTTAAAGATTCATCCCACCCTGGCGTTGTTTTTCTACAACCTCTACTATCGGGGAGTAGGTACAGAAGCCTGAACACACGCACCAGCCAGTTTCGTAACAGCTTCTGCCCTACTGTTGTTAAAATACTGAATGGACTCACAAACTCTAAAAATTCGCCTATCCCTGTGTTTTTGTTTTTGCCGCTGTTTACCTATTATTTACTATTTATGCTACTTAACTGTGTAATCTGCCTGTACTACTCGCAAGCCAAAGCTTTTTACTGTGCCTCGGTACACGTGGCAATAAATTCAATTCAATTCAATTTACTTTTAACTTTTTTTTAGCCTTGACAGTCTGCTATGGACAGTACCTACTTTGCTGATGTTGAGAGAATATTCAACAATAGTTTCGCTGAGAATGACTTTTTTTGCGTCGTCCAAGCTTAGTGTGTGGAGAAATGAGATTTTTATGTTCAATTTAGGACCTTTCCTTTAATTGGCTGAGACCAGTCCGCGGACAAAATCGGAACCTTGTAGCTCTTGATGTCCAGGTGCAGATTCTAAATTTATTCCACAAATTAAGGAACAAAGATGGTGACCTGAAACGCTGATATATTTGGTTCAGTTTTCTCCATTCGCTGTGCAGTTACAAACGAGCTCTGTTCTATGTGGCAAAGCCATTATCCAATTGCCACTTTCCTGTAAACAAGGACGTTTCAATATCAAGGTTGCATTTGTGAAACTCGAGCAACTGACGTTCCAACGTTAAACTTTCTAAACAATGCATTTTGAATGATAAAAGTACGCGTAAGGATTTGATAAACAAAAGTCACGTCAATATAGAAATTGATTGCAAGTGCAGTTATTTTGAGCCACACCCTCACAACTTTAATTTCGTGTCTTAAAAACTCAAGATTCATATTCTGCTATTGTTAGGCATTGTTGTCGTCTGTTTAGGCTTGTCTGGGGAAAATAATCGTTTGGTGATCTTTATTTCCTAATGCAATAAAAGTTTAGCATTTAATTACTTCAACGAAATTCACTAATCACTGTCCATCTAATGCAATATAATATAAAAATAACGAAGAGCATAGATGCATTCATCTTTGGTGCCAATAATGGTGGCGATGCCCTTTTCAATGACGTAATGGGTGATCTGGTCTTAACTCCGCCCACATGCCACTGCTCCATATCATTTCATATTCTGCTTCATAAAAATCTATTGAATTCAGATCTAAATTAAACTAAGTTAGCATTTACTGTTTTTTGAGTGTGAAAGGGAAAGAGTTTCACAATTCTACCACTTTTTACGAAAATAATTGCCTCCTTGCTTGTCTCTTGGATTTGATTTCAATGTTTTGTCCCTTGCACCATATTAACCAAACGGAAAAAAAGACTACAGCGTGATTTTTCGTTTGCCTTGTAGGTAGTTAATCATACCCCCTCCAATGGGTCCTGCAAAAGCTCGTGATCTTCAATTCTCCTGTGCTCACCGTCCAATAATGATATATGATAACTCGCCAAGGCATGGCTGGCTAGATCCATGAATATTTAGATATCCGTGTTAATCCAACGTGTCATAGAGAAGAGTCAAACACTACTTGAAACTGTTGACATTTATTGACTTTTAAAATATCCATGAATTAATTTTTCTGACATATTGAAAAACTTACGAAGTAGTATTTGCTTCACTTCATTAAGCAATATTATTGAATGATTATCTCACAAGGTTGAGCACAGAAGCGTCGTTTATAGCTCCTACACATTGACATCAACAGTTGCTTCACATAATACGGTGCAGAAGGAGGTCATTCGGCCCATTCTCTGCACTGGGACTCAGAATGACTATAATGACTTGGTGCCTTTCTCTCATCCTTCCCATGCACATTATTTTTATTTTCAAAATCTCCAGTGCATCGGTGGAACCTGCCTCCATCACAGCTGCAGGCAACGCAATTCAGACTCTAACTACTCGCCAGGCGTATAGGTCTTTTTTTTATTCATTTCTCTTGCAAATATTTGCTTCTTCATTTAGATCAATGTTTTTGATTTGCATGTTTTTCATTTATCCCCCGTATCATATTACTTATCTTCTATATTTCCTGTAATCCAAATCCTCCGTGCTCAACTTGTAGGCTGTTGTTCAGTTATTAAGCATATTCAAGACTAAGTGCAATAGAATATTTTGTTGCAAGGGGATGGGGCGCAGGAAGGGTCGGTGAGTTAGTATTGATGGAAGAGATAATGTATGATCCATTACGCTTGTTCCCATTTCTTATGATCCAACTTCAAAATTATGGAGCAGAGAAAAATTGGTCTCGTGGTTTGCGCAGACTTATTGCAAATACTTTCATTTCCCCTTCTTGTTAATTTGGGTGAGATGGTGATTACTTTATTTTACCATGTGTTTGCACACTAAGCGCAATCAATGCAATCTGGAAGAACCAAATGGTTTTGGCAGGGATGAACATTGGGATCACATTTCTCCAAAGGTAAGCCATTTCAATTTTAACAACCACACCCCAACTTTTACTTTGGAGTGCTGGCATGAATATCGAATCACATCACTGGCTTGGCTTCTTTGCAGAGAAGAACAATTTCCATTTATGTGGCGTCTTTTCCCATGAATGTCCACAAACAAAACACGAGACTGAAGAATGCAATAACAGGCTTCTAATACCTGATGGAGGACAAATTGTAGGCTATGTGGTTGACAAGGGTGTATTTACCACACAACGTAGTGTTGGTCAATCGTGACCACAACTAAGCGGGGCATAATTGGAGCACATTGAATTGGGACTTCTTGTTTCCCTCTTGTTCGCTTAGAGGTCAAAGTTCCTGCAAATTTATGTACTAAACACCACACTACCCGATCCCTCCCCCCGATTCTCCTTCTGCATTAGGGGTAAAGAATCATTAGAAGTTCTGATAAATTGATCATTCTGTATACAAAGCTGATTTAAGTCTAAATCTTTCCCGAACTGGATTGCTAACTGACTCCAGGTTTCTGCCGCAACGTTGGCATGGGCATAAAGCGAACTCCACAAGCCATGTCTTTATATTGCTCCTTAAGTAGCCTGCACGAGGTCTTTACGGTTTTTTTTCTCAATTCGACCCAGCTCCCACCTGTCCTTTAACGGGAAAAGTTCCATCCCGTGCTTCGCAGTCTATTAATCATTATGATGATGTTGCGTGTTCTTCTAGCATTGTCCATAAAATCTCAATGTTGCGGAGAATCTCGCCTGGTGTTTTTGCGCAGTTTGTCACGTCCCTCAACGAATTCCTTTCTTGAATTCATGCGGTTTGCATTACGCCCTTTCAAAAGACAGATGGACTGTAGTAAAGGGATCATATTCGCGTCCAGTTATATTTGAGGTGAACGCGGCATAAATCCTTAATTTTTTCCCCCACTGCACTGCGGGGTATGCTTGAACGGTTAAAAACAACCCAGCAGCTTCCCGGCTCAACAAAAAGGCGAGGGGGATGGGCGGAGGAAGTCGGGTAGGTGGGCCAGACGAAACATAAGGTCACTTTGCCAATCTTACTTATTTAATTAAGTAAGGAGGAACTGTAATTTTTGCTTTGCTTAAATATTTTTGAAATGGTCTCTAGAACAAATTCGGAAAGTTAACTTTGCGAGAAATCTGACTCGATCGAAGTTTCCTGGCTGGATTCGCAAATCACTGCACACAAACCATGGCAATTCTCGATTTGGCTCTTCCAGCTGTGACTTAATTTCTTTAGGCTGCAGATAATTCTTAGTTCAGCCTGTGGAATTGGACTTGGAGCTATCGCCAAGTTTGGCAGACAATTGCAGTACGCTGACAAATCGCACAGAACCAACCTCCTCCCTGAGCAACTCCTGAAGTCAAACACACGAAATATTTCAAGGACCCGACAGGCTATACGCTGAGAGGCTGTTTGCGTCTTGTTTGAGGGTTGAATATTCGAGTTATGTTTGAGATCACGAGCAACTTCTTCACTGAGGGGATTGTTAACTTTTGGAATTCGCGAGCCCGGCAGGACATCAGTGGAAATTGATGAAAGGATGGAGTGATTAAGATGTAATATTGCATCATCTCCCACGTTCTGTTCTCTCTTCAACTTAAGAGTATCCAAACTTTGTCGATGTCTGAACTCACGTCAAGTCTCGAGCCTCAGTCACTCATGCACTCACTGATCTACATTGGCTCCCAGACAAACAACATCTTGGCTTTAAAATTCTCATTTTGATTATCAAATCCTTTCATGGTCTTAACCTTCGGTACCTCTATAATTCCACCCCAAATTCACAAATTCTGCAAGATGTACACTTCTACTTCTTGCCTCTTGCGCATTCCCAATTATACATGTTCATTCATGAGTGACTGGATCTTCAGTTATCTGGGCCACAAAATCCGGAATGCCTTCACTAAACTGGTCCACTACTCAGTTCTGAAGAAATCACATCGCACTCTCTCCGTTTCAATGCTGGCAGACCTGCAGAGGTTCCCCAGCATTTTATGTTTTTATTTCTATTACACTAGCTCGCTTTTGTCCTTTCAGAACACTTCAAAACGTACCTTTTTGACCAAACGTTTTGTCCACCTGGCCTAAGTGACATATTTTATAATGCTCCTTTGAAGCTCCTTGGGGCAATGCATTAAACTGAAAACGCTACAGAAACAGATGTTTCTTAAAATAGATCTATGAGTAATAAAGGATAGGTTGGTGGTTTGGATGGGGGATTTGGCGGGGGTGGTTGGGGTGGTGAAGAGTTAATGTAAAAATTCTGCCATTATCTGAATGAATGACCAGACAGGTTCAAGAGGTAATAACACGGTCTTCACGTCTCAGTCCTTACATTCTTAAGGGCAATTTGTTCCACATTTCAAAGATTGCAAAGTAACGTAGAGCAAACACTGAAATTGGGAAATTGGATTGGGTTGGGGATCCAAGGTGGTCTATCAGTAATACTATCTACCGGATCTATATTGAGCAGGTATATAGCTCAGATAAATGTGGGTGGTACAACAGGCTAGAGGATGACCAAAGTTATCTTGACTCCCCATCACCTATCTCCGTTGATCCAAACTGCTCATTGTTTACAAGTTCACCTTCATTTTCGGTTCTTCCAGGGTCTCCCCCTGCTCATGTCCGAAACGTCGATTCTCCTGCTCTTTGGATGCTGCCTGACCTGCTGCGCTTTTCCAGCAACACATTTTCAGCTCAGCCTCTCCCCTGTATAACCTCCATCTCTACTAGAAAACTCGCCTCTTCTCATTCAGGCTCTCTCAAGGGTCTTCTTGCTAGCTTCTTCATGAATTGGCCTTTGAACTATTACGACTCTGTATGTTGGAATTCCAGCGAACTCAGAAACCTTCGAACATCTCTTTCATCTTTAGAACACCCACCTTTACTGATATTCCTGACAGAGCTCACGTTGTGAAGCTCATTGTGAATTTCCGCTAAAACAAATCAAAACGTTAGTCTTTGAAACCAAGAATAGCTATTTACACTGGGCATTTGGGGGAACTAGAATATAATAGGAAACAAATTACAACAGTGAAATCTGTCAGACCGGAACTCCAATTTACATCGATTTGTTGAATGGAACATTGGAAAGATTCGTGGCCGTCCATTTTACTTCACAAAAATAATAAATATTGTTATTATGGGTCTCATTATAGCTCCACCTTTCAGTGCCTAGGCTTGACGCATTGGTGATAACCGAATAGGAAAAGACAACGTTTAATCATTTGTGAGATGTTGAGGTCGTTGGCAAGACCAACATTTATTCCCGTCCCTATTTGAGAAGGTAGTGGTGAGGCATCTTCTTGATCAGCCGTTGTTCTTGCTGTGCAAGTGCACTCCCAGTGCTGTTAGAGAGGGGGCACCAATATTTTGATTCAGCACAGTGAATGAACGGCCTTTTTTTTTATTATTTCAAAATCAGAATAACGCCCAAATTCCATTCGGACGCGCGCTACAATATAAAGAAAATGGTACGTTACATCTAACCTCATTATGGTGCCAGAAATGATTAGAACACACAAAATAACACCATCTCTTTGCGGTCTAAATGTGGATTGCCTGTGCAAATATAGATGTACTTATAGTTTGGCAAAAGAAAATGCAGACTATGTGTAATTTTTTTTAAAAAAGAGAAGATTACAGAAAGTCAGCAGGTCTGATAATCCCCGTAGGAAGCATGGCAAAATCCAAACATGTCCTCTCTTCGTGATAAAAAAAAGTTTATATTTCTGAAATAGAGTCACATTGGACTAAACACCTTAACTTTTTTTTCTCTCCATACATGCTGCAAGATCTGTTGAGTTTCTCCAGTAATTTCTGCTTTTATTTCAGCGTCCGTAATATTTTGCTCTTGTTCCATATTCTAGCTTTCTACATTTAGTGGTCTAATTCTCACTATTGAGAGATATTCGTCTATTAACCATCAGAGAGACCTAGGCGTTCATGTACATGGTGCTTTGAAAGTTGCATCACAAGTAGACAGGGCAGTTGACAAGACGTTTAGCACACTTGTCTTCGTTGCTCAGACCATTGAGTGTGGGGGTTGAGACGTCATGTTAAGGTTGTACAAGGTGTTGTTGAGGTCACTTTTGGAGTATTGTGTACAGTTCTGGTCGCCCTGCTACATGAAGGACAATACTAAATTGGAGAGGGGTCAAAAAAGATTTACTAGGATGCTGCCGGGACTGGAGGTTTTGAGTTATAAGTATAAGCCGGACAGGTTGGAACACTTTTCGCTGAAGCATAGGAGGTTGAGGGGTGACCTTATAGAGATGCATAAAATCATGAGGAGCATAGATTACAGCCAAGGTCTTTTCGCTAAAGTGGGGGAATTCTAAAGTGGGGGGGGGGGGGGGGGGGGGGGGGAGAGATATTTTAAAAGTGAGAGGAGAAAGATTTAAAAGTGACCTGAGGGGCAACGGTTTCACAGAGAGGGCGGTCCGTGAATGGAATAAACTGCCAGAGCGGGTGGTACATACAGGCACAGTTACAACTTTTTAAAGAGATATGGTTGGGTACATGAATAGGAAAGGTTTAGAGGTACATGGGCCAAACGCTGGCAAGTGGGACTAGTTTAGTTTTGGCATGGACGAGTTGGACCGAAGCGTTTGCTTCCGTGCTGTGTGACACTTAGCCAGGAGTCAATGGCACTCTGCTCAATCCTTATATGTTCATTCTTCATGATTGCAACTATCGACTTCCCCATGTGTAACATTACCTAACACAACCTACCGATCATTAGCACACAGATGCAGTAATTCAACAGGAATTTGTTGGGGACGTGGGGGTGGAGGAGGCAATTGTCAATATTCTAGATTGATTGGGTCCCCGAAATACAGTTAAACGAAATTACAACATTTCAAATATTCGACATGATGAAACATTGAACTTGTGCTAAAAAAAGCTCCGTAATCCGTGCAGATCACAGAGAATCATTGCACAGAGGTATTTAAATGTTTTTAACGTATGAAAATTCTATGCCCCGTGCCGTTTGTTGTAAATTTTAGAATGACTTTTGCAAAATTAGCTCAGTTCGAGGTTGTTGCCATCTAAACGGATGGCATGAGGTTAAAATGTATTAACTTGCTGGGTCAATTCAAATATGGTCAGAAAAAAAGACGTTTTTGTCCAATGCCCCCTAGAAAATAATGTCGGTTTAAGGTTTAATTCGCAAATAATTTGCTGTCCAATTTTAGATCCCAGTTCAGGGCGGGGTCGGTACAAGTTTTGCTTTTACAAACCAGTTCGAAAGGGAACCATTTATTGCAGATTTTAAATTTAAAATCCAGTTATTACTTTCCTGAGCTCACTCATTCTACCACGGTGAAACCAAAAGCAGCAATATCGTCTCTTATCATTGCATTCATTCTTCTATGTCAACTACACATACACAGGACAAAATATTTCGTTACTATAAATCACCGTTCGAAAATATAAATAATGTGGAGGTGCCGGTATTGGACCGGGGTGGGCAAAGTTAAAATTCATACTACACCAGGTTATAGTCCAACAGGAATATTTGGAAGTACAAGCTTTCAGAGTGCTGCTCCTTCGTCAGGTAGCTAGTGGAGTAAGATCATAGGACACATAATAGGACACAGAAAATATAAAATGATTGGTCAAAATATCCGATTGTCTTGTCTATGATCAGTTTTCATAAATAATCTGGCTGTCCTGAGATTTTATTAAACTGTAAGAGTTCAGAGTACGTCTTTTTAAAAAGAAATCTCTTCAGTTGTACAAAGCTATTTGTAATTATAGCAACCCTTGCAGAATAATTAATAGACAAGGAATTGCTTAACAGCTCTGGAAGTGTGCACCTACAAGACAGGTGACAAAAATTACATGATATATATACACAATAAAACCAATAGGTTGTGCACAATTATACAGGCTATTAATCTGACTTCAAGTGTGCGCCTGATTGGAAACGTTTCAGAGATTGACGATTTCTGGGAACTGAATTTGACACAATTAATTTGCATTTAGTAATAGAAGACACGAGGTTCGCTCAAATTAATTAGAGCTCAATTACTCTACTGAAGGCAGATGCCACTCCCAACTCTCAGTCAGAATGCGAAAGGCAACATGAATGTTCCAGCGCCCGTAGGCGTTTGTCAGAATGTTGTTTGCTCTCTCTGTCTTACCACGACTTCTTCAAACTTTCAACTGAACCGTCTTCATTCACAGACCCTAACAAATCAGCTTACGCTTTCCGTCTCTTTCGGCTTAATTTTGAGGGAAGACACTTTTTTTTCTGCGAGTTTTCCATGCTGTACATCTATATGACTCTATTCTAACGAAATTAGACCGTTCGGGAGAAACCCATCTCCGTACAATTATCCAGCCAGGCGGAAGGTGACCTGGCACTTGGCCTGAGACCAGCTTCTGGGAAATGATTCTAGTTTATATTATTCCCTTTCTTATTTTTCCCGGAATATCGTATGCTTGGAAGTTTAGACATTCGTCTCATTTTGTTTTCATAAAATATATATTGTAAACTGCTCAACATCTTAATTTATACACAGTTTCGAAAGGAAAGTTACTTGATAAATAAGTGGTTATTCGCGATTATTGAATTGAATTGAATTTATTGTCACGTGTCACGTGTCAGTGAAAAGCTTTGTCTTACGAGCAATACGGACAGATCACAGAGTTAAGTACCATAGACAAGTAAATAGTAGGTAAACAGCGGTAAAACAAAAACACAGGTACGGGCGAATGTGAAGAGTTTATGAGTCCCTTCAGTATTCTGAGTCCATTCAGCATTCTGAATGATGACGGCCATAAGGAAGGAGCACATCAGTTTCGAGAAAGTCAGGTAGCCTATTCGAAGCTGAATTAGATAACATTACGTCTTTTTCCACCCGCTCACAGCCTAGATTGAGTGACATCAACACCCTACCGGAACCTATCCAACCCCTTTACTTTCATATCCCATTGGTAAACAGAAATTAACCACTTCAGAAAAATACGCATACTGTTACATATTACTAGGTCCTACCCAAACTTTAGAGTTTTGTTTAAATCAATCTTAACATGGCCGCTATTGTAGAGATCACGGTGGCTCAGTGGTTAGCATTTGCTGCCTCATGGCGCTTGGGACCCCAGTTTGATTCCCGCCTCCGGCGACTGCCTGTGTGGATGTTTTATATTCTCCCAGGGTTTCCTGCCACAATCCAAAGATGTGCAGGTCAGGTGAATTGGCTGTGCTAAATTGCCCATATAGGGTTAGGGGCATTAGTCAGGGGTGAATATGATATAGGGGTCTGGGTGGCTTACTCTTCGGAAGGGCGGTGTGAACTTGTTGGGCCAAATGGCCTGTTTCCATACTGCAAGGATTCTAATCATTTCCCCTTCCTCCACATTATTGCCTACCAACCCCACCTCTGCATCAAAATCACTGAAATCCATAATACATACCCTTTCTTACACTTTCTCCAAGTTTATGGAAAACTTTCCTGCACGGATTTTGTCCCTCAATAATTTCCATTACTACATCAACATGTGCTCCCTGACGTACACGTGTTTCCCTTCAGCTAAAGCGTTGAAGTTGCAAATTTCGTCCTCATCTTTGAATCAATTAATTACCTTCCCATTTCCTATCTCTACGACCTCAACCCACGCGATTCTCTCCGGGACATATTCGTTCCTCTGACTTTACCTGGTTATGTATTTCCTCTTCACTTCCTCACTCTTCCAGAGGGGCAAGGATCAACTGCTTCAATTTTCTCTCTATCGTTCCGTGCGTCTCCTCCTTTAAGACCTGGATTCGTCTCGGTCAGTCACGTCTTTGCACATCTCTCTTGATCATTCCCTTCAGGAATTTGCGGACACTTTTATTGCATTTTAGAGAATTTGTGGTATTTTTATGTTGCAGAATCTAGAAAAATGCACCTTGGTAATGATTATATCGCTCTATTTTGACACAATACCCACTACACTGGTGGCACAGTGGTTAGCACTGCTGCCTCACAGCGCCTGAGACCCGGGTTCAATTCCCGCCTCAGGCGACTGACTGTGTGGAGTTTGCACGTTCTCCCCGTGTCTGCGTGGGTTTCCTCCGGGTGCTCCGGTTTCCTCCCACAGTCCAAAGATGGTTGCGCTTCGGCGGGTCGGTGTGGACTTGTTGGGCCGAAGGGCCTGTTTCCACGCTGTAATCTAATCTAAACAATTTAAATACTAACCGCATAAATATAAACTTGGGATAAGTTAATCAACTCCTTTGCCTTCGTGCAGCCCAAATATGGGGTAACTCTCACAGCGTTTACCGGCCAAAAATAAACTGTGCAGCCGCTCTGAAACCTGAAGGCCATCAAGCCAACTTCGAGAATCTATGGTATTTCTCATAACACAAGCTAATCAACAAATTGACCATTATAACGGGATATGGCCTTTCCAACTAGGAACTTGCCATTTCTCCTTTTATTAAAAAAAATTTAGAAGATCGAAATCCACCATAAATCCAGGCAGTCTATTCCATTAAGCGTCGCATCTAACTTGAGCCTCTGCCAGTGGATTTTATAGCTGTGCTGCCGAGTGCAATATTCTAACCCATCGTCATCAAAATTGTCTCAACCCAGGGCCACCTTCACATGAAAAACTTCAATGAAGGCCCTCAGTATTACTGGTTCCCTAAAATGACCGACTCCTGTTTATTTTTTTTTAATCTACAGCCCTTCTTACAAGCATTATTCTAATCACCACCCTCTGCACCAACTGCAAAACCTTATCATTTTTCATCAGTCGCCTGGGCCAGTACTGGACACAACCCGTGCTGACATACCGAATTCTTAGACTTAACAAACCTAGCTTTAGCCCTAACTTTTATGTGTCTTCCTAACAGTCATCTGCCTCTGGCCTGTGCACGTTTACTGAGAGCAGTAATTGGTCCAGTTGACCTCACAGACTCCGCACCTTTAAATTTGTTTAAATACAACAGCCAAATTAACATATTTAGCGCTCAGCATTCACCTAAGCACATTAAGATTTTATAAAATGGGACTGTACGCTCTGGATACTGGAATACAGTATTTTCGATTCACGGGTTTATTCACGCATATCAGACTAATGACGTCACTTGAAAGAAACAAGATGTCCAATTCACACTTGCACTGAGGGAGTTTATAGAGAATGGACATAGCTGAATCCATACATATCGAGTAAAGCACAGAGTGGAAATTAGACATAGTTGTACCTAATTGACAAATCGTGTTTAAAGACAATGGGTACGCACTTGTGTATATTTATCAAAAGTTGCTTGTAGAGGATCATACGGCTTAATTATATTGACTTGTTTTTATCTTTTCTTCCCAATAGGATTTCCACGCTCGCCAAATATATGCTCATCAACATATTCACTACATGATACGAAAAGTGTAACACTATTGAAACAAGTACACGCTGTTTAAAACAAGATTGAAATTTTAAGCCGTTAGCAGTCAAAACTCTTAGAATCAGTGAGATCCAGGTGAATAATTTTAACAGGGTCGTGCAATCCAACTATTTCTCAAAACAGCACTATTGTATAGTTTCAAATGGTTGTGACAATCTCTGAAGTATTCTGTTTCTGATGGTGTATTCTTATTTATTTTTTAAATGAACATCCCTATGAATACATTATCTCTATTTTATCAGAATAGGAGATTCGGGAAGGAAAAAAAGACTAAACTATCTTTGGCGTCTGTTCTCTGATTCTTACTTTGCTTGTTTTCTGTCCATGAGCCATCTCCGAAAGCAGCTTCTGGACCTTTAATAGGCCTTCAGTTCATGATCGACCTCCTGCAATCTCTCCTTTTACACCAAATTTCCCAACAGGTTTGTTCCAAATATGAGAAAAGAGCTAAATTCAAGAGAGTGCATGCCCTTGACGTCAAGGGAGTATTTTATTGAATGTGGTGTCAAGGGATTCTAGCAAAACTTCAGGCAATGGTAACCAGCAGAACTCTTCAATGGGTGGTCATGCCAAGTATTAAGGTAAATAATTGTGTGGTTGTTGAATGCAATTTTCTTAGCCTTAGCACATCACTTCAGATGTCTCTTAAGAGTTGAGCTCCACGCCCAACTCTCTTCAAAACTTCATCAGTATTCTCTCTTCCATCAAAAGGTCCGAAGTGGTGATGGTCGCTAATGGTTGCACAATAATCAACACCATTCATTAGAGTACTTAGATATTGAAACAATCCATGGTAATATGCAACAAGATCTGGACGACATTCAGGTTTGGGTTAATAAGTGGTGAGTAACTTAAAACCACCTAAGTGGAAGGCAATGGCCTTCTCCAGCAAGGAAGATCTAACCATTTCCCCTTAAGACTCAAAGGCAACTCCATTGCTAAATCCTCTAATATGAACGTCCTGGAGAACTACCATTGTCCAGAACATAACTGAATCGAGTACAAATTGGCTCCACAAGCAGGTCAGACTGGGTATTTCTTTCAGAGAATAACACACTTTCTCACTCAGTGGCACAAGTCAGGGTGTGACTTGATACACACTCCTGGATGAATACAGTTGCAAAAACACTCAAAAGGCTCAATGCATTCCAGGGCAAGGAGTTTTATCTCAACCTAAACCACCACCTCAAATATTTATCCCCTGTTCTGCTGACCCTCCGTGGAGGCGGTGTCTGCAATTTAAAAGATGCACTGCAGCAATTGGACAAGTTTCCTTCAGGAACATTTTCAAACCTTCGGCCTCTACCACCTAAAAGAACAAATAGATGCATGGGAACGCATCAACTTGCCTGCAAATTCTACATCTACTATCCTGACTTGGAACATTAACTGGATTCCTTCACTGATACTGGACAATTATCTGGAACTCCCTCCAAAAAGCATTATATTGACTGCAGCAGTTTATCGTCACATTTTCAAAGCTACTAAGCACAGGAAACAAATGGTGGCTTTGCCAATGAGACGCATAGGCCAATAGGGCACGAGAAGAACAAATCCTTATTCCCTTTAATTGCTTCTTTCAGCATGTCTATTAAAATTAAGGCTAAACATACTGGCAGTCCCATAAGTCACTCATACACTTCAACTGTTTTTGAAATGTGCCAGCTTCCAGTTAATCAAAGATAAACTCTTCAGTTAACATTCTCACTGTCACTAGGTTTTCCAATAACATTTCATTGCATCGCCGCAGTGTTGAGAGGCCATTTGGCCTATGGAGTCTGCAGCGACCTTCTGAAGAACATCCTGCCCAGACCTCCACCCTATCATTGTAATCCTGCATTTACCATTTCTAAACTACCTCGCCCAGACATTACAGGACAATTTGGCAAAGCTAATCCACCTAATTTGTATATCTTTCTACTGTGGAAGGAAACCAGAGGACCTGATGCAGACAGGGGGAGAATCCGCAAACTCCACACGATGACCAATGGTTCGAATCAAACCCGTGCCACCCAATTTCTGGAACATTTGGTCCACTTATCACGTTGTGGTTGTGAGGGTTTGCTGAACACAAATTAATTGCAGTCTTTAGTGCATTGTAACAGTTGCTATACTTCAAGAAGTATTGGTGAGACGTAAAGTCTTTGAGAGAACGGTGTCATGAATAGTGCTGAACTAAAACTTCCAGCAATATGGATAAAAGAGAACTTGTAGATGTGGTATACCTAGATGTTCAGAAGATATTTGACCAGATGTCACATCAAAGTTGTGAAGGAGACATAAGGTAGCAACAAAAAGATAGGAGAAGTGAATGGCAACAAATTAGCAGATGGAATGGAATGTGGGAAAATGTGAACGTGTCCACGTTGTAATAAGGATAGCAAAGTGCAATATTATTTAAATAGAGTGAGATTACAGAACTCAATGGTTCAGAGGGACTTGGGTGCCCTGGTACCAAAATCACAGAAGTCCAGTATGCAAATGCAGCAAGCATTTAAAGAGGGGAAATAGATGCTCTTATTTATTGGAAGAGGAATCTAATATTAAAGCATGAAGTTTTGCTCCAGTTGTACTGGGCGTTATCGAGACCACATTTAACGTATGCCCAATTTTTAAATAGTTCAGAGAAGGTTCACTAACTGATTCCTGGGATAAGAGTTTACTGTTAAGGAAATGCGAGATAGGCTTGGTCTGTATTCATTGGAGTTAGAGGATGATGAGTGAGCTTATTGAAATATACAAGACGCTGTGGTGATTTGACCGGATGAATGACCTTGATCAGTAGGGGAATCAAAGCTAAGGGGAAAGTGTAGGAAAGTGGATGTGAGGCGTGCATATCATCCATGTGCAGGAAAAACGCGAGGGACCGAAGAGCCTACTCCTGTTCCTACCTCTTATGGTCTTATGGTGCAATGGTGTTTCCCCTTTTGAGAGAATAGAACTAGGCGACACAATTCAAAAACAAAGACTGTCTCATTTTAATCGGAATTGAGGAATTTTTTTTCTCTCCCTCAAAGGGTCGTGAGTCTGTGGGATCTTATCCCGAGGGAACAGTGATGGCTGGATTATTGAACACTTTTCAGTCAGACGTCGTTAGATTATTGACTAACAAGGGACCTAAACGGCACCGCCGGAAGGTAGGAATGTGGACTTCAGATCGCAATGGCAGAGCTGACTCAGGGGCCGAATGACCTACTCCTGTCACTAATTCTTTTTTCCTGTAAGTGTAAGTCTTTTTTAATGCGCACTCCTGAAGAACATGCAATCTTCATACCAGGTAATGGCGAATAATAGATAATAACGTGGCTACAACTGACGCGACGGTTCAGACTCTTCATTAATTATTATTCGTCCACGATTAAATTGACTCCGGTCCGTGCAAAATGGAGTGTCCCAGTTCAAAGATAAGTGTCAGGCACAGAATCCAAACAATGCCACAGCTGTGGTCAAACCAGTATATTCCGGCCAAAAAACTTCAACACATGTATAATGCATCTTATACACAATAAATACAGGGAATGTGTAGTGATGCAATGACAATGTCATTGGATTAGTAACCGGAACCTCAATATTACAATTAGCAAAATCTGTCTTAAGTAAAAATTTAGAATAAAGTAATAGCCTAATGGCAACCAAGAAACTACTGTCGTTCGTTGTAAAATTCAACTTGTTCCCCAATGTCCCTTGGGGAAAGAAACCAGGAGGCTTATCTAGCCAACGAGGCGCACGTCCAATGAATGGCTTTTTAAAAGTTGCAGTTACGTTACTGAGGATAAAAGAAAAATATAGTCGCAAATCCAAACTAGAGAGAGAGAGAGAGAAGCGACTGGTGGTGGTTTAAACTGAGGGTCAGCACGCCTCAGGAGGGGGGAGAGTTTGACAAGGAGAGTAAAGTGCAGGAGTTGAACGCTGTTGGCATCACAAACCTGTCATCCGGTCAAGTGAATACAGTGCACGATATCAGAAAATGCTGGAAATACTCAAAATGCTCCGCCGCACCTATGGAAAGAGAAACAAGGGCTAAGTTTCAAGTTAATAACCCTTCCTCGGAAAATACTTGAAACATTGAGGCGAATCTCTCTCCACTGATGTCACATGACATGCAGAGTGTTCATATATTTTCTGTTTCTATTTCACACTCCTAACCTTCAGAATATTTTGCCTTCATAATAGGCGAAAGCCCGGGCACAGATACTATAATATTTCTGTCCCGTGTGTTTATTTCAAACAATCCAGGAACCCATTCCTCAGGTACGGAAGAGGTAGACGAGTTTCAGTCAGGAGACTGAAAGGGAACAGGCACACAATGCAGGGATACCCTGTGGCCGTTCCCCTCAATAGCAAGTATACCGTTTTGGATACTGTTGGGGGGACGACTTACCGGGGTAGGCCATGAGGTACAGGCCTCTGACACAGACTCTGTTCTTGTTGCTTAGATGGGAAGGAGGCGGGGGAGTAGAGCATTAGTAATTGGGGAGTCCATAGTTAGGGGGACAGATGGGAGATTCTGTGGGAACGAAGGAGACTCACAGTTGCTGTGTTGTCTCCCAGGTGCCAGGATCTGTGATGTCTCAGATCGTGTTTGCAGGGTCCTTAAGGAGGAGGGGGACCTGCCCCAAGTCGTGGTCCACATAGACATCAACGACATAGGTGGAAAAAGGGATGAGATGGTCAGGCAGAACTTCAAGAAGCTATGGTAGAAGCTTAGAACTAGAACAGAGTTGTTACCCCTGTCACGAGCTGGTGAGGTGAGAATAGGGAGAGAGAGAAATTGAACACATGCCTGGAGGGATTCAGATACCTGGATAATTGGGGCTCACTCTGGGGTAGGTGGGACCTCTACAAACTGGATAGTCTACACCTGAACCAGGGCGGTACCAAATTCATGGGAGGGAAATTTGCTAATGCCTTCGGGAGGGTTTAACTACTTCAGCAGGAGGATGGGAAGCTGAATTGTAGCTCCAGTGTACAGAAGGCTGAGAGTAGTGAGGTCATAAATAAGGTTTCAGGGTCGCAAGAATGTACTGGCAGTCAGGAAGGTAGTTTGAAATGTGTCTACTTCAACGTCAGGAGCATCCGGAATAAGGTAGGGAAACTTACAGCATGGGTTGGTACCTGGGACTTCGATGTTGTGGCTATTTTGGAGACTTAGAGAGAGCAGGAACTGGAATGATTGTTGCAGGTTCTAGGGTTCAGATGTTTCAGTAAGAACAGGGAAAGTGGTAAAAGAGTGGGAGCTGTGGTAATGGCAGAAAGGACATTTGATGAGGACTCGTCTATTGAGGTAGTATGGGCTGAGGTTAGAAACAGGAAAGGAGAGGTCATCCTATTTGGTGTTTTCTATAGACTCTGATTGTTCCAGAGATGTGGAGGAAAAGATTGCAAAAATGATTCTGGATAGGAGGGAACGTAACAGATTAGTTGTTATGGGGGATTTTAACTTTCCAAATATTGATTTGAAATGCGATAGTTTGTGTAATTCAGATGGGTCGGTTTTTGTCCAATGTGTGCAGGAGGGTTTCCTGACACAGTATGTAGATAGGCCAAGAAGAGGCGAGGCCACCTTGGATTTGATAATGGGCAATGAACCAGGTCAGAGGTTAGATTTAGAGATAGATGAGCACTTTGGTGATAGTGACCACAATTCAGTTACGTTTACTTTAGTAATGGAAAGGGATAGGTATATAGAACAAGAGTTATAGTTGGGAGAAAGGCAATTACAATGCAATTAGGCAAGATTTAGGATGCATAGAATGAGGCAGGAAACTGCAGGGGATGGGCACAATTGAAATGTGAAGCTTGTTCAAGAACAGCTACTGAGCCCTTGTTAAGTATGCACCTGTCAGGTAGGGAGGAAGTGGTTGAGTGAGGGACCTGTGATTTGCTAAAGAAGTTTAAGCTCTTGTCAAGAAGAAGAAGGAGGCTTATGTAAAGATAACATGAGAAGGCTCAGTTAGGACATTTGAGAGTTACATGTTAGCCGGGAAGGACCTAAAGAGAGAGCTAAGAAGAGCCAGGAGGGGACATGAGAAGTCTTTGGCAGGTAGGATTAAGGAAACCCCTAAAGCTTTCTATAGGTATGTCAGGAATAAAAGAATGGCTTGAGTAAGATTAGGGCCAGTCAAGGACAGTAGTGGGAAGTTGTGCACGGAGTTCTAGGAGATAGGAGAGGTGCTAAACGAATATTTCTCATCAGTATTTATACAGGAAAAAGACAATGTTGTCGAGGAGAATACTGAGATACAGGCCATTACACTAGGCGGGATTGAGGTTCATAAGAAGGAGGTGTTAGCAATTCGGAAAAGTGTGAAAGTAGATGAGTCCCTTGGGTTGGATTTATCCTAGGATTCTCTGGGAAGCTAAGGAGGAGATTTCAGAGCCTTTGACTTTGACGTTTATGTCGTCATTGTCGACAGGCAATACTGCCAGAAGACTTGTCAAGAAGGGGAGTAGAAACAACCTGACAATTATAGACCAGTGAGCCTTACTTCAATTGTGGGTAAAGTGTTGGAAAGGATTATGAGGGATAGGATTTATAATAATCTAGAAGGAATAATTTGATTAAGAATAGTCAACACGGTTTTGTGAAGGGTAGGTTGTGCCTCACAAACATTACTGAGTTCTTTGAGAAGGTGACCAAACAGGTGGATGAGGGTAAAGCATTTAAAGTAGTGCATATGGATTTCAGTAAAGTTTAATAAGGCTCCCCATGGTAGGCTGTTGCAGAAAATATGGAGGCAAGCTATTGAAGGTAACTTAACAGTTCGAATCAGAAGTCAGCTAGTTGTATGAAGACAGACGGTGGTGGTTGATGGGAAATGTTCATCCTGGAGTTCAGTTGCTAGTAGTGTACGGCAATGATCTGTTTTGGGACCACTGCTATTTGTCATTTTTATAAATGACCTTGCTGGGGGTGTGGAAGGATTGGTTAATAGATTTGTGGATAACACTAAGGTCATTGGAGTTACGGACAGTGAAAGGATATTGCAGATTACAGAGGGATAGAGATAAGCAGCAGAATTGGGCTGAGAGGTGGCAAATGGAGTTTAATGCAGGAAAGTGTGAGGTGATTCACTTTGGAAGGAACAACGGGAGTAAAGAGTACTGGGCTAATGATTTGATTCACTTTCTACTCAGGTTGATAGGGTTGTTAAGAAGGTGTATGGTGTGTTAGCTTTTCTTGGTAGAGGGATTGAACTTCAGAGCATGAGGTTATGTTGCAGCTGTACAAAACTCTGGTGTGGTCCAACTTAGAGTATTGCGTACAGTGGTGTCCATGTGCATAGATTACTGAAAGTTGCCACTCAGGTTGATAGGGTTGTTAAGAAGGTGTATGGTGTGTTAGCTTTTCTTGGTGGAGGGATTGAACTTCAGAGCATGAGGTTATGTTGCAGCTGTACAAAACTCTGGTGTGGTCCAACTTAGAGTATTGCGTACAGTTCTGGTCGCAGCATTATAGGGAAGATGTGGAAGCATTGTAAAGGGTGCAAAGGAGATTTACCAGAATGTTGCCTGGTATGGAGGCAAGGTCTTATGAAGAAAGGCTGAGGGAGTTGAGGCTGTTTTTGTTAGAGAGAAGAAGGTTGAGAGATGACTTAATAGAGACGTACAAAATGATCAGAGGATTGGGTGGACAGTGAGAGCCTTTTTCCTCCATTGGTGATGACCAGCAATGAGGAGACATAGCTTTAATTTGAGGGGTGATAAATATAGGGCAGATGTCAGAGGTAGATTCTTTCATCAGAGAGTAGGTAGGACGTGGTATGCACGGCTTGCAACAGTAGTAGACTCCCCAGTGTCAAGAGCATTTAAATGGTCATTGGATAAACATATGGATGATAATGGGATAATGTAGGTTAGATGGGCTTCACGTTGGTTTCACAGGTCAGCGCAACTCGAGGGCCGAAGGGCCTGTACTGCGCTATAATGTTCTATGTTCTATTCACTTTTTCTTTGATTGTACCTATCTCTCCAGCAGTCTACAAGCAATGACCACATGCGTTTGGTACATTACTTGATGTTGTCATATTATATGAAAAGTATATTTTCGGACAAGAATTTGACACGTAACAATCTAAAATGCATATCTAGGATAAAACTGCACAACTGGCCATTTTTCTGACCTAATATAAACAATTATTAGCAGTAAACTCTGATTGGAGAATATTTATTTCCCAACGTATTTGTCGCACGTATGTAAATTTTATTGACTGTGAATCTGTTTATAATAAAATAATCATTTTTACTCACAAGTTGAATATGAAAATCGCCAGGGCAGCCTAGCTGATGCACATACGTATGAGTTTCTGTGTAATCTGTTTTCAGTTTAAAACGGAAGAAACGAACCAGAGAATCAATTGATTCGTTGAATAACACGGAGGTTGGTACTGCCACATAATTTATCCCTGCTAATTGCGAGAAGGTTCGGTTTAAGGAAAATGTTTTAGTAGAACAGGTTAACAATTATTGCGCCTACCTTTTCCATTACTAAATAATTTGACAGGACTGGCTACACTGCACTGCACTGCGGAATTATAATGTGGCAGATTCACTGTAGAAAATAAATTGTAATATTCTTCATTAAAATAGTTCAAAATATTAATCAGTCAGTCGTCTGTGATATATCATCGAATGATACATTTTATTATAAATTGCTGGGATCTTCTCTTTCAATTGTCTACACACTGATTACTCTTAGAAAACTCTTTAATTGTCTACCCTCTTTCACAAAGAAGACTTGAATGCATGGATTTAACATGTCGAAACATAAACCAAACCATCACGTAACAAGGAGAGCTCTTTGTTTTTACTTTCATTTTAAATTTAATTTTAACTTTGAAATGACTTCGAACCATTGCACTCAAGAACAGAGACAGATCGACGAAACACTTTGTAGATAATAGTGACGGCATTTGGCGAGCTGTATGTCCAAGTCCATTAAGGGTTTTTTTCTTGGTTGAAAACAGCAAGTTCTGGCTATTTGCTGGGTTCATGAAACATTCTGCGGGAATGAAATGATTATAACAAGGTTACCTTCACAGGAAGTAAATATACTGTTAACCATAGAGAAACTTATACATTGAACACTTTAGAAGAAACATTGCACTCCGTGATGATTTTAAAGCATTCTGTTGAGCTCGTGGTGACTTGATAACATTATTGTAATCACCTCTGGAACCAGCGTTGGTTTCGATTGAAGTGGGAAGGGAAAGTGGCTTTGGTTCGTTTCAAACCGTTTATGGCAGGTTTGGGGTCTTAAAAAATGGCGACAGTTAAATGAGACCATGGGAATGGCAAGTGTCATAGCTGATAATGAGCTTTTCTGAGAATGAAACTTTTTAAAAGTAGATATTAGGGAGTCTCTGCACTCAGATGAGGATTTGGGGTACGCGTGGAGGTTGATGCGCTGAGGGAATGTAAATATGACATTGTCCTCTTGGCATACACATTCACAGTCTTGTTCATTATTAATAAAAAAAACTAATTGCATTCTAAAGATGTATCGAAATCAGATACTTGAAATAGCCTTTGATTCATTTTTGCGTCAATTATACTTATCCAAGCCAATGTCACTGTAAAATTTATCAGTTTTTTTATGTGTTGTTAAGACATTTCCCTAATTAAACCCAGTTAACTATCTCTTATGTCATATTCTTCAAATCAACCCATTGGTGCATCCATTCCACTTTCGCCCATTGCCTGCTTCCATCGCTTCTCCTTCCACAAACAGACTTGGTTTCTGAGTGCCACGCAAAAATCCAACCTTGTCAAAGCATTATATTAAACCTGTTGGACTATAACCTGGTGTTGTGTGATTTTTAACAAAGCATTATAGCCCGTCAGCTTAGCCATGTATATAGTAAAAAAGGGGGCATTGTGCTGACCCTTTGAGCATAACCCAACGAAAGCAACGCAAGGTCACACTAACATTGACAACTTGCTGCCCTAATGAGAGCATATCATTCCGTCCGGGCAGTGCCATTCCTGGGGCAGGGACGAATGGCAGAAATCTGTAAATGTAACAGAAAATCCGGGAAATATTGAGCCGGTCAGATAGATCTGAGGGGATATTCAGGTTTTGCTGCTGCAGCGCACCCCGCTTTGCAGGAAGTTCTAGTCAAACCAGCAACAAGAATATCACCAAGGGGAGAGGAATGGAAGTAGGGTATATTGAAAATTAAGAAATAATGAGTGTAAATGGCATATGTGGACTAAGGAGGATAAAAGAAGATGGCAGGCGGGTTACTGGAGGAGAACGAGAATGTGTAACCAGGGAGTGTAGGAAGTGACCGTCGCTCAATTATTGAGATAGGATAGGACATTTCTGGACACTGAGTACTGTATTGAAGCGGAGCCTGCCTCCGGCCGGTCGGTTGAGGAGTAGCAGGATGCAAACGTTTGCGAATTGAAAACAATGGAAAGGAAAAATCAGAGCAGGAGCCTGGGGGGAGAAATGGCGCTTTTGATAGGTGTGAGAGAAGAACACTTCCGTGAGGAAAATAGCACTTGTTCAGGTAACTTTGGCAGAATGATGTCTGGTCAATAAGATCAATATGGATGAAAATACATCGTTATTCGTGGCTGCACGGTGGAAATAATATGATCACTGAAATTGTCTTCCGGCACTAAATATGTTGACTGACACATAGATAATGGATAAGCTGCAGTGCGCCCCAGGGTAGGATCAATGCTTGTAGAAGGCGGGGGCGGGGCAAACCCAGTCTTACTGTCCCCTGCATGGAAATGGAGAGACGATGTCACGTGAAAATTACATGATAATACGATCTATTCGTGTTTATACAGAAGCTTACCGAACCCATTTGCGTCAGTGGGCTCGAAATGTTAACTCGGTTTCTCTCCAACATATGATGCCAGGCTTGTTGAGTCTCTCCAGCAATTTCTGGTTTTTGTTTCAGATTTCCAGCATCCGCAGTTCTTTTTTTTATTACATTTAATTGGATGACCTTTACTTTTGAGCTTCTTCGTTAATCTTTCCTCCAATATTTCTAATTATTTCACATTCTGTCTTTTGTTTTTTCCCTTCTTGACGATTAATTGTTCGCGCTTGACATGATTAGATTCGATTCCCTACGGTGTAGAAACAGGCCCTTCGGCCCATCCAGTTCACACCGACCCTCCGAAGATTAACCCACCCAGACCCATTTCCCTCTGACTAATGCACCTAACACTACGGACAATTTAGCATGGCCAATTCACCTGACCTGCACATCTTTGGACTGTGGGAGGAAACAGGAGCACCCGGAGGGAACCCGCGCAGACACGGGGAGAATGGGCAAACTCCTCACAGTCAATCGCCTGAGGCGGGAATCGAACCTGGGACCCTGGTGCACATCTACGCATAAGAAGTGCATAATTAATATAATTGCACATATCAAACCGGAATTTAACTTCAATCATTCTAAATGCTTGAAAGTTTACAATTTTTTTAATAGAATCATAGGACCCCTATACCGGAAAGAGGCCATTCGGCCCATCGAGTTTGCACGGGCCATTCGATCAGCATCCCACGTAGGCCTAGTCCCCAACTCAATCCCTGCAAGCCCGCATTTACCATGGCTAATTCAGCTAACGCCTAAATCCACATCCCTAACCGCTAAGCAGCAATTTAACATAGCCAACCCATTTAACCTGCAAATCCTTTTTTCTAAATTTTGTTTTCTATCATACAGATATAAACACAATGAGATTCCCCCATTGAGCTAAACGATCCTCTCTGAAGAGTGCTTTCTTTCATTGAGAAACTCTGATTGACGGACAGGAAGCACAAGTAGTTTTTGCATTGGTTCTATTTAACTCAATGGCGGCAGAATGGCAAATCACACACCCAACCATAAGCTGCTTGATTCACCAGAAACTGAGAATCGAACAGAGACAGCAAGGCGCGTCATAAGTCCCAGGCTTCTGAAAATCGGACTAAATTAAAGCTACAGATCCAAAATTGTATGCAGTGATAGAGAAATCCGCAATCACTAGCCCGTGCCAAATTTGATGAGTAGGTACTCTTAGTTTGCAAGAAAAGAACTACTGACAGAAGCGAAGACGATCAGACAGTTGAAAATTTGGGATACAGGGTGACAACGGAAAACAGGGCACGTCCCAAGGTGAGCAAAATGACAATATATTTATAGTCATTCATATTTCAGATCCCCGCTGTCTTCATCCCTCGCTATTTCTATGACCTCCATCAGCCCCAAGACCTTCAGGGATCTGTGTCCTTTCTAATTCTAGGTACTCATCGTTCCACCATTAACTATTGTGCCTTCTCCTGCCTTAGCCATAAGCACCGAATCTCACCCAAACATTCACCAGCCCCAGCCCGCCCCCACACACTCACTTCCCACAAGTCTCTCCTTAAAACCATTCTCATAACCATGCTTTCGCTCAACTGTCCTAATATCCTTCTGCTGCTCGGTATTTTTTTTTTGTTTTTAACGCTGATCAAGCTTTCCTACGTTCAAGACATTGTAAAGAAACCTAGCTATTCTTAGAAGGAATATGAAATTCATGAGAAACATACTACAATCAATAACAGATGCACACAAAACTGCCGTAGAATTTTAAACAATGTATCAAGACAGTTAGTAATGTAAGATGTATTTAGATAAACTTGTGTTCTGAGGAAGGGTCACTGGACCCGAAACGTTAACTCTGATTGCTCTCCATAGATGCTGCCAGGTCTGCTGAGCTTTTCCAGCAATTTCTGTTTTTGTCTCTGATTTGCAGCATCCATAGTTTTTTTCTGTTTGTTGTGTTTTTAGCCTCCAGTTTTTGTCCCCAACCAGCTGCCCAAATTTCAAATCCATTCAGCTCCATTGCAGCTTAGATATTTTACAAATTACTTGTTCAGAGATGTTATTACACATCTCTGAAACATGTGGGACAAGAGCCCAGGCCTGCTGAGTGAGAGATGCAGTCCTCAGACTGTTAGCATGTGATAGACACCGCCTGATGGGCGTATCTCATTAGAAAAGATCTAGGTACGTGAGAATTCGCATGGATGTCAAGCAGTCTGGACAGTTGAATTTATAGAGAAGGGATGGATTCTCTTATGAGGCAAAAACATGGATTGTGAATTATTTCTGGCGTTGGTGTCCTACACTTGGGCTCGTTTAGTCTGACTTATACTGCAGTTACTGAGTTATACTTGCGCGTTGACTGTCATTCGGTGTCTCTTTCTTTGTTCCTCTTCCGACCGAAATAGAGATCTCATGTAATTGTCGACTTGAATGATTAACGGGACAGAATGTTCCATATAGTGCATTTATGCCAATAAAATACAATTTTCACACTGGAGAGAGGGGAGAGAAGGGGAGGGTGTGATAAACACTACAGAATTCTCTGAAGCATTAACTTAACTATAAGTTTAGAATTAAATTGGCAATTCGTGTTACCATTTCAGCTACCAGCTCGTGCGTTGTTGGACTTGTATTGGGTTACACATACCTTGGTGATGTCCTTGAATTCAGGCAGGACTTTGAATCTTGACTCCATTCCCAGCTCCTAACTGGCGAGCTGCAGCAACAATTTACTCCGAAAAACCAGTCTGCTGGTCGGTAACTGCATTAATTAGTCCATTATTTGTTTGGTGTTTATAATTTAACAGCATCAGTAGAACAAATAGGAGCCACCATTTCCATAAGAACATAAGCTTTCAGTTCGCACAGCTCTACCTTACAAATCATTTAACCGTATTACTTAACATGGTCACTAGTAAATCCAGTAAGTAATTCAGGAGAAACTTCCATGACCTGAAGAGTGGGTATAACATAGTACTCGCAGTTAACATATGCAAACAGGAAAGATGCATTTTAAAGTATATCTAAGTTTGCATATGGAAAGGAAAGGAGCAGAAGGTAATAGTGAAAAGGGGAAGTGAAGTGGGGCAGGTTTTAGATTAGATTAGATTACCTACAGTGTGGAAACAGGCCCTTCGGCCCAACAAGTCCACACCGACCCGCCGAAGCGCAACTCACCCATACCCCTACACCTACACCTAACACTACAGGCAATTTAGCATGGCCAATTCACCTGACCAGCACATCTTTGGACTGTGGGAGGAAACCGGAGCACCCGGAGGAAACCCACGCAGACACGGGGAGAATGTGCAAACTCCACACAGTCAGTCACCTGAGGCGGGATTTGAACCCAGGTCTCTGGTGCTGTGAGGCAGCAGTGCTAACCACTGTGCCACCGTGCCGCCCGAATATGGAGCATAAATATTAGTTTGGTGCATTTGGGTCTATTCAGTGATTCTACGTAATGTGATACCATTCCTTTACAATTACAATATCTTTCTTTTCTGAATTTGGTTTAAAAAGTCAACATCAGAAATTTAAAATAGATTGCGGTCGGTTCTGAAGTTCGCACTGAAATCTCAGATGCACCCTTTTCTTGTGGTGTCCATTCTTTAGGTAGACGCGACGAGACTCTTGGTTCAGGTGAAAGTCACTTGCTTAACTGGCTAGGCCAGTCTGTCTCGGTGATTTTAAAAAATCAATAAATCATCGATAGGTTGACGGCGACCCAAATAGCAGATATATAATTTTTCAAAAATACCATTTTAAAATGTTCGGTTTTGCAACCATGTCCTTAGTTTAAACAATACAGTTAATTCCCAGCAGAATTAAATATATTAGGTCGATCATTTAAAAAGAAAATGAAATATTCATTTGTATTCGATATGACTGAAAATTGAAACTTTGTTACATAACTATGTCTATCAGTTAAAATTAATAACAAAAAATTGTATTTAAATTAATATCAGATTCCATTTGACTTGTAAATAAGACTTTAGCATTTCAAGCATCTCCAAAAAATGTTTTTTTTGTCTCAAGTCTTTTCCCAAACTAAAGAATCTTTTGAAATAGTTATACTTTGGAATTTGTGGTAAATGCTTTGAAAATCTAACAAGCTTTTACGTCTACATCTGAAATGTGCCTGTCACTCAGCTACAATTTAACGAGCCGGAAAGGTTCATTTCGGAGGCAATGTAAACATTGCACTACCGTGTTCCTAGTATTAAAAAAGAAATCAATAGTTTCTATAAAGACTCCTATTTAACGGAAGAATTAAAGAGCTATACCAAAATCAGCTTTGAAAAATAGGTCAATAAAAGAACAGCAGTATTGGAAAGGAAAGCCATATCTCAATGATTTTCGATTCAACATCAATACCCCATTTAGCTAAGTTATGTGCATTAGAGATGAACGGAATGGGTTTCAGTTGAATAGCATTGAGTTCTGACCTCGCCCCCACTCTCCCCGGCCCCTCAGTTCTCCCTAATAAAGGGAAATCGACAGTGAATGCGTTGACACATGCATTTCTCTCTCTCTCTCTCTCCTTGATAAAATTATTGTAATTACAGCAAAGGAGTGCGAGATAAGTGAACTCTAACCTAACTAGAACTTAGGTTTCAGGTGGCTGCAGCATTAATACAGCATAAAATGATTTGACGGTGATAATAATGAGAGAGAACCAAGGAGCAACAGTTAACCTACTGAAAATGTTATATTACAAATTAAATTCCAACATCTCCGATGAATAATTAATCTCTTCTACTTAAAGGTTAAAGTGTTAAAGGTACATGATTGTTCGCCTGGAAATGACCTCACAAACGTAAATATTTTGTTCTGCATTTAACTATCCAAAAGCATATCATACAATGGTAAAGTTGCAGCAAAATTCTGATTCGAAACAACTGCAATAATGGAATAAGATGGCAAAATAGGTATCACATACATTCATAGCACCTGTTCTTAACAATACTTGTTATGAAACGGAGGCAATCATTTAGTAAAGGTCTTTCCAATGTAACTTTTTTCTGCTCACCGATATATTTCAAGAATATTTCCTCTTTAGATGCGTTTAAATGCAATCCCTTTTAGAATTGCTTTCGGAATCTCACCGAAATTCTCATACAGAGGAAATGAATCTACTCTAAAACAGGTAGGAAGTTGTCATCGTGCATTGTATATCATAAGGAAGTGCTCTTGAGACAATGCCACATTTCCCCAATTGTCATGTCGATCTTTCCCGGAGGTGCATAAAGTAAAATAAAGAACTGTGGATGCTGGAAATCTGAAATAAACGCTGGAAATTGCTGGAGAAACTCGGCAGATCCGGTAGCATCTGGGCAGAGAAAACAAACAAAAACAAAAATAGATTTTAGTTATCGAAAACTGAAGAGAGGTCACTGGACTCGAAATGTTAACTCTGCTATACTTGCTGAGGTTCTCCAACTATTTCTGTTTTTGCTTCTCTGATGTTTCTTTGGTTTACCAGATCCAGCGCCGAGACATTTACATCACAATTTTCACATCCCTACCAACAACAACAATATGGCGGCAGCTTAAGCTTCTCACGTAATTATTATATTTTTCCAGTGAGACATTATTGCAACAGGAACGTGCATCTTTAATGCTGAGGGGTAGTGATGGAGTCGTTTCAAGAAAGAAGGGGAGAGAAGGAAACTGTGGGAAGAAACAAAACAAATCACTACAATATTATCTGACATTAACCTGTGATCCTATTAAGTCTAATGTTGGTTATAAATTTGTAAATTAATTTGTTTTTCGGGGCAATGGCGTAGTGGCTATGTTACTGGACTTATAACTCAGAAACCTCAGGCTACATTTGTGGGACTTGCGCCTGAGTCTTGCTATGGCAGATAGTGAAATTTATATTCAACTTTTAAAAATCTGTGATACAAGGCTAGCTGGGTGATAACCATGAGACCATTGTTGATAGTGGTAAAAACCTATCTGCTTCACTGTTGTCATTTAGAGAAGGAAATCTGCCGTTCTTACTTGGTCTGGCGTACATGTGATTCCAGACCACGGCAAGGGGTTGATAATTAAGGATGATAATAATAATAATAAAGTTGATGCAATTTATATAGGTGCAACATTTGGTGGGTCGTGTTCAGGATCCTCTGCCGAATTTTCCTTTCTGCGCTTTAACAAGGTTGTTCCTTATGCAAGACAAGTCAGCTTTTCAACTTTACTGAAACTCCCTTGAACTTGGTAAACTACCTGACCCCGACTTCAATATCAGGAAAATACTCTTGTTTTACACATGTGTGACTTCCTAGCAATTGAAAGATTTGCCTCTTAAAGAGGTTCCGTTTGAATAGAACACAGGAAAGGATGACGGGAGTTTACTTTTAATAGTGACAAACTCAGATAACTAAATCTTCAGGACAATCTCGTGAAATGCAACTTTTTGGTCTTTCTTTGACAGGTTGGAAAAGTGCACAATATAAACAGTGTAACTTGTGTTTAGCTTCATGTGTTTTCCATTGAAAATAAAACTATTTTTTTTAATTATTTCTACCCAGTCCAGTAAAACATTACAATAATCCATCTGCAGATTGGTATGGATTTGGTTGTACCGTCTATTTTCTGGCAGTTCAACTACTCCAACCTAGTGAGCCCAGGGGTCTCTTTTCTCCGGGAAAACTGCAGATTTCTGGTTGCAGAAATGATCCTCTGGCCTTAACGGACTAAGCAGAAATAACAGTGAGTAACGTTAGCCTCAGTATTATCTTAAGTGTAACTTCTATTCGAAATGATTTTACATAAAATATTTAAGACGGAGGAATATTTACCAATGAATTCTTGACAGGAGAAAATGAACAAGCAAAACTAAATTATAAATCGTTTGCTAAGGAGATTTTTGTGCAAGAAACGAAGCTTTAGTTTGGTGTCAAATGTGAATTTCTGTTGACCTCTTGACTATTTTGCCTTAGGATTTAGAAAATAGATATGAAAAACAACTGAAGATATCGCGTTCTTTGGTAGCGTCAGGTAAATGATACGGAAAACAAAGTTCTAAGGCATCCCGAATATTTTTTCAAAATACAAGAAATCGATATATTTCACTCGAATATAAGTTTCAAAGCAAGTATTCTCATTGCAAGATAAAATGACCAGGAGAATGAAATTGAAGTCACTATTATTGAGAAAACAAACTGTGGAAATAGCACAGAAAACACCATTGATGAACATATCCTTGGGTTTTTCCTGAAATAAGGTATTGATAGATTTTGATACCGTATGCTGAGTTTAGAAAATAATTGTTCATATGCGGGATCCAATCCTCATTCCTTTTCTCTGGTGTAATCTGTTTATCGTTTTTCTACCTTCGATTTTCAGGTTTTACTTCAGCAATTAGTAGAGGCTTGCTGGCTGAGTGGCAAAACTGAAATATGTTTGATTCTCTAAACAAAACTGTTGCTGGAGCAATAGCATTTGGGGCAGCCTTAAGACTAAGTGTTTGAATTTTGGAACTGTTACCTTCCCTGTTCTTTAGTCCTATGTCAGCCTTGCTAGCCGTGTATACCACACGAACATGCAAATACTGTGCTCATAGTGAACATGCTACAGCCAACTTTAAATGATTCACATTGTATGGATCAAAATAATAAACTTGTGGAAACGGGATTTTTGCGATTCTGACTTTGTTTGGGACTGAAATTTCAACATTTTACAGTTGACGCGTTGTCAGTGTATTTTCTAGTAGCTTCACAATTGCTCCTCAATTTTAATGACAACACTTCAATATTAGAATGAAGTCAGATGACTCTCTATCCACCATCGCGGATAGGTTTTAGGGCATTAAACCCCGGACATTATTTGTTCTATAAACTGTTTAACAATCATGGTTGCAATGACCTGCAACGGAAAATCGAGGGTCGAGTTTAGAATAATTTGCAACCTGTTCACATCCCACCATTTCCCGACTTTCCGCCGATGTGAGGCATGTACAATCCGCCTCCCTTAATTTCTGTTGCGTTTGCCCGATGATATTCCAGATCTTCATGGATTCCAAAGCGGGCGACCGCTCTAACCACCAATTTGTTTTGCGGAAATTATTTTGTTTTAGAGATGGATTTGGTGCAGCATTTTCTAAGCTGTTTATCTCTGTCCCTTTGTCTTTCAGATCTCTCTTTGAGACTCAACTTCTTTCGCCTCCAGTTTCTAGCCTTGTTCTTTCATTGTGTCCGACCCATTTATTTGACACACTTCTTTCTAATCTCGCTGTCTTTTAAGACTCCTCTACTTTCCCTTTCCTTGTTTTTCCAGCCCTTTTTGTTCTTTGCTTTCCCTTGACTATCCCTCAGCTCTCTCATTTTTGCTGGCCGTTATCGCAAGCAAAGCTATTTGAAGATTGGATTTCATTTCTGTGTGAGATATTGAGTTGGACTTTGTTTATTTAAACGAATTGTTGGTGGCTGATTTGGAAAGGTTCACACACACCACGCCAAGAAACACCGTCGAAGACGGTTAGAGGAGGGCCAGATCTTTATAACTAATTTGTTTCTCCTTGTGAAAACATCGCGGTCCTAAAAACGAATCAGTTAATAAGTATAGTCTTCATTGAAATGACACACAGTTCAGATCTTCTCATTTCCGTCCATAATTAAGGAAACTAGTAGATCTCAAATGCTTTTATTTTAATTTTGATGAAGTGTGTTTCAGCACTTTTTTGCTCCACAACAGATTAGACTGGAATAAACCTCGAGTGGAATTATAAGGAGCGTCAGATGACCTGCTCTTTGGGAGGAAATGACGATAGTAATCTGTGCAATATCAGGAATACAATTATAAGTGTTAATGATCTATTTGTTAGGGGCATGAAGTAAAACGTGGTGCATGTTTACCAATGAAAACCAACGAGATATTCCACATGCAAATCTAACTATCTTTAGGAGGAGAAAGGTATCGGGTGAAGTTGGAAGTTGACAGTTCGGATGTAGGTGCAGAAGCAGAATAAATCTACTGTTTTAATTTTTCAATTCTGCAAAACAACGGTCAGGATTCTGAAATTGTGTACGACCTGTATCCGGTGATCCTTGTATTTTATCTTTCTGAGCCGAATAACACCATTGCATTGGGACATTTTATCAAATGAACTCGGCCTGTTTCAGTTTAAAGTATCTTTGGCCTTTCCAAATTTCCACTGCATTTTATTTTACAGCAGACTGTTCGGCTGATTGGTTTAAACACTGAGAACGGAAGAAAGAAAATGCAAAGATTAGTTTTGAAACTTTAAAATGTTAGTGTTTTTGGTGATCCAATCAGCTTTGTGATCGTCTGTAGAAAAGATTCTGGGGAGTTACAGCTTTGTAAATGTAGAAACTTGTGAAATGTCACAAATATATAGGGAGGTAGAACCCAATGCAGTCAAAACAGATAACTGCGAGTTCTCTCTCCTCTGGGAAGCGGTGATGAAGGTTTCACTGGGACAACTTCACATGTCTGTAAAACGTATCAGCTTCAACACGGAGACAGCGCAGAATTCCAATATTTTTTTCAAAAAAGTAATTCGTGGGCTGCGGTGTCGCTGCCTGGGCTAGCATTCAATGTACTGTCTCGAGCCGGCCCGGAGTGTGGCCTAATCCAAATACTCAAAAAAATCCAACCTTATTCAGAAATTCGATTTTCAGACAGATTTTATGCAATCCCCCACGAAGAAAACCGTTTCATAATCAGTCTAACTGCCCAAATTTCACTGTCTAAACAAAAAACATCCACATCTGAAGATTGCTGCAAAGCTCATCTATTCAAATAAGATTTACAAAATAGGAACAAGGGGGAAAATAGTAAGAAGAAATTTTAAGAGGCCATTTGGCCCCTTGAGCTTCTCCCACATTTCAATTAGATAATGGCTGACCTGTGAGCCAGTTCCAGCTGAATCATCAGCAAATCTTGCCTAGAAATCGTCTGCCCATTTATTAAAGTGTAATCGCCTCGTTATCAGAAGCCAACGGTTCTAGGTAGACGCTCGTATTAAAACTCTACTTCAACAATTAAACAAAGATAGTATTAAAGCAAACTGCAAATTAGCTTGATTTTATACCACAAATAATTGAGAGTAAGTGAGCCAGTTGTGCGTTGAGTGAGCAGTACTTGTAAAATAACAGAATTGTTTGACTGAGTCTGCTTGTCGAGTTTATCTGTGGAATAGACTACAGTATATCCTCACTGTTCTAATGCCAGTGACTATAGCCTGTCCCCTATAGACACAGCATTAACCATTGTCGGAGATGTTGTTCGCTCAGCTCCTTTTAGCCAAATCCACTGTCTGCTAGACCCCATTAGTCTTAAATACAATTCCACCTTTCAAATAAAACCAACAGACATAGCTATCCTGTCCAGGCTAGACGAGTACAATGCAGTCATGATGATATATAGAATAATGACCTCTTTTATAACGTCTTTTACAAATGCTTTTTTCTCTATTTGGAGGGTATTTTAAAAACAGACCTTTATTGCTTTTTGGGAATTTGTAGAAAATATTTTCTTTTTTACGATTTGACATTTTAATGTGGAAATTAGATAGCCTTCTACTCCTCTAATACGGTATCTGAACTGCTTTATTTTCCTTCGTCGCTTTTCACTGAATACCATCAGGGAGTTTTTTTATTTTACACAGGAGCCCAAATTTCAGCTGACAAAGCGGAAATTCATGTTTAACTGAGCTGAATTGCTCCAAGTTTCATTTTCAAGCTAGAACTGGGAAATGACGGCGTACTTGCTCGGCCTTGAAATCTGTAACTAATTGCAAATTGATATTTGATCGATAAATAAATCGAAATAATAGAACTATAATGTTGCAACGGGTCAGGAGCAACGGGAAACGACCCCTTCCTGAAATTTAACAACTTCCTACTTGGTTCGGTGCTCATGTTGCTGGCCATTCCGTCCATTAATATCTTACTTTCGACTAGTGTGTCTAGATTATACTCTCTGCCTGCAAACCATCTTCTGGTTACAACTCTGACTCAGATCTGTCTCAGCAAACGCCCAAGCCTTAAAGGTATCCATTGTTGAATAAAGCAAAATCAAGCCTAGGTTTTGTGTGTTAAAATGCTGGAACGTTCTAGTGAGATCTCTTCAGTTTCTCGGTTCATATTCTGGTCTCCAGACCCCACATTTGCTATACTCAGATGGCGACACCAGAACGCAAGATAACCAAACTCCCCCATGAAGAAATTGTCAATAAGATTTCACTTTTTAAAATTTCACTTTAACATTTATCAAAATCAACAAATTAATAGGTTGTTATTATGGAACTTAAATATTGATATAAAAAGGTATAAAGTCAAAGCTTTGTGTCTTTCATTCATCAGAACGTAGAGACACAAAACCAAACTTTGAAAGGGAACACCAATTTATACAAATGGAAAGATGGTGTCGATTGGTTACACCATTGTTGATACAGAGATGGAGTTGGGTCTGTTAACTATCAATTTTAGCTGATTACCTCAGACAGAGTAGGTAGACTTTGATTGGTCAGAGCATTGCAGCAGGGATAGGTAGTCTTCATAACCACTCCTCCATGCACAACATTTCTTGCTTACACTTTAAGGGGCTGTGCGGGTTAACATATGTGGCTACCAACATGCAGAAATGTAACCTGACTGATAATCTTAAAATGGCTTTTGGTGTACTTATTAAAACAATGTGGATGAGTTAGTGGATATTGTTCAATACGGAAATACATCTAGTACTGGACACTACATTCTGAATTATTCAAGCAAAGGCTGAGCATGATCAGCATACTGGCCATTTATAGGCAGTCAAAGGGATGTGCTGTTTGATATAGTCTACCAGTTGTTAAAATACAAGGAACCATACTTGCTATTCCACAAACATTGAAACTCATATCATATTTCTCATTTGTGTCAAAGGCAAAGCAGTTTTGTTTCTGGCTTGACAGCAGCATTATTTGTGGAGAAAATAACTCATGCACTTACTGCAAAGAAGCAGCATAACACATCTACCTTTACCTGTTGCTCAAATATTGGAGACACTTTTCTCTTCTGGGATGATCTGACAGAGAGACTAAGCACCTGTCAAGACTGAACATCATACCTTTAGGCCCTCTCATGAGTTTACAGGTTGTAAAAAAAGTAATGATTTGACCAAGGTAGTTATTATCGTACAGGATAGTTTTGATATGTCCTCTTTCAGCATCAAGCTTACACAGTTAGCCAATGGCCTGAGCTCTGTTCACTTGGCTGCCAATAAAGTTAATCTTGTAGCACGTGGATGTGTAGGAATCCAGATGTCAACATTGACCAGTAAACATAGGTCATGCTGGCTCAGGTATTTGAGCAGGCATTGTGTACAAGTTAGGTGACACCTTTTTATTCATTCATTCATGGGACACAGACATTGCTGGCTGGCCAACAAATAGTTGCCCTTGAGACAATGTTGGTGAGCTGCCTTTTTGAGCTGCTGCAGTCTGTATGCTCTTGGTTGACCCACAATACTGATAGGGAGGGAATTCCAGGCTTTTGACACAGCAACATTGAAGGAATGGTAATATATTTCCAAATCAGAATGGTGAGTGGTTTGGAGGGATACTTGCTGGTGGTGATGTTCTTTGTATTTCCTCCAGTGGTCCCCAGCATTATAGATACCAAGCTTCAGCTGTTTTGATTCACTCCACATGATATCAAGAAACAGTTGGAGACAATTGATGCCACAGAAGCTATAGGCCCTGATAATACTCCAGCAATAGGACTGAAGAATTGCATTCCAGAACTTAATGTTCCCCTAGACAAACTCTTCCATTACAATACTGGCATGAACTGATAATGTGAAAAGTTGCCCAGGTATGTACATACATGAAAATTAGGACACATCTAACTCTGGCAATTATTGCCCCATCAGTCTACTCTTAATCATAAATAAAGTGATGCAAGGTGTGATTGATGGCTCTATCAAGCAGCTCTTTTTCAGCAATAATCTGCTTACTCAGCCACTCAACTTCTGACCTCATTACAGCCTTGGTTCAACATGGGCAAAAGAGCTGAGTTATGGAGGTGAGGTGAGAGTCACAGCCTTTCATGTCAGGGCTGCATTCAACTGAGTGCGGCACAAAGGAGCCCTAGCAAAAGTGCTATCAATTGGTACTGGGGGAAAACCCTCTGGTGGTTGGATTCATACCTGGCACTTGGAAAGATGGTCATGGTCAAAGAGGCATAGAGTCATAAGGGATGTACAGCACAGAAACAGACACTTTGGTCCAACTCATCCATGCTGACCAGAAATCCTAAATTTATTTGCCAGCACTTGGCCAACAACCCTCTAAACCCTTCCTATTCATATACTCATCCAGGTGCGTTTTAAATGTTGTAATTGTACTAGCCTGCACCATTTCCTCTGGCAGCTCATTCCATACATGCACCACCTTCTGAGTGAAAATGTTGTACCCTAGGTCCCTTTTGTACCTTTTCTCTCTCACCCTAAACCTATGCTCTCTAGTTCTGGACTCCCACACTCCACAGAAAAGACCTGTCTATTTACCCTATCCACCCCCCTCATGATTTTATAAATCTTTATATGGTCACCCGTCAGCCTCCAACGCTCCAGGGAAAACAGCGCCAGCCCATTCAGCGTCTCCTTATGATTCAAATTCTCCAACCCTGGCAATATCCTTGTCCATCCACAAAGGATGAACTCAGATTTCTCCAGTTTCCTCATTTCCCCTCCCCCCATCTTGTCTCAGTCCCAACCCTCGAACTCAGCA
>NC_057742.1:3496503-3515854 GCF_004010195.1 Chiloscyllium plagiosum
TCCTGACCTCTCCGCCCCCACCCCCACTCCGACCTATCACCCTCACCTTAACCTCCTTTCACCTATCGCATTTCCAATACCCCTCCCCCAAGTCCCTCCTCCCTACCTTTTATCTTAGCCTGCTTGGCACACTTTCCTCATTCCTGAAGAAGGGCTCATGTCTGAAACGTCAATTCTCCTGCTCCTTGGATGCTGCCTGATCTGCTGCGCTTTTCCAGCAACACATTTTCAGCAACATCCTTGTAAACCTTGTGAGAGGTCAATCATCTCAGCTTCAGGACATCTCTGCAGGAGTGCCTCAGATTAGCGTCTTAGGCCTAACCATCTTCAGCTGCTTCATCAATGACCTTTTGTCCATCATAATGTCAGAAGTAGAAATGTTTGCTGATGATTGCACAATATTCAGCACCATTCATGATTCCTCAGTTACTGAAGCAGTCCATATCCAAATGCAACAAGATCTGGACAATATCCAGGCTTGGACTGATACATGGCAAGTAACATTCGCGTCACACAAATTTCAGGCTATGAACATCACCAATATGAGAGCAATTCAAGAAGGCAGCTCACCACCACCTTCTCAAGGGCATTTAGGGACGAGCAACAAATGCTGGCCCCTTCAGTGATACCCACAACCCACAAATGAATAAAAAAATCTGCTGTCTTTGTCCTTCAAGATGAAAGTGGTCATGGGTTTGGAAAGTGCTGTCTGACGATCTTTGGTGAATTTCTACAGTGCATCTTGTAGATAGTACACACTACTGTGGCTGAGTGTCAGTGATGAAGGAATTGGATGTTTGCATATGTGGTGGCAATCAAGTGGTCTGTTTTGTCTAGGATGGTGTCAAGTGTCTTGAATGTTGTCACACCCATCCAGGCAAGTGTGGAGTATTCTATCACACTCCTGACTTGTGCCTTTAGATGATGGACAGGCTGTAGGAAGTCAGGATGTGAATTACTCGCCGCAGTATTCCTAGCCTCTGACCTTCTCTTGTAGCCACTATATTTATGCGGTGAGTCCAGGTGAGCTTCTAGTCAATGGTAACCCCCATGATGTTGATAGTGGGGGATTCAGTGGTGATAATGGAACTGAATGTCAAGTGGCAGTGGTTAAATTGTCTCTTATTGTTGATGAGTATTGCCTGGCATTTGTGTGGCATGAATATGTTTTGCCACTTGTCAGCCTAAGTCTGGATATTGTTCAGATCTTGTTGCATTTGAACATGGATTTCTTCAATATCTGAGGAGTCACAAATGGTGTTGAATATTGTGCAATCATTGGTGATCATCCCCAAATCTGATGTTATGATGGAAGAAAGGCCATTGATGAAGCAGCTGAAGATGTGTAAATCTAGGGCACTACCCTGAGGAAGTCCTGCAGAGATGTCCTGGAGCTGAGTGGTCTGACTTCCAACAACCACAACTATCTTCCAAAGTATGAATTCAACCAGCAGAGAGTTTGCCCCTTGACACTCATTGATTCCAGTTTTGCTAAGGCTCCTTGACGCCACACATCGTCAAATGCAGTCTTGATGTCAAGGGCTGCCACTTTCACCTGATCTCTGCAATTCAAAACTTTTGTCCAGGTTTGAATCAAAGCTGTAATAAGGTCAGGAGCTAAGTGGCAAAATCCAAACTGGACATCAGTGAGCCATTTATTACTGAGCAGATGTAGCTTGATAGTAATGTTAATGACACCTTCCATCACTTTTCACTGATGACCAAGAGTAGCTGGATGGCTGGGGTAGATTTGTTCCTTCTTTTTGTTTACAGGACATACCTGGGCAATTCTCCATCTTGTCAGGTAGATGCCAGTGTTGTAATACCCTGGAACAGTTTGGTTAGAAGAGTAGCAAGGAGAAAGTGAGGACTGCAGATGCTGGTGCAGCAAATTCTGGAGCTGTAGTCTTCAGAGCTGGAATGTTGTCATGCCTGAAGCTCTTCCAGTATCCGGTGACTCCAACTATTTCTTGATATAATATGGAATGAATTGAATTGGCTGAAGACTGGTATAATATCTGCAATGCTGGAGACCACTGGAGGAGGCCTTGGTAGATCATTCATTTGGTATTTCTGGCTGAAGTTCGCTGTGAGTGCTTAATAGAAAGAATCATAAATAGTTGTTATTCAATGTTGTCTTTTGGATTTAAAGAATAACATTGTAAATTATTTGCTTTACATAGTGGTATTTGGGATAGTTCTTTGCGACTCAAAATTTAACAGATTGCGGTGCAAAGTGAGCTTTTCTGTGTGGATGGTTTAAATTAGCAGAGGGGTTTACCGTGTTGTAACAGTGGTTACTGCTACTGATGACAGATGCATCTTCAGCCAGCAAATTGGTATGAATGAGGTCAAGTATGTTTTTCTCTCTTGTTTGTTCCCTCACCATCTGCCAGACCCAGTCTGGCAGTTGTGTCCTTTAGTACCTGACCAGATCTATCAGTAATACTGCTGCTGAGCCACTCTTGGTGGTGGACATTGAAATCCCCTACCCTAAGTACATCTTGCATCCTTGCCACCCTCAGTACTTCCTTCAACTTGTTCGACATGGAGGAGTACGGTTTCATCAGTCGAGGGAGGACGGTATGTGGTAACCAGTAGGAGGTTTCCTTGCTCATGTTTAACCTGCAGCCATGAAACCTCATGGGGACCAGAGTCAATGTTGAGGACTCTGGAAATAACTCTCTCCCAACTGTATTTTACTGTGCTATCACCTCTGTGGGTCTGGTCTGCCAGTAGGACAGAACATATTCAGTGATGGTGATGGTGTTATCTGGGATGGTGTAAGGTATGAATCTCTGAGTATGACTATGTTAGGCTGTTGCTTGAATAGTCTGTGAGACAGCTCCCCCCATTTGGCACGAAGCCCCAGATATTAGCAAGGAGGATTTTGCATTGTCAACAGGCCACTTTCTGCTGTTGTCTTTTCCAGTGTATAGCTCATCCATCCAGTTTCACTACTTTGGTGAGACTTCATAGCAATTGGTACAATGGAGTGAATCATTTCAAAATCAATCACATTATTGTGGGTCTGGAGTCACATGTAGGCCAGACAAGGTGAGGTTGGCAGATTTCTTTCCCTGAAGGCCATCAGTGAGCCAGATGGGTTTTTTTCTGACAATTGACAATGTTTCATGGTCAGCGGTAGATTCTTATCTGTGCGGTGGGATTTAATCCCAGGTCATTTGAAGAGTTTCTGGATTAATGGTCTAGCCAAATACCTTTAGGCCATTGCCCCCCTGTGGAAGAATATATCCACGTGTAACAATAGTGTCCTGACTGTGGATGAGAAACTAAAGTTAAAACATACCCTTCCATTCTAATGATTGGAGCAACAGATTGATGAACCGTGCCCACCAGAAATCAGTGGCCAATATCAGAAATGGATACGCCTGCACTTGGGAAACCAGTATCACTTTGAGTCATAAAGATTAATCATTACAGTGATGTATTCTTATCAAATGTGATTTAAAATTCCATATGTGACAAGTTTGTTTTTTTTAATACCTGTGATCGAAACCATCTCATGATTGAATAACGCCTAGTTTCCACACCATGTCACAGCCAACCCTTCCAATAATTCTGTCATGTTATGCTCATTCATGCTACTCACACATCAGGGATTGAACAAAACAACCTCTATGACAAGCTTTGTTGTTACACATACTTGGTCATAGGACACATTGGATGTTATCTTCACTCCATATCATCACCAGGTGTGCCTGCTGTGCTCTTTTGGATCCCCAGTCTCAAGCATTCCATCATGTCTTTTACTTTAGTCCCTTGTGCAAGACTACATCAACCAAAGTGGCACTCATCTGTGACTTGTCTAATCCATAACACTATTATGCAAATTCTGGGGATTATTTGGATAGAAAATGGCCTCTTTGGAAAACATGACACAAGCGTTGCAAAAGTAAGGGATTAGGCTCAGTTAAGACTATTGATATGTAAACATTGAAATTACACCATGTGAGACTGATATAAAGAAACACCCTTTATTTTCATAGAAATTCCTTGTTCTGATGTTTCAAAAGTAACACTAATGAATACATAAACTAAATACATTTTTTCTAAAGAAGTAGCAGTAAAATCTATGTATTGCTAATGGCAGAGTTACCTAATTATCATTAGTAATTTCAATACTAACCTCCCTGCTTCTGGTGAAAATGATGGATATGTAGATGAAATATTAAAGGAACTGAAGAGGCACAATATGAGTGAACTTAGGAAAGCTTTTAATTTGTTTGGGGAAAATTGGAAAAATGCAGCAATTGCAACTTTTACTTCTAAAAAAAATGGTCAATTTGAATTTAATCACCAGTAACATGCTTTATTGCCAGTTTGAAAGGACGGACTGTTGAAGGAGGGTTCAATTTGTACATTTAAAACAGTAAAGCACTTTTATTGTGCTGTCGTCAGGCATTCAGTAACATTTAATGGCAGGCATATGACCTTTTTAGTACTGTATCTATGACAAGCGCAAAATAGCATAACTGGAGATTTTGTCCTCAGAAGGCCGAGTTGCCTCTGGCTAGATCATGAGGTTTACCACAATTGGACAAAATACTCTGGGTGTAATCAGAATTTAATGTATTAAAAAACTGAATTAACACAATATTAAGAAAGTGAAGATTTGAGTGAAGCTTTTTTTTCTGTTACATATTGGTACCAAATTACTAAGTGAGCTTTGTGTCAATACTGCAGTAGATTACAATGGTTAATATGTCTACAGCAATAAAACCAAATCCTGGATCAACTCTCAGCAGCACAGGAAATGGCCAATGTTATTTATATTCTAAATAAAAAGGGAAGCCAATAAATAATTTTATAGCTGCAAATACTTTATACTTTAATTATTTAAAAATGGTTTGTGGGAAACACTTAATAAATTATCAGCATTCCTCAGTTTTGTTTTATAAATTGTGTTTTATGGTTCATTTCAGCTTGACAAGTTTAATGTTAATGTGAAGCCTAAAGTAGTTTGCCCTAATTTGACGTAAATCAGGTGTGAGGATCTGATTGAATTTGGATGTAAAGTATTGCAAAGATTTCCTCTTCAGGTTGTCTTGCTTGATTTCTCATTATCAAGATGGGTATTAGCTTCTGATTCAAGTTGAAATTACACATTGCTGCAGTATTGTATCATACTGGTATATAGCTATAGTGCAAATGCATCCTTATTTTAAAAAAGGTATTTCAGAATTTGTGAGCAATTTTTAAATATAGTTATGTGCTCACTTATATGTGTACAATATATTTTAGTGCCCCATGTTGCGGATTAAAAATCTGCAAACAAATCATGATCAATGGTAAGATGAATTAGCATTAGATGGAGTATTAAGTGAATAGTATAAATACATTTAAGGGGATAGATAAATGAGTTAGAAAGGAATGGAAGGGTTAGATGAACTTTTGTAGAGCAGTTAGAATTTTACAATTCAGAAACAAGCCTATGTGATGCACTGCACCAAATCCTATTTGCCCACCATTCCTCTGCTCCCTGACTTAATTGGCATCGGTCCAGCAGCACTTCTATTTTACAATTCTCATCTTTATTTTCAATTCCCTTCAGGGCCTTGCCTCTCCTTAACTGTGTAACTTCTTTCAGCTCTACAGTGCCTGTGATCTCTCACTTGACCAATTCTATTCCCTCAAGCATTTGTGATTTTAATCACTCCATCATTGGTGGCTATGCTTTCGGCTGCCCATATCCTATGTTCTGGAATTTCCTCCTTAAATCTTTCCATCTTTCTACCTCCTTTAATATCTCCTCAAAAAGATAATTACTTGACCAAACTTTGATCATTTGTGCTGTTATCTCCTTGTATGGCTTTGTAAGAAATGTAGATTAGATTTAGATTAGATTACAGTGTGGAAACAGGCCCTTCAGCCCAACAAGTCCACACCGACCCACCGAAGCGCAACCCACCCATACCCCTACATTTACCCCTTACCTAACACTACGGGCAATTTAGTATGGCCAATTCACCTGACCCTGCACATCTTTGGATGGTGGGAGGAAACCGGAGCACCCGGAGGAAACCACGCAGACACAGGGACAACGTGCAAACTCCACACAGTCAGTCGCCTGAGGCGGGAATTGAACCCGGGTCTCTGGCGCTGTGAGGCAGCAGTGCTAACCACTGTGCCACCGTGCCGCCCACTGCCACTGTGCAATGGTAGTTTGGTAATGTTCCTATTAAGTACCTTAGGTACTTCAGTGTTTTACAACACTAAAGCACTACCATTGTAAGTTATTTTTGCAAATATAGAAATTTGTGGAAGACATGAAAATCCAGGAACGGGGAGGTACGTGGAGGAAATTCAATATAAACCTTGCATGTATAGTGTGACAAATAAGCCTAAGTAGTTCTTGCTAAGTAATTCAACATTCATTAACTTTCCTCAACCAGAAACAGTTCTCCCATTACACATGCAGCAATTCCCCCATCTCAAATTGCAAAATTTCCAATAAGAATTTGAACTGAGAGATAGTTATGGGTAAATTCACTGACCTCATGTCCCATTATGGACGAAGACTCAAGAAGAACACAGAGCAAAACTTCTACAGGGTTTGATCTGTTACCATGCTCCCAGGAGTGTGGATCCCTGTTGAAATCAATTTATTTATCCTATAATAGCTGCCCATTTATATACACATACACATATACAACAGTAAAACACTGTACATTTAAGTATTTAGTATTTCATATCCTTGCATTCCTTTCTTCTCCAATGTTTACTTAATTGCTTAAAAAGTCTATACCATTCTCCACATCAATCTAATTAGTAGCAATTCCACATTCCAATAACACTGAGAAAAGAAGTTTAACCTGAATTCCTGATTGAACTGATTCATGAATATCTTCTTTTTATGACCTCTAGTTTCGATTTCCCCAAAAGTAGTAATATCTTCTCTATTCTATCAAATTCTTTCATGACTTGATGTCCACGATTTGGTCACCCTTCAGCTTTCTCTTTCATTGTGAAGTCTTTTCACTTGATAGAATCAGAAACTAATGCACTTCTGTTTGGTGATGGTCCCATAGGTTTTCAAGAATGTGATGTGGAGGTGCCAGTGTTGGACTGGGGTGGACAAGGTTGGAAATTACACTGAAGCAGTTTATAGTCCAGTAGGTTTATTTGAAATCACAAGCTTTTGGAGGGTAGCCCCTTCACCTGAGTTCACCTGATGAAAGGGCTTCGCTCTGAAAGTTTGTGACTTCAAAAACCTGTTGGACTATAACCTGGTGTCGTGTGATTTCTGGTTTTCAAGAACATCATTGTCTTTTGAGATACTGCACAGAATTGCAGCAGCATAAATATTGTTTGCAGTTGCTATAGTTAGCTTGTGACTAGGAATCATACAATACAATAATATTGCGATTTATATAAATTTCTCTGTTCTCTATTTTAATAATAGAATGAAATAGGGAGAAATCCAAATGGCTGCTTTATGACTAACATTGCACTGCAGGATTTCAGCAGAGATCTTCCTTAAACTTCAGGTGCAAAATTCAAATACCTGTGTGTGAATAATCACACACAAACCCAACTCGAATCTTACATCATGCAGCCAAGGAAAAAAAAAACAATTTTAGATTCATCCTGTGAACAAATTAACCAGTGGCGAAAACAACCGGAACTATGCCCCAATTAAACAACAGTGAAATACTAGTTAATCATGAAGCCCATAAATGTAAGTTGTTATTCTTTGCTATGGGAGAATTTTACAATTCTTTGAAGCATTGCTTTAATTTTCCCCATATTAAAATACAGAACTTATAGTTCATTGTGGCAATAAATTTAAAATGCCATTTACTGTGCATCAGAGCAACAAATCCAGCTTTCCTCAGTAATACAAGTAAATACTTTTTATTTTCATTCGTGCTTAACAAAACCAAACCAAAATATAGCAAGAAGAGCCTGGAGAGGATGCAACAGAGGCACTGTGCAAAATGTGCTGGGGTGGTGCTCTGGAGAGGTTACAGAAGAGGTTTACTCATTGCATAGTAAAACATACGTAACAGACAATTTGACTAACTTCTGTTCCTATTTTTTAATGTTCTAATGGTTGAATTTACTAATGCAGAGAAATTGGGATTGACCTCAGTCTACAGTAGGGTGAATCTAAAAGGGATATTAAAAATTGTGAGAAGTCTTGATAAAGCAATTAGTGTGAAATTATTTCCTCAGGTAAGTCTGCTGATAATGAGATTTGGTCATTGATTTGGAATAATTGGCAAAACAGGCAATGAAGAGAGCTTAGGTAAAAACAATGACTGCAGATGCTGAAAATCAGATTCTGGATTAGTGGTGCTGGAAGAGCACAGCAGTTCAGGCAGCATCCAAGGAGCTCTTCCAGCACCACTAATCCAGAATCTGGTTTCCAGCATCTGCAGTCATTGTTTTTACCTCGTTGATTTTAACCCTACTGTGAATCCTCTTGCAAGGATATCTGCCTTGAAGAAGTTTTCCTCCTCTCTCTACAAGTCATTGCCTTTATTCCTGATGAAGGGTTTTTGCCCGAAATGTCGATTTCGAAGCTCCTTGGATGCTGCCTGAACTGCTGTGCTCTTCCAGCACCACTAATCCAGAATGAAGAGAGCTTGTTTCATTAATAAGATTGTTAAGATCTGGAACACCCTCCTAGAAAAGGGTGAGAGGGGGAAAGGGGAAAGATAAAGAAAGATGGAATGAGAGAAAAAGGGAGAAAGAAAGAATTGATTAAGTGGGAACTTACAAATGGTAAATCAATGTGCAACGGAATAGAATTAATTGCAAGGGCTTTGGAGGAAACACTGGAGAGAGGGATGCATTAGCCAGCTCTTTCAAAGGGCTAGGACAGACACAATAGGCAAAGTAGTCTCTTTTGTTCTATAAGATATGACTCAATGACTCTAAGCAATTTAATGTGCTCTTAAAACAACATTGTCCACTGAAATGAACAGATGTTTCAATATTATTTTTGTCAGCAAGAGATAAAACTGTCATTCATTTTAATCAAATCTTATACGCATAAATGTGTTTATAAAAATACATAGAAATATATGTGTAAATAGGTGCACATTAATCCTGTTACATTAATTGACTAGAGCACCTGCAAAATAGATTCAACAAGATGATTCCTGAGTACAAATGCAACACCTGTCCATGAGTTGGTTTCATGTCGAGAGTTGAGCTCAGCAGTTGAATCCAACCAATCAACTAGCTGCAAGAGAAAATGATTTTTGCTTCATGTACAGAATTCCATTTGCAACATAAATTTTCCAAAACATTGCACAGGAAATAATCAACAAAATTTGTCATCAAGACTTAGCATAGGTGATCAAAAATTTGGTGAAAGTGGTTGATAGTTATGAAGGGTTTATTTTCAGTAGATATAGGAAAAGTACATGGGAGCTTGTGGGAGCATCTCAAAAACTAAGGATCTAAGTTATAAAACTATCCTTCATAGGTTGAATAGTAAGTTTTGGAGAACACAGTGGTGCGAACATGGTACATGCTGTCAGATAGAGTAGTCTGAGATTAAAAACAGAATGCATTCAAAGAGAATCTAGATAAGGAAAAAGAAATAAAAAGGATCTGGTGATTGAGGTGAGATGAAATAAATAGATGTAATTTCATGTTGTGCATAAATATAGTGTGAACCTGTTGGGCTGAATGTTCTGATTTTGCATAGAAAATCCTTGAGAATTAGTTGTAATGAACATCAAACTGCATGGTTCCTTAACAATCCACTGTAGTCAGGTCGAATTGGAAGATAATGACTACAGTGAGATGACTTGTTTAATCAGTATCCAGCAAGGTGAGCAGAGGGATTATAAATGTTTTAAATAATGCTTTATTATACAATAAAATTGCAACATTCAGCAACAAGATAGGCAGCATGTTGCGATCTGAGAGTTCAGTGAGGGGAATTACCACAGCATCTAAGTGTTTTTCATGCAATGCTGCTGCCAAAACCAGGACAGCTGCCAGCAATTGCACCAGAGGTAAGTGCAGCAAAAGTCTCAAGATATGGTAGATAAAGTGTAGATAAGACAGTTATGCACTATGGTTAAAGTCATGGAAAGACGACAGGTTGTGGCAAAATGCTGGTGGAGACTTAACAGATAAATATTGCATGGTGCCATAAAAGAAGCTGACAATAATTATATCAAAGTACAGAACAGTGAGATTAACGTAGATAGGTTGGTGCAGACTCAAAGGACAAAGTCTATGCTGTATGACTATGATGCTATAACAGGGCTGTTCTCTCATGGGCTACTATCCAGCTGCTGAATAGACAGCTCATCTTTGACTGTCAGCAAACAGAGATTTTGAAACTCAGAGCTAGATTCCAGAGACTGGACATTTAACATCAAATAAATAGAAGCAAGCATCAACAAAGGTGATCTCAGGAATCTAAATTCTCAGGGAAGATTAAGAAAGATCTGTTTTTGAGAACTGAGAATGGAGTCAACAAAATTGATCCAGTTCAATTGCTCATTCCCAGTATCTGCAAATTACAAAATGACATGATTCGGAGATGCCGGTGTTGGACTGGGGTGTACAAAGTTAAAAATCACACAACACCAGGTTATAGTCCAACAGGTTTAATTGGAAGCACACTAGCTTTCGGAGCGTCGCTCCTTCACTATCACCTGATGAAGGAGTGTCGCTCCGAAAGCTAGTGTGCTTCCAATTAAACCTGTTGGACTATAACCTGGTGTTGTGTGATTTTTAACTTTGTACAAAATGACAGTTAGTGATGAGAGAGGAAGACACATTTTCCCTCAAAGATCATGAAGTTGTGAAATGGCACAATGAAAATAACAAATTAAATCTGGGAAAATAGGCTGCAACTTCTGGAAGTGTCAAATGGAAGCGGGAGAAAACAGGTTAATTGGCACCTGGAGAGGCACCAGGCAGACTAATGCTTTAAGATGCATGACGTGCCAGAACCAAGGAAATACGTTGAAGCCAAAGGTGTAAATGATGGGTGAATGAGTGTATCTCTGGATTCAAAAATAAGTAGGTTCATAGAATGAATTAAAATCTACAAAGAGAGAGCTCATTTGGTCCATCATGCCTATGTTAGTACTTTTGAAATACAGTAGTTATCTTATTGGTCTCACTACCATGCTTTCCCTCGTATCTCGGCAAAACTTTCCCTTTTCAAGTATTGAATCATTTTTTTAAAGCTACCTCTGAATCTGCTTCCATTGCCTTTTCAGACATTACAGTCCTGTAACTATTTTCAGATGGAGTGAAGCGGTGCACAGGTGGAATTAGTCTATGTGTAGTTCTCTTCAAAGTTAGCCTCTTCTGAAATCCTTGTATTCTAAAAAATTATTCTTTTTGCATTGCATTCTGTGCAAGAGGATCAAACACAACTGTTTCTATGATTCTTTTTTAAAAATCAGACTTCTTTCAAAACCTTGTAGTTTAGCTCATTTGATAGAAAGCAGTAATCATGTTATTTTACAGCTAGTCAATGAAAACCAATTAGTTGGTCTTCTGCTTCTAAACATTTATCAAGATATTACTGTGATACAGTAGCCAAGTTACCGATGGATGAGTGACATAACACCAGTCCTTAAACTATGACATTTTGGCTTTTTCATCAAAATGGTGGCTGTGATTTAGTGTGCAACAGTTGCAAAATCCAGATTTAAGCTTCGGTGCAACAAATTTCTGAGCTGCTGCCTTTCCTATGAACCAACTATCTTTCAGGGACTTAAAAGATCCCATAGCACAACGTTCAAAAAGTGCAAGAGAGTTTTCCTGATGTTGTGACGAACCAATATCATATATTTATTAATAACACAGAATATGTTGGAAATATCATAAGATCTAACAGCATCTGGTAAGAGAAAGAGTGAGCATTTCAGGTCAATGACTTTTTACCAGTGAATAAGAGCATTCGCAGATGGAGGCCGTTTAGCTCATTATCTCAGTACTGATTCTCTGAACATTTAAACATAGTGCTAATCTTAGTGTATTTGTTTCAATTTAAATAAGCATCTAATACCCTCTTGAAAACCTCCATTGAACCTGACTCCACCGCATTTTAGAACATAGAACATAGAACATAGAACAATACAGGACAGAACAGGCCCTTCGGCCCACGATGTTGGGCCGAACATTTATCCTAGCTTAAGCACCTATCCATGTACCTATCCAATTGCCGCTTAAAGGTCACCAATGATTCTGACTCTGCCACTCCCACAGGCAGCGCATTCCATGCCCCCACCACTCTCTGGGTAAAGAACCCACCCCTGACATCCCCTGTAGCCCTACTTTCATCCATGCAAGCTGAAAGAACTTATACCTGCTGTACAATTGCAAAGACTAAGGCTCTGCCCTCTGGGTCCTTTACCTGTCTCACTTGCAGTCACACACTCGCATCCATGAATACTGACCAAACCAGAAGGTACTATCCTAACAGGTATGACTACCACCTAGTACAACAAATCCAGATAACCTTCTGCTCCCTGATTCATTTCAGTTTATCCTTGAGCTTATAAAGTAGCTGAAGCAGCTCAGAAATCAAATACTTCAAACCTGTTTGCTTTGGATCAAACTGGCATTTTGGAGCTCCCAGGTGCTGCAATTGTGACACTTCACCCATCTCATTATTCTTAACATGATTAACTTAACTAAATTATCCCTCCTCACTATCCACAACTCCACCAATCTTCGTATCGTCTGCAAATTTACTGACCCACCCTTCGACTCCCTCTTCCAAGTCATTAATAACATTACAAACAGCAGAGGACCCAGAACTGATCCCTGCGGAACTCCACTTGTAACTGGGCTCCAGGCTGAATATTTACCATCTACCATCACTCTCTGACTTCAACCGGTAAGCAAGTTTTCTATCCAATTGGCCAAATTTCCCACTATCCCAATGCCTCCTGACTTTCTGCATTAGCCTACCATGGGGAACCTTATCAAATGCCTTACTAAAATCCATGTACACTACATCCACTGTTCTACCCTCATCCACATGCTTGGTCACCTCCTCAAAGAATTAAATAAGATTTTTAAGGCAAGACCTACCCCTCACAAATCTGTGCTGGCTGTCCCTAATCAAGCAGTGTCTTTCCAGATACTCATAAATCCTATCCCTCAGTACCCTTTGGGTAGTGCAAGCAGTGCATTCCAGATGGTAATTACTCAATATTGGCAAGGTTGCCAGAATGAATGACTTCTGCTCTTCTTCAAAATTAACAGAACTATTAAATCCCTCTGAGAGAGTACAGAGAGTTATATTTTAATGTGTTATCCAAAACGCTGAACCTATAACAGTACATCACTAGACTCGGAATCTTCACCCTCATCACATGTGCCTTGCATGGCAGTTGAACTCAACCTGCAGACGAGACAAGAGCACCCTCTGACCCATACCTACACAGTCGAATACACTGCTGACACCTCTTATCATCCACATGTTGGAAAAGTCTAGTTGGGCAACATCCCATAAAGGGAGAAAGATAAAATGAGAGAGAAAGAAAGAAAAAGAAAGACAATGTGAGTGGAAAGAAGAAAACTATGTTTAAAAAAAACCATAGGTGATTCTGCAGAAATGTGACAGTACATTAGGCAGTGATCAGAGCCCTGAGTGCGCACCAAAATTACATTCTCAGTTAATTACAAAGGTTTTAACTGGTGCAGGTTCCTGGGTTCTGTTATTTGATCCTTTCAGAACTTCCCTCCGACTGTTTGCATTAAGGGCTACATAAAGATGTACAATAAAGATAATACTTCACAGGTAAAGCAGAGATTTACTTCAGTAGTCGGTCTCCTTTCAAACTATCCTGCTGTCTGGAACTATACTTCAATCATTGTTTGATTTTCTCAGACTGAAATCAAGCCTACAGTTAGTTTGGCATGGGAATGAGTTTGCATTGCCTCTCTGATCAATAGTGCCTATTAAATGACTCCATTCTCATCTTCAACAAACCTTGGAGCTTGTATTGATGCCAAGCCAGATTGCCACTGGCCATATTAACAGCAGACGGTCTAGTATTTTGTATCGTGTTATGGTAATTTCTTAAATGGTAACAGTTTTGGAGACAGTTAGATGCTAAACTAAGCTCCTGAAAAAAATACATTCTTATCAAGTTTTAACCATACTGATAAAAAGGACAATTACTCATCTAGAAAACAAACTAACACAATTTATTAAATAATAATAATATAAACTTAACATTCCAGTGTTCGAGGCATGACACCATTCACAAATTCAAATATCTGTCTTTCCAATGGATCACAGAACTTTTCTTGTTTTTCTTAGCTCATTGAACCTGGTACCTTGACTCAATATATCCTGTGATATTTTAGCTTAGCTAACTTAACTTTAACATATGTATCTACTTTAAATGCTGAAGCTTCAAATCTACTGTAATATCTGAAGTTACATATTGTACAGCTGCCTACTGCTGAGTCTCTTTCTCCGCCTCTCTTCCTCTCAGCTAAAAGCAATTCGCTAATAAAGACTGACTTTACAGGAAAGCCACACACACACACCAGATACTCAACTACAGGAGCAATCATCCCAACACGCACAAACGGAGCTGCATCAGGAAATTATTTAAACAAGCCACAACACACTGCTGCACCCAGGAAATACGAGAAGCTGTGGAAAAACACATATATAACATATTCAAAAACAACAGGTACCCAATAAGCACAGTCCACCGATTCCTACACAACAGGCCGAAACAAGAATTCTAGCCCAGAAACTCTAGCCACACTGCCATGCATTAAAGACATCTCAAAGATGACCACGAGACTACTCCGGCCCCCTAGGCATCATGGTAGCCCACAAACCTACCACCACACTGAACCAGCTCCTGATGAATTTAAAGGATCCCATATCAACAACCAGCAGAACAAACATCATACACAACATACCCTGCAAAGACTGCAACAAACGATACATTGGACTGATGGAGCAAGAAACTAGTCACCAGGATACATGCACCAAAAGGCATGACCAACTGTCACTAGTATCCATACACACCAATGAAGAGGGACACAAGTTCAACAATAATTCCATCCTGGGACAGGCTAAAAAAACACATGCACGGGAATTCCTAGAGGCCTGACATCCAAACTGGAACAGCTTGAGCACAAACTCTTGGCTGCCCAGCCCAGCATTAGAGAATGCTGAATAGTCTTTGGGTGGTCTTTTGAATGCGATGTTAAACCAATGCTCAGATGAAAATCTTGTCTCTACATCAAAGAAGACCAGGCAGGCTGTCCCTGTTGTCCTGGCCAATATGTACCTCCCAACCAACATCCCTAAAACTGACCATCAGATGTTTGTGGATCCTATGGTGTACAATTTGACTTCCACTTTACCAACAGCACAACAGTGGCCACACTTCAGAAAGTATTTCAATTGACTACAAAGCACTTCGCAGTGATTTAACAAATTTCTGCTGGCAAAGCAAGGAGACAAGAACTGTTCAAAGGTAACCTGAGTTAAATAAAAGGTCAGTTAGGTGTGCACCTAATCATTATCCATTGAACCCTGGCATAAGTCCTTTAAGAATTGAATTTCACTATGCCCTTGATGTTTCAAGTGAACAGGGCACAAATTGGCTGCTGACCAGATGACCATGGCTCGTGTGGGGCCAATGCAGCACAGAAACCTCTGGACTGCAACATTTAAGCATCAACAAATCTCTATCTCTCTTGTTCTCTCTGTCAACTGTGGAGGTACCAAAAAGTTTCCATTTAGAGCCAACAATTTCAATTCGCCTTTCTTTGCAAATCCCTTGATCAATATTGCTTTTAGGGCTAAAGGGATCAAAGGGTATGGGTGAAAGTGAGAACAGGGGACTGAGGTGGATAATAGTTAGGATCAGTGAATGGTGGAGCAGGTTCAAAGGGCCAAATGGCCTACTCTTGCTCCTATTTTCTATGTTTCCAAGAATAAGGGAAAATCACCGTCAGAGATTTTGAAAGGGGCAAATCTTCAACCAGTGAATGAAAGAAGACACCAGTGTGCAAAAATTTTGTGTCAATAGCAAAGGACTAAAAGGAATTAGAAGAAACCAAACTTTGACTACTGTAGGGTCTGGACCAGTGCTGTCAAACCATGTTTCTTTCAGTTTCCTTTCTTTTCCCACCCTTAGTACCCATGTCTTTTCTGTCTTTATTTATGTGTCTGTATGTGAAGTGTAGAGTTTAAGCTAGAGCTATCACAACAAATTATAAGTTGGCAATTTATATTTCCCTAATTGTCAAAATTAGGTAGACCTAGTGAGCATTTTATTTTAAGCAGATTTTATCAGCCAGGTAAATTGTGGACTTTGGATAGTTTGATTAAAACTTTTCACATTTGTGATAACTCCAGAAATATTAGCTTTTGATTTCCAATGTTACCTAAGTGATTCTGACACTATTGCAATAGAAAGGATTCTTCTCCCAAGTCTTGCACATCACTATGATGTACGAGTATTACTGATTTCCCAATAGTGAATCTGGACAAACTGCAAGTCTGACTTAACGTGTGCGAATGTGTACATGTGCACACACACATGCTCATAAACTCTCTTACTCATACAAACACATACACACATTCATGTATACATGCTTACATATACACAAACATGTTTGTTTCTAACAGAATGAGCTGGATGATCTGGAAATTCCAAAAGACTTTATCATCCTTATAGTTAAACATACTACTGTACAGTCTGAAGCCTTTGAAAAAAAGCTGAACTGTGCACTGCTGTTTTACAGTGACAGGACAACAACAAGCATGATGATATATTAAAAGCTTTTCAATGTATCATAACTTATATCATATGGGTGCAAAATAACCATGAGTGTCCCCATGTGCCTTTGAGGTATCTCTGAAGTGTACTAGTTATGCGTTTGCCAATAGAAAATTCTGACTAGTGCGAGTGTGGCTACATCAACATCTTTTTGGCTACATTTCCTAATTTTAGTAGAAACCACCTTACACAAATGCAGGTAAATGTACTTCATGTATATTTATTTAACAAACATCTGTTATCATTCAGTAACCAAGGATGTAAATTCACTCACAATGATCAATAAACACTTGTGTACTCTGATTTTCATCTTACTTTTTTAAAACCAAATGCACACAAAAGGGTTAAAGTTCACATGCATATAATGCAGTTCAGATGTGATTATTGACATCACAGGCCAATGACTGAGTCTATTACACATTTCTTATTTACTAATCAAAACTGCAATTTTCTACATCCGGAAAGGTACATGTGGTGAGTGGCTAATGTATTGGACAACACTGCTTTATAACCCACACTCATTGTGCCAAGTCTGTTACTTTCCTAGCCAAGGATTTTCTGTGCTAATTGTGAAAATGCAGTTGAGGAGGGTGTGAAGGTGGTCAGACCTGCAGGAATATAATAGGAAGGAGGGTAGAAAAATTCTCAGCATGAAGAGTACACAGGTGCACTGTGAGGTCTTCGTTGCTGTGAAGTTGAATGAAAGCTTTTGTCACATCAAAATAACTTTCTACACAATGTATTTTAATAGCTAAATTCAGTGAACTCAGAGCTCAACATTTGGCTGGACTGGCAAGCCATGGCTGAAGGTTTCTACTGATCTGCTAATGTGTCGCATGATGGTCTAGAAGTTAGACTAGGCACAGCTTTTGGATCAATGCAAATGGTTGTCAAGCCTCACTGAATTTAGTTGTGCTCCCAATATGCAGACATTATTATGGGGTAGAATTGGCAACTCTGCAGATTTGGTCTGGAGTCACTGACAATTAAAGACCTAACACAGTGCATTCAAGTAGATGTTGTTTCATTTTCTTTGAAGATTTTTGGTCAATGTATCATAAATGGTTGAATTTTAACACCAGACAACAGATACGCTGACATCAGGTCAGATGTTCCAGTCCAAGAGCAATGATTGAGTGACAAGGGCTGAGTGGTCTTGCTTGGGATCTGGATAGCAATACAACAATAGGCATTAACTCGACTTTAAATGGGGAAGGTGGTACTTTGCGATTGATCCATCATTGCCTGCTGCCATTCCTGAAAATAAGCACCAGCATGAGAAAAAACTTTGAAAGTCAGCTGTGGCTCAGTGGACAGTACTCTTGCTTCTCACTCAGTTGATCATGGGCTCAAGTCCCATTCCAAAGGCATAAGCATATAATCCAGACTGATATTCTGAGTACTGGGAGGTGCAGTGAATAGCATCCCTGCCTCTGAGCTAAAAGTTCTGAGCTTGAATGCTACCTCAGGACTTGATGGCTGAGGAAGATACATTCAAAATGGTGGCCAAGCATGTTGGACCTTCAACTATTGCAATCCCATAGCTCCAAAAGACAACATTCATGCAGCCAGAGTCACCCAGACTACTGAATGAACTCTAATACATTATCACTGAGGCAGTCTCTAAATAACTGTGCTTATACAGAACCTTAAAATATCCTACAGATATTTGAAAGTGCTCCACAGTCAACGAATAATCTTTAAAGTGTAGGCAGAAGTAGTTTAACAGTAGAGTAATGTTATTGGCACTTACTATTCTACACACACATAATAATCTCAAGGGGGTATCTGTGAAGCTCATAATGAGCAAGTGCCTTCAGGTGAGAACAGGAGAAAATGGATGTGAGGAGGAAGGTAAATTGTAATGTCTGGGAGGCATAAACTGGTTCATAACTGAAGATGTGAACCAAAATGAGTAATGTTAAGTATTTTGCAAACAAACAAATTAATGTAACAATGTGGTATTTTATAATCTTTAAATATATTTAATACCTTTTGTAACAAGATACATTTCTAAAAGCACAGGGTGATGATGAATAAATGCCACTCACTAAATCAATTTGTTATACAGTTTATGGTCTTTAAATTAAAGAAAGTTGCAGTGGGTTTGAAGTTGTGGAGGATGACTCTCAAGGGTGAAACATTGCAGGGCAGAAATTGAGTATTGCAGAAATGATGGATAACCCAATGAAGTAAATCTCTCGCAGCTCAACGTCAAAATGGTCTGATTATCTCCTGGAGAAAAGAAAGGAAGCTTCCATTGTTACAGAGAATAGGGGGATTTATCCAGCTATATTTAAAACATCACTTGAACTCATTTTAGAGGGCAAACAGCCTGTTTTTACGCCTGATCCAAAATGACCTGTTTTTCGCGAAGTTTTTGAACAGCGTAAGGAAAGCAATTTTCCCTTTTCTTTCTCAGTTATACACACAATCCCGGACTTTTCTTCTTGCGCTTTCACCACTCTTTTCTCGCCCGCACGCACTCACCCTTCTCCTCTCTCTCTCCCCGTCACGCACTCATCCCTCTCCTCCCTCTCTCTCTTTCTCCCCCTCTCCTCCCTCTCTCA
>NC_057742.1:3516134-3526252 GCF_004010195.1 Chiloscyllium plagiosum
ACCCTCCTCTCCCTCTTTCAGACACACTCCCCCCTCCTCTCCCACTTAGGCCTGACCCCTTCTCTCTTTCTTTCACACGCCCTTCACTCTCTCTCCTTCTCATACATCCCCTTTTCATTCTCAATAGCAAACATACATTGACTACTTAAATCTCTCATAGACATTTATACTGCCTTAATCTCTCTTACAGCTTCAAATAACATGCCTACCATGTTCCCACATCTTGGCCTGAAGACAATAAATCAGACTAGGTTACAATCTCATCCGCATTGGCAATCTCTTTATAATTAACCTGGTGTTCAGAGTTCATGGATCAGGGTAGACAGTATCAGTAGACTATTGGGCTATAGAGGCATCATAGTTCAATCTTTTCTTTCCCTCACTATGTGCCTTCCAGCAAGGCTGTCTGCAATGTGCTCTCCAGATCTCTACCAAGAGGTTATTAAAAAGTGCATATGATCAGCAGTGCACTTACCTGCCAATATTATTTAGATCCTTTTGTCTTATCGTAGGTTTGGTAAAATGAGCACATCCAAGTCTCTGAATTGTGGGGGCCTTAAAGGACACCACACACAGGTTCCGTCTGCTCTTGTCCTCAATAACCTTTTCTGGATTAACAAATGTGCTATGAAATGTTTCAGTAACTTGGTTTCTCTGCAGCTCGCAATGGTTCGTAAAGCAAGATTTCACATCATTACTTCGTAATCGGCCCATGCAGAAGATCCTATCTATAGAACAAGGAAAGATTGTTGCTTAACAAAGTTGACAATCTAATGCTTCTTGATTTATAGAGTTCTGGCTTTACAGAGTTTTATTAAAATGTGCTTCTTTGCAGCAAATATGCCAGAATTCACCATGACAAAATGCCATGGTACAAACGATCATCTAACAAGATGAAAGTCTGCCACATAATCAAATTAAAGTTTAACACAAGTCAGCAGAGTAAATGTCTCTCTATTCCATTCCTAAACAATGTGTCTAAAACCATACTTCAGAAAAGCATTCCCCAACTGTATCAGAGGGTCAATGTATTTATTCCATTAGCTATTAATACACTTATTCTGGCTGATAATTACAGGTGGAATTTCTGCTGCGTGAACATGGCCATTTCAAACAGTTTTGAGGGATTAAAAATTATTCTGTATCACAACAATAGATTTAGTGAACATAGAAAACTTTCAACTCATCTGTTCGACATTTTCAGCCCAGATGCCAAAACTCCAACACATCCACCCAATTTTTAGTTTAATAGGCAATGGAAGAAAGTGTTTGATTCACTTATTTGAAAAGCAAGATTAAATAATGACCACGAATCCATAACATTCATTGGCTATGGATCCACCATTACCATCTGCACCTGGAAATGTCAAGGATGGTTCTCTAATCTCCCAATTTACTTCGTAAGAACTTCAATGAAATTTTTACAAAGAATATTGCTGAAAAATGGTAATATTCTCTTGAAGCTTGTTATCTTGCTTTTCCAAGAAAACCCAAGTAAAGAGAATCAATACTTTATACTTTATGAAAAGAGAATGCTTATTAGTTGGCAAGTAAACTCTGATTGGTAGAGACAATGTCAAGGAGTTTAGATGATGCATGACAGTCAATTGTCAAGCTTTGTTTCAAATTAAACCAAACGGGTGTGTCCATTTATAAATTACTGCCCTGACCAATAAAGCAGAGAACAGCCATCACCTTTACTGGCTAAGTTGAAACAGGCACAATGTGTGTTCATGTTTTTTCTTTCTGCATATAGCAGGTTCCTGTACATTTAGATCCGTAGCTTCCAATATGCACAAGTGTGGCACATGGTAATTAAATAATTGTTATTTTCTGCAGAAATACCCGCACAGCAGTGAGACTGGAAAAAGGTAAATAAATAAAAGTGACAGTTAAGTAAGTGATGGTTAAAAGTTACTTAACTGGGTAATGAAGAGGCTATGTACATGCTGTTCAGTGTAGGAAAGGTTTTGGATGGATAGCGGCAACTAATGTTGGAATGTTGACAGCAGGGTGACAGCAGGCAAGAGGTCATGTCTGGGACTCTCCAGGAATGTGTCCAAGCAGAATTAGTAACCCTGCTGCAACTAACCTAATTCCTGATATCTCCTGTTCCTATATCTATCACACTCAGAGTTAAGTAACTTGAGAGTTCAGTTTAGGAGCAGCTAAGGACTATAAGCATTGTACATCAGAGAGCAAGAAAAAGAAAAAGAATATTAATGACAATAAAAATATTTTACTTACAAATTTAAAGCTAAGCCTGGGAGAAAAATCAGTAGGTCATACTGGGTATGTCAATTTGAGAATTATGATAAACAGGGAATCTATGTACTGAAATATTTAGACGAATGAGACATGGCAATGTACAAAATTATTAGAGGGCTTAACAGGGTTGATGTGGTGATGCTTTTCCTGCCTGGCTGAGGTTTCTAGAATGAGGGACACCATCTCAGGATAAGGAGTTACCTATTTAGGATTGAGACCAAGATAAATTTCTTCACACAGTGTTGTAAACGTTTGGAATTCTCTGTTAAGGTTGTTGAGCATCTTCGACAGATATTGCTAGAATTTGGACAATCAAAGTCCAAGGATATAGATTTAGGATTGGAAAGTTGAGCAGGCGACACAGCCATTTGAGGTACTCCAACCCTTATTTCTTATTTTCTTATTAACTCACTTTGTTTTCTGTTTTCTCAGGTAACCAACTGGCTGATAAAATATTAATGGGGTCTGACTATTAAAATCAACAGGATCTCTGACAAGAAACACCATCTGGCCCCTCTCGAATCCTTTTCCATTTGAGCTCAAATTCTATTTGCATCCCTGCACTGGGAATGCATCTTTGGATTAAAGCATGGCTTCCACTTGTTGTACTGAGTCCTAATTGGGCAGGCCTGGTGGCAACAGACTCACCAACAATTTATTGACTCTTCTGTAATGCATGTTTTAAAAAAATGAAGTTCCATTTCTCTTCAGCTCAAAAACAAGTTATACATTTTTATCACACTTACTTGCGTTCCGTTTCCAACAGCTGCAATTGGAATTGTGTTGATCTCTTGCTGCATTGGGAATTTCCTCCATCATATAGGGACTTTGGTTTAAGGCCTCTGTAGTGTCTGTCTGCACAAAGTAATTTACATCATTTGGAGGACACACCTGATTGCGATTGCGTTTCAGAGCCATAGACACCCTCTTGATCATTTGTGATGTAAAGTAATGATTGCCTACGAAGCCTTTTCTAGCCTTAAGTCCCACTTTTGGAAAGACCTGGGTCTCAGGCTGGTTTTGGTTGGGGAATTGTAATTGGTAGGTAGGTGGGTACTGAATGTTCGGATGGACCTGGGCCTGCAGTTGGAATTGACTTGAACTCCCAATTTGTTCCATGCTTTTTACTGATGTGATGCTGTACGTGTCCTTGGGCCTGAGCTCCTCTTCACTGCCCTGTGATGACGTACTCTGGGTGTCCAGTTCTTCAGGGATCTCCAACTGGGTATTCTGATGAGAAAGTCAACATTTGAGATTATCAACAGGACAGAAGCAAGTAGCTGACAAAGCTGGAACACTTTATAACAATAACATCAAATGTATTGCACATTATCTATTACTATCAGCTATAACCATAGAAATCTCCTTACTGTAACAGTGTCGAATGGTGTGGCAGTGTGAGCAGTTTTACAATCAAAGCATTGCCACTACACAATTTACACTGTGTACCTGGATTATAAGTAACATGACAAATGCAGTATATTAAAGTACCCCAGTGTGTAAAGATACAACATATCACTGTACCGCACGAGACCATCGTGTTTATAAAAACATTTGATTAAGTTTCATGCTGCACAGACATATTATGCCCATTATATAAGTAGATAATTTTTAACTATTTATCAAAGAGTTGAAAACACTTAGTGGATTGAGGCCAAGATCCTGGTCGAATTCAATCCCTGTTTACCTACCAAAATGTGTACTAGCCCTGACTGAGGTCAATTAAGTCAATAGGGAGTGTAGAACCAATGTGGGAACATTTTTGACAGTGCTTGCTCTCTTAGGAGAGAGGCATGTTGATCAGTGGCCACTGGACAACCTCTCTCATTTTAGAAATGCATAATAATCCAGCAAAGGAGGAGGACCATTCAGTCCATCAAGTCTGTAGCAATCCTGACTTCTTCAGAACGGCGAAGAATCATACTGGACTCAAAACATTAACTTTGCTTTTCTCTCCAAAGATACTGCCAGACCTGCTGAGTTTCTAAAGCATTTTCTCTTCTCTTATGTTACATTGGTTCTTTTGCTAATTGTGCTTAATTCTGTGTTCTTTGGTTATTTACCTGTCAGCATTGAGAACAGTTTCTCTTATATATTCTATTTAACTACTTCATGATTTTAAACACTTCCATTGAATCTCTTCTTACTCCTTTCTATGGAAAAGCACCAACTCTTGCAGTCTATTACTCATTAGACTTTTGAGAATGAAAAATTTTTATTATTTAGTTTGTTGCACAAATTCAACATATAAAAGGAAATAGAAAGGAAGACATAATCGAGTACCTATTTATGTCTGTGTCCAAAGCCCATAAAATTAAGTTACACTGAGAGGGAATTACAGTATTAAACATTAACGGTGGCTCAGTGGTTAGCACTGCTGCCTCACAACACCGGGGACATGGGTTCAATTCCAGCCTTGGGCGACTTTCTGTGTGGAGTTTGCACATTTTCCCTGTGTCTGCGTGGATTTCCTCCGGATACTCCGGTTTCCCCCCACAATCCAAAGGTATACAGGTTAGATGTGCTAAATTGCCCATATTGTTCAGGAATACAAAGTTAAAAATCACACAACATCAGGCTATAATCCAACTGGTTTATTTAGAAGCACAAGCTTTCAGAGCACTGCTCCTATATCATGTGGCTCTGAAAGCTAGTGCTTCCAAATAAACCTGTTGGACTATAACCTGGTGTTGTGTGATTTTTAACTTTGTACGCTTCAGTCCAACACTGGCACCTCCAAATTGTGTTCAAGGATGTGTAGGTTAGATGCATTAGTGAGGGGTAAATGTAGAGTAATAGGGTAGGGGAATGGGTCTGGGTGGGTGGGTTACTCTTTGCAGGGTGGATGTGGACTTGTTGGGCCAAATGGCCTGTTTCCACACTGTTGGGATTCTAAGATTCTGTGATTTATAGTTGATATACATCAAGTTATGTTATATGTATAGCACATGAGAAGGTTACTTGGCCCACACAGACTGTATCAGCACTTGACCTGTCCACCTAACTTTGTTTAGCAATTTCAGTATAAAATGTGTGATTTTGTAGGTGTTCATATTTGTATCATATCCAAATAAGGTCTTTGAAAAGAGAGTTTGGTTGGAAATCTGCATAGTGGTAGAACTCAGATCATTTAGACTCTAGATGGGTGAGAAGTTCATATCAGCAGACTTGAAAAAGGACTCATTAATTTATCTTCACAATACATGAAAAGAAACTGAAATGTGTCAGTTAAGTAAATACTTAGAGTTGAGCTAGAGTGCAATTTTTCTAAATCTGTGACAAGGAAAAAGTTGAAATGTCATTTTTCTGCAGATTTGAGAAACAACCTCATTGCCTTCGTTGTAGAATTACAGAATCCCTACAGTGCGGAAACAGGCCCTTCGGCCCAACAAGCCCACACCGACCATCTGAAGAGTAACCCACCTAGACCCATTCCCCTACCCTATTACTCTACATTTACCCCAGATTAGTGCACCATATATAATCCCTGAACGCAATGGGCAATTTAGCATGGCCAATTTACCAAAAATGCGCATCTTTGGATTGTGGGAGGAATCCCACGCAGACACAGGAAGAATGTGCAAACTCCACACAGACAGTTGCCCAAGGCAGGAATTGAACACAGGTCCCTGGTGCTGTGAGGCAACAGTGCAACCACTGAGCCACCGTGCCACCCCATTTCAATATTTCAATAGCTTGGTTTTAGTTTTCATTTATTGTGTTTTTGTGTAACAAAGTTCTCTTCTGTTGTTAAAGAAAATCTGCAACCTTATTTGACTATGCTTTAGTGACTAATCATCACATTAATCATGTCCAGTTGTATCATCAGCTAGAATTATAACAATGATGACAAAAAAAATTATTCAGAATGAGCTGTCAGACTAATTTGATTTGTCAGAAAGTGAAATGCAGTGTAACACAACAACAAAACACTGAATATTTGATGGATTATAAGCTGTCAAGTTACTGAAACTGGAAGATGCCATTTGCTATTCGAATAAAAGGAAAATACTGTGGCTGCTAGTAATCTAAAATACAGCACCCCCTCAAAATGCAAGAAGCTAACAGTATGTCTGGCAGCAACTGCAGAGACAGAAACAGAATTTAGGTTTCAGAGCTTCTAATCAATTTATTAACTGTTTTACCTCTCTCGCCCCCACTGAAAATCTCCCAGCATTTTTGTTTCCATTCATTATTTATCACTTGATTCAATACTGAAAAATCAAATGATGTAGAAAAAGGAAACATAACACAGACTTGGAATAAAGTGCTTGTTCCTTAATATTGGTCAGTGTACTAATAGTCAATAAAATACAACACAGGAGGTGGTCATTCGGCCTATCAAGTCCAAGCAGCTCTTTTCTGCTAGCACCTGCAAGTCTACTTTTCACTTAAGCACTCACTCAATTTCCTTACAAAATCATCCGATCTATTCAGACCATTGTAGGCAACATGTTCCAGATCAAAACCACTTGCTGCTGAAAAACAAAAGTCCTTCTGCATTTCTTATCCAAAATCTTAATTAGGTCAGTGTCCCCCAATGTCAAAGCACCAGCTAAAGGGAGCAGCTTTCAACTCTATCAGATCTCTTGTCAATTTCTATTACTCCAAGGAGAAAAGCCCCAGATTTTCCAATCTAACCTTGCAACTAAAATCCCTCATCTCTTGAACCATCTGAATATAGGTCATGCTTTGCTCTCTCTCAAGCCTTCTCAACCATTACAATCTTCAAAACCATGATGACCAGAACATAATGCAATATTCAGATCATATGACTGTTGGATTGCTCTTTCAAAAATCATTCAATTAACTAATGTCCTTTAGGGAAAGAAATTGTCATTTTTACCTAGTCTGGCCAACAATTGATTGCAGACCCACAGCAATGGTTGACCTTTATCCACCCTCTGAAATGGCCCTAGCAGGTTATTTGGTTGTATCAAGCCAGCACAGAAACAAGATCTTGGTGAAATATCCTTGATACTTACACAGGATGCAATCTCCATAGATGGATTGGGCACGAATTCGATCCATTGCTGTGCTTCTTCTTTGATCTCTGTATCTAATTTGTTCTCCATCTGGAACTGGCTTTCTGCTTGGTCCTCTGGCTCAACGTAGGCTTCTGTTTGAGATTCAGCATCTGACATGAGCTCTTGCTCTTCATCATGTGTCTCACTCTGCCATGTCTCGGCTTTTGGCTGGATTGCTGTTTGTGCCTCTGGCTCAAAGTGGACCTGGGCTAGTGGTTGGGCCTGATCCCAGGCTTCTGTTTGAGCCTGGTCTTGTGCCTCCTGTTGTGCTTGGTCCCAAACCTCTGAGAGAACTGGGTCTAGGGCCTGAGGCTGAGCTTGCTCTGGGTCCTGGTCCTTTGTTTGAACCTGGTCTTGAGCCTCCTGCTGAACATGTCCTTGGGCCTCCTGAGCCTGGTCCCAGTTGTCTGGCTGTACCTGATGCCAAGTTTCTGGCTGAACCTGTTCTGGGGCCTCGCGATGTGCCTGGTCTGAGGCCTGTAGTTGAATCGGATCCTGGACCTTTGTCTCTGTCTGGTTGCAGGTCTCTGCTTCAACCTGGTCCTCGGCCTCTCCATGAGCCTGGTTCAGAGGTACTACTTGAGCCTGACCCAGATCCTCTGTTTGATCCTGGTCCTGGGCCTCATGCTGTACCTGCTGCTGAACGGCCGCCTGAATCTGGACCATGGCTTCTGACCAAGCCTTGCTCTGAGTCTCCTCTGGAGCCATTGGTTGAGCATGGCCCTCAGGTTGAGATTCTGACTGAGCTCGGGGCTCCATTTCGACTTCTTGCGGAGTCTCTGATTGGGCCTCAGGCTGAGGTTCAGTGATTGCCTCAGTTTCAGACTTGACCAGGATTTCTAACTGGTCCAGGGTCTGGTCCAAATCCTTTGCCTGTGTTTGAATGTGGCTGTTGTTTTCTGGGGTTCTATCAGGGCTGTCCATGGTCGCCGCACACAGTGTATCAACTTGCTCCATGACATTTAGTCCTGGATCAACATCAGTACTGTCTGGAGGTGTTTCTTCAGTCTTCTCCACATTCACATTCTCAATCTCACTCATTCCCTGGATTGGGCACCTCTCTGTTTCTGGAACAGGGCTGGTCTGTGAAGAGACATACCCAGCTTTAAAGATCGATTTTTAAAAGGTAGATTTTCTTTGCCAAATATTAATAAATAATAATCTGCAGGTATTGCCGGATGAACTCTATGCATGAAAAATGACCATCATCATTGGTTCCTTCCTCAAGGAAAGATGTAATGAGCTTGGAGAGACTATACATGAGACTGCCTAGAATATTAGGGCTGAAATTGTAAAGAAAACTTAGATTTATCTCAATAATTTAACGCAGATAATTCAACTATATTACTATTCCTGGTACCTGAACAACTCTAATAGGATGACTCTGCCAAAGAACTCAGCATGGTGGGCCAAATAGCTCTCTCAATGCTGTATCATTCTACGATTCTATAACCACATTAAAAGGATTTCCTATCCCTCAGCTCAGACCAATCAAACATAACATTTCTCCATACATCTGTTGCTGAGTTATGAAGCAAAGGTATTTTACTGAGTTCAGCTTCCCTCCTGGGTGGGCCTCCTAATGAATGTTAAATGACAGTAACAGGGCTCATCTATTCCTCACTGCATTTGCACACATTCAAACAGAACTCACTGACAAGCCAGGAGGAACTAGAGACCCTGCTGACTGTGTCCCTCCTCTAGCTCAGGTTACCGGCAGTAGGAATCGCCTTTGAAATTCAGAACACTTCAGAGGCTTCGAAATCCCCCCAATGCCAAAACGGATTCATTAGCCAATGAGCAAATTAAAATAAAGTTCTCTTTGTGATTGGAATAAGTTGTCTCAAAACTGGGTTCACTTCAGTTCATTATTAAATTTTGTACATGTTTCTCCAAGCTGATTACAAGTGAAAGATAGTAAATGTGGGCTCAAATTTAACTCCTGGGCTTGGACCATGGAGTGGAAATAGCAGAACATCTATCCCTCAACCAATACTACAAAAAAAAGCAGGTTACCTGCTAATTACCTCGTTGATGTTTGTGGGATCTTGTTCTCAAACTAATTGCAGTGCTTTATTTCCACTATAATCTCCTCCTCCGGTTGGAGACTGTCTGGCTGCTGGACTCCCATGACGGCTTGCAGGGATCCATGAGCAATGTCCCTAGCACATGGTTCCAGGAAAGGGGAGAGGTGATGTGTCGGAAGGAAAGATGATTCTGGGAGTCAGAGGAAGCCCAAAGAATCCATTCCAATTTCCGCTGGAGCTTGCCTTCCAATTAAAATTCTACACATTGTACTATCCACAAGATGCGCTACTGCCAGGATTCCTTTGTCAACACCTTCTAAGCCTGCACCTTTTTACCATGTGGAAAGCACAAGGACAACAGATGAATGGAAACAGCACCACAATGTGGAACTATATTGTCATTCTATTGCTGTAACTGTATCAAAAGCCTTGCACTCCCTTCTTAACAGTATTGGGTATGTCACAAGTTCAGACCATGAACTCTGTCATCTATTTTGATGTTAAAAATCACACAACACCAGGTTATAGTCCATCAGGTTTAATTGGAAGCACACTAGCTTTCGGAGCGACGCTCCTTCATCAGGTGATAGTGGAGGGCTCGATCGTAACACAGAATTTATAGCAAAAATTTACAGTGTGATGTAACTGAAATTATACATTGAAAAATTGATTGTCTGTTAAGCCTTTCATCTGTTAGAATACAGTGATAGTTTCACTTCTTTCATGTGTAAGTCACAAAACCTTTTATTAAAGTTGCATTCTCGGGTTAGCTGTTAACAATGGTGATAGCTAGACA
>NC_057742.1:3527008-3561197 GCF_004010195.1 Chiloscyllium plagiosum
TCACCTGATCAAGGAGCGTCGCTCCAAAAGCTAGTGTGCTTCCAATTAAACCTGTTGGACTATAACCTGGTGTTGTGTGATTTCTAACTTTGTACACCCCAGTCCAAAACCGGCATCTCCAAATCTATTTTGATAGTTTTTACCTCCAAGAGTCTATAATGTTTTCAGATTGTGGCTTTCAACAGAGGTGACCTTTATTCTGCTATCAACATCTACTATTAATACCTACTACTGATCAACTTTGCCCCTTCCCTACAACCATTATTATTCCCTTTGCCCTTTGTTTTTGCGACATCTTTAATCCCCAATCTCCCTTGTCTTCTAATCTTTCCCTGAGCTTTCTTTCTGTTCCATCTGCTTCTTCCAACCTTTCCAAAAGAATATACCCATCCATTTTCCACCTCTCTTCAATTTCAAAGAGGAGGCGTATTGGATTGAAACATTTCTCTCTCTATAGATGCTGCTAGATCTGCTGAGTTTCGCCAGCATTCTGCTTTTATTTCAGATGTTCTGCATCTGCAGTATGTTGCCTTTGCTGTATTATTGCGGGCAGATTTGTACCAGTTGAACTGTAACAGTTCAAGAAGCTGGCTCATCACCATCAGCATTTGGCCAAGTAAGCAACGACAGTCTCATCCCACAAATGAATTTCTTTAAAAATATATTCAATGATTCTATGACCACATTAAAAGGATTTCCTATCCCTCAGGTCAGGGATTTTTAAAAATGGAAAATTTGCCCCTCTTCTGGCCCTAGTTCCTGACAGACTTGATCCCCATGAGGAGACCAATGTTCTCACTCACACAGACTTCACATTGAATGAGTAAATTGCGGCCCATTGGCTATCACGTTTTATTAAAAATAAACAGGACTGCGCTGAAGAGACTTTGGGCAGGTGTCTTTGTGACTGAAATTTTCCACCACATCTACTCAGCCAAGTGCTGAGTCAGTCCTTCATTCCATTTAAACTGATCACTGCTTAGATGGAAATGAATTAATATCAAAATTAAAAGATTGGAGAATTGAATACTTTCCGTTTTGAGAACCCAGGGTCAAGAGGAAATACCTGCAAGTTAGGTGCACAGGATAGCTATCCACACTTCCCTGATTAGGTTCATTTCCTCTAACTCTTGAACAGTAACCGGCCACTCTGCTGTCACAGTGACACACATTCCTTTTGATATACCAACTCTCCAAGAGCTATTGTGTGCAGCAGCAGTTTCATTCTTATAATGTCTAATGCCAGTGAAACCTGAGTAGGACAACCCAAACCCAATTCTTAGTAGCGAGAGAAAATTACTTTGATGATCTGGGTATGGCTTGAATCCAGATTCTAAAAGGTAATCTCTAACATAGAGCATGATACAGTATTTTGCATCAATGAATTCAGTACAGAATGTGAAGTAACGTTGGTGCACTCTGGATGCCAAGAGTTAAATAGACCTTATCATGATCTTTGTCATTCCAAAGAACTTTACAACCAATGAGGTACTTTCTGAAGTGTCACTATGTAACAGGAACTGAATCAGCCAATTCGCACAAAGCAAGTTTCCAAAAACACTAATATGATAATAATCATTATACTACTACGCAGGAATGTTGGTTGAGGGTTAAATGTTGAGCAAAACAACTTCCCTACTCTTCTTCAGTTCTGCTGACAGACAGGACAGGATCTCCGTGTATCATCTCATCCAAAAGATGGCACCTCTGACACTCCCTTTCAGAGTATCAGCCTAGATTTTAGTCCTCAAGTCTCTGGAGTGGGAATTGAACCCTCAATGTCCTGACATAGGGATGAGACCCTATCCACTGAACCACTGCTGAGACCCAGCATGGTTTATTAATAATCTGAGATTTGTCCCATCACAAAACAGTGAGTCAGGAAAAGTGACGTAATTACAGCAATGGGGGGTGGTGGTGTAGGCGGTTTCTGCTTCATCAAGGCTGTCAATGAGAGATTCTTCTGGTTCTGAGACTCTCCCCGTAGGTTTCTCTCTGGGTACTTCCGCCCTTTCAGCAGTAACTCCTTCTGTTCCTGCTTCTGCCGAATCTCTTGACGCATCTGCCTGGAGAGACAAGATGTGGGAATTGCTCAGTAAGAATATTTTACCTCGTGTCTCAGTCCACCCCTCAAATGTCTACCCTGTTATCATCATGAAAGGAGTGACTGTTCTTGCTCTGGGCATGGGCAGCCAGATCTTCAGCTCACCCCATTATCATGGCTGAGGCCATTTTGCTGAGTGAGTGTTGGGTGTTCTGTTTGAGAGGAGAAGGGGTGGAGGGGCAAACAAAGCATCTGAACAGATCCCAATACTGCACACATCCAAGATCTATATTCCCACACTTCTCACAATGGGCATGGATAAAGATTGCTAAGTTATTCCCTTTTCCCTAGTACATGAAGTCTTTTCCCTGGGGTCGGGGAGTCCAGAACTAGAGGGCATAAGTTTAGGGTGAGATGGGAAAGATATAAAAAAGACCTAAGGTGCAACTTTTTCACGCAGAGGGTGTTTAGTGTATGGAATGAGCTACCAGAGGAAGTGGTGGAGGCTGGTACAATTGCAATATTCAAAAGGCATTTGGATGGGTATACAAATAATGTGTTCCTGGAAAAGCGCAGCAGGTCAGGCAGCATCCAAGGAGCAGGAGAATCGACGTTTCGGGCATAAGCCCTTCTTTCAGGAATGGCTTATGCCCGAAACATCGATTCTCCTGCTCTTTGGATGCTGACTGACCTGTTGCGCTTTTCCAGCATCACATTTTTCAGCTCTGATCTCCAGCATCTGCAGTCCTCACTTTCTCCTGGGTATACGAATAGGAAGGGTTTGGAGAGGGATATGGGCCGGGTGATGGCAGGTGGGACTAGATTGGGTTGGGATATCTGGTCGGCATGGACGGGTTGGACCGAAAGGTCTGTTTCATGCTGTGCATCTATGACTCTATGACATGAGATGTTTTATCAATGGGAATGTCATCATCTCTGTCCCACCAAATTCAGCAAACTCAGCAGAAAATAAAGTACATGATGGTGCCTGTTCTGGCACAAATTCAAGCAAACCATTATTCTTTCTCAATCAAAAATGACTCAACTCCAAGAGCCTAAATAATATACAAGGAGAGCAGCAAATAGAGCAGTGGACTGCCAGTGAAGGGGCAGTGAAAGATATCCAGTGAACTGCAGAAATGAAGAAGACAGCCACAAATCAATATAAAATTTACCTGGCACATTCTTCCCGAGCCTTGGAGGCAATAGTTTCCTGGAAAAGCGAATGTTTGTATTTCAAGAATTTATCATATTTTTCTGTGCCAGGAATGGGATAAATTCTTCTGAAGTTTCCCATGTTTTCATCTTCATACTTTTCCATCTGCTCCACCCAGGCAGCCTGATTGCTTTTTATTTCATCAGCTCTAATTTGAAGAAAAAGGTATCAATTATTCCTTCTGTTTTCTACACTTGAGACAGATCTTGACCTTTTCATTCTTAAATCGCCCAGTCCTTACCCTTTCATCCCTCCTCTAAGACAGTCAGAATTTCACAAGAGACCTCTATAGCCAAAGAAGTGGTGAGAATGTTGAAATCGCAATGACAAGGAGTTATTGAGGTTAGTAGCAGGGACACATTTATGGGGAAGCTGGAGAATGAAAGGAAGGAGAAATGAATAGAAGAATTTGTTAAAGGTTTGATGCAATCACAGCTCATTCTCTGGTACATTGATTACATCATTAGTGCTGCTTCACTCTGGTTTAGAATTGGAAAAAAATTCATTGATTTTGCTTTCAATTTCCACCTCACTCTCATCTTCACCTGCTCCATGGCTGACTCCTCCCTTCTTTTCCTTGATATCTGTTTCCATTTCTGGGGATAGGCTGGCCACTAATATCCCCTAAAAACCTGCCGACTCCCACAGTTATCTCCATTATACATTCCCAAACCCTGCTTCCTGTGAAGACTCTATTCCATTCTCCCAGCTCCTCCAGCTCTGTCACTTCTGTTCCAATGATGCCAACTTCGACAAGTGGACCTCTAAAATGTCCACCTTCTTCCTTAACCAAGGATTCCCTAACACTGTAGTTGACAGGGCCCCCTGCCTATCTCCTGTGCTTTGACTCTCACTCCCCCTTCCCTCCACAACAGTGATAGGATCCCTCTCATGCTTACCTATCATCCCCCCAACATCCACATCCAAAGTGTCATTAGCTGCCATTTCGGTTCTCTCCAGTGAGATGCTACCATCAGATAGACATCCCCTTCCCCTCCCTTGTCAACATTTTGCAGGGATCATTCCCTTTCAGATGCCCTGGTTCACTCCTCCTCCATTGCTAACACCTCCATACACCCCATGGCATCTTCCCTTGCAACCGGAGAAGATGTATCACCTGCTTGTTTACTTCCTTCTCCTCACTTTCCAAGGTTCCAGACATACCTTCCAGGTAAAGCAGTGATTTACCTGCACTTCACTCAATCTAGTCCACTGTATTTGCTGCTCACATTGTGGTCTGCTCTATACTGGGGAGATGAAGTGCAGACTGGGTGACCACAAAAATGAGCTTCCCCTTGCCTGCCATTTCAATTCGGCATGTTCCCTGGCCAACATCTCTGTGTCAGACTTGCTACAGTGCTCCAGTGAAGTTCAATGCAATTCAGTTTCCACTTGGGAACCCTGCAACCTCTAGATTCAATATCGAGTTCAATAATTTTAGGACTCGATCACCTTCTCCCATGTCTTTACCTCAACCCCCACACACCAAGCCTTGTCATTACATGGGCTGCTACCACAAAAAAACCACTGTCAGCCAACAACAGTTCCCATTAGCAGTTATCCTTTCTCCCAGACTGACCTTTACCCATTCCTTTGTCTGCCCAACTGTTTATATTTCTTTGGGCTCCATCTCCACATATTGTTTACCGTTTCCCAACCCACCTTCCCTAGTGCATGTACCAACCTTTTCCTAACTACTATCAGTCTGAGGAAGGGTCACTGGACCTGAAACATTGACTCTGCTTTCTCTCCACGGATGCTGCCAGACCTGCTAAGATTTTCCAGCAATTTCTGTTTCAGAGCCTTATCATTGTTCCACAATTCACTTAGACATGGCTGACCTGTATCTCAACATTATATATGCATCTTCACTGCATATTCCTTGACGTACTTACCAAACAAATAGTTCAGTCTTGAAGGCTCCAGCATATGTTAACAATGAGTTGTGCAATAAAAATGCTTCCTAAATTTGTTTCAGCTTAGCTCTGACATTAAGGTTGTGTCCATAGTTCTTAAATTTCTCTTCTGGTGTGAAGTAATGTTCAGAGAGCAGTCGGCCAAAAGTACATATCACTGAATTCTTTCACACCAATAGACAGGTAACAATGGACTGGGTTATGGTCACCAAATCAGATGAGATGCATTCTGGGAGGTGTCATCATATAGCCTCAGAATTGTAGACACATGACACTCACACTCACGCTGATTGCCACTGTATACACGAAGTCCTGGTTAAACCACATCCTGAGCCTGTGCTCAATTCCATCATTTTCAAGGCGTGTATTTGCCTTGATAGATTTACCAAAATGATGCCTGAATTCCAGGGGTTAAATTACAAAGAGAGATTACACAACAAGGTTGTAATCATTGTAATTCAGAAGGTGATGGGGTGATTAATCAAAACCTTAAGATATAAAGATTAAGGGAGTTGTTAGAGTAGCTGAATAGGAACTATTTTGTTGGTTGGAGAATATGGGGCCAGAGACAGTCTAAAAGCTACAGCCCTTTCAGCAATGAAATTTGAAAATATTTCTATTTGTAAAACATGAGTGTTTTGGAACTTGGCCACAAGTGCAATTAATTTTAATATCCAAAATTGACAACTGATCTAAATTATTAATTTTATCATCAGTTATTTTGAGTTATGGACTTGGGTCACAGAGTAGCCACAGTGTCTTTGAATGGCAGAAAAAGCTGAAGGGCCTATTCCTGTTTCTATATTTCTATTTGTTAATTGAATTATTTCACACACTCTCTCTCCAACACACTGTTACCTGTCCTCACGAGACTTGTAGATATGAAGAAGTCGCTCATTTGTTCGACGTCTCTCTTCTTCTAGAACTTTCCGCCGGTCACAAGCACCGAGATTTATCATGCAAAAAGTATCGTAAAGAAGGTTATCTTTCACTTCTTGGTCAAGTTTGGAGTCAGTAGTAAAACTTGGAGAATGATTAACCTGTAATAGTCACAATAAAATTTACTCAAGAATAAATAGCAGAGAATTGCAGCTTGTAAGGAATACATCCTGCTAAAAGTAATTGACTGTTAAAGGGGCACTTGCCAAAATAAGTTGTCACCAACACCTAGAAACATAACAAGCAGATAACAGCACAAAGAAGACAGGTTTAAGTGGCAAAAGAATCAGGTGTGAGGAATTACATTTTAAAATCAAATGAGTTGAGATGTGCTGGTTGGATGGACAATGGAAGCAAATTCAATCAAATAAAACAAAAAGAAAATTGTTTTGAAGAAGGGTCACTGGACACAAAACACTAACTCTGCTTTCTCTCCACAGATGCTGCCAGACTTGGAGATCTTCCAGCAATTTCTGATTTTGTTTTGGAAGAAGGGTCACTGGACTTAAAATGTTAACTCTGTTTCTCTCTCCACAAATGCTACCGGACCTGCCAAGTTCCTCCAGCAACTTGTGTTTTTGAAGCATATTCAAATTTAGCTTCAGAAAAATACTTGAGAGAAAAATTTGCTGGGCACTGGTAAATAGGATAGGAAAGAGGAACAAATCAAATTATTCTTTCAATGAATTGTAGAGGCATAAATGGCTAAATACCTCTTTCTCTGTTGTATGATTCTACCTTTTGTGCAAATTGATGAAACATCACAACTATCATACCTCCAGCAGCCAGGGTTTCAAAGACTGGTCCAGAAGGATATCAAAGCCAAGGATCTCAAAGCAAGCACTGCCAGAAATATGGTTTGGGAAGCATGTGAGGTAGTTGTGTTTCAGAACCGGATATGCAGCCAGGATAGTTTTGATGATCACATCTTCAATGCTGCTCCACAGTCTCTCCAAATCATAGGCATTGTTCTCCATGTACTTGTTAAAGAAAGAAAGCTTTCTGAAAGAAATAGATGTTACAGTTTGGTCAGCTCCCAACTTTCATAAATTATTTATGCGTCAGATGGTCTTATCTAACTTGTAGCATCATTTAAAACAATGCAACACGGTCCACAGTCAATAATGGATTCATGATAACAGAATGAATTGGTAAACGAGGCAGTCACATTTTTATCTTTTCTCCTTGCTCAATTCTGAAGAAAAGTCATATTGGACTCAAAGTTAACTCTTTCTTTCTCTACAGATGCTGCCAATCTGCTGGGTTTCTCCAGCAATTTTGATTTTTATTACAGATTGCCAGCAACCACGGTATTTTGCAATAACAAAGGCAACTGTCAAAGCAATCATTAATGCTTATCATTTCTTTTATTACCCTTCCAAATCCTTGCTCAGACATGAGCACTAGTAACCCTCTTGGCACTCCCCATAATCCATAGAGAAGCCCAGAGGGGGACAATTTTAAACTGAAGTTTTTTAACCGTACAGGTTATAAATTATTCAGGCTCATCTGCAATAGTCACTCGAGACCTGAGAAAAAATCAGTGACATTGTTCCTATCAAGCCACAGCCTTTGGGAATGGGTTCTAAATTCAGAAGGAACCCAGATACATAAATGTCACTTTGTTTTCTTTCTAGAATTCCCTTGTGGATCAGGAGTTATCCTTTGGTTTCCATGTGGAAAGCCTACACTGCCATGTCTCTCCCTCCTCCTTCTCCCAGCTGCAATGTCTGGCCTGATCCCTTGGGGGCAAACCACATGGCCATAGGATTACCAACTCTGGCTAGTTTTGTCGCTAGAAGTTTTATTGCTTTTCAGCAATGCCCACACTCTCACTGCTCCCACATTTGTTCAATGTGTCCATCCTTGTAATGCAACACCTCTCCACAGTCAATCAAGAATTCAACAAACTCTCTGGTATCCAAAAGAATGACTTCTGACTGTCAAATGACCGCTTTCTTTACTTTCAATATTTTTATAACTAATACAATAAAATATTCAGTGAAAAAGAAATTAATGGCCCTGGGTTTCTTGCAGCAGCAATGACAGCTTAATCTTTAGCTCTTGGAGATTTCACAATAATGTGACTGCGTTGATGACTTTTCACTATGGTCCCCAGATGGCAGTATCCTACAGACTGATGTTAATGGCCAGACAACTGCTGACTGATGACCTCCTCGCTGTTTTGATCAAGCCATCGGCCAGCAACATGTCAATGCTTTTAAATGAACGAGGCCTTCCTACTGCCACCTCTGTGTCAGTAGGCTGCTCATGAACTTTTAGCTCCCTCAACCTGGAGTGTCAGTCAGTATTCGATCATTAAATCAATACAGCAGAACTTTTCCTTTCAGGGCTGATATGCTCATTTCCGACAATCAGCCACATTTGGATTGTTTGTGTTGACTCACTATTTGATCTTGTGCCTCATTTTATGTCAAACAGATGAAGGGAGGGCTTGTGGCAACCAAAGCATCAGGAGCCTAGGGCCTAAGCACCCAAGTCCATGTCAAACCTGGCTCCACCTCTCAGCTTTTGAGTATGGCTGAATTTCCCCTTCATAGCTTTTTTTATTATTCATTTATGGGATGTGAGCATTTACTGCACATCTCTAATTGACCTTGAGAAGGTGGTGGTGAGCTGCTTTCTTGAAATGTTGCAGCCTATGGATGTTTTTGTGGAATATCTGAATGAGACAATCCATCAAATTGAATATTGGACTGCCAGTCTGATGCGACTAAGACTGTCTGCTTATTCAAGCTTCATTTACTGGGATCCATTGATTTCCATCAGAACTGCAAGATAGCACACATCACCAGGAGTTATGAAACAGTAGCCCCTTCTCCATATAAAGCCCTTTTTAAGCTACTCCCTGAACTGTTCAGGGAGTAGCATAAATTTCATAAAGGGATTGATTAGATTAGATTCGCGACAGTGTGGAAACAGGCCCTTCTGCCCAACCAGTCCACACCGACCCTCCAAAGAGTAACCCACCCAGACCTATTTCCTTCTGACTAATGCATCTAACCAAGGGCAATTTAGCATGGCCAAATCACCTGACCTGCACATCTTTGGACTGTGGGAGGAAACGAGCACCCGGAGGAAACCCACGCAGACACGGGAAGAACGTGCAAACTCCACACAGACAGTTGCCCGAGGCTAGAATCGAACCTGGGATCCTGGCACTGTGAGGCAGCAGTGCTAACCACTGAGCCACCATGCCGCCCCATGATTGACCCTAGTCTGGATTGAAACAGGAGAAAATTGGAGAATGTAGGTCACGAGAACTCATTAGGGCTGCTGAGGTCTCGGTTAGGATTGAATTCAAAGGCTTGGAGGTGACCAGGGTACAGTGTGAGGGGCTCAACACCCATAATTATGTCTGCACTAAAGTCTCATGCCAAGCACCTTCCACAGGCAGGTTGGGAGTGCAGGCAGGATGAGGGGGGTGGGGGACGTGGGGTGGCGTAAGCTTTAAAATTTGAATGGGCAACTCACCTCAGGTTGATATAGACCTCCTCACAGCCAGCTGAACAGAGGCCTGGAAGCCAGTTGCCTGATAGCCATCTTGGCTTGGGGATGGCTAGTGGCAAAGACAAACCTAAAAAGGGGAAAAGAATAAAATGTCTTAAAAAAAAGAGGGGGAACAGGAGGAGGTAATGAGCTACTGTGATAATGGAATAAGGGCTGCACTATCTCTCCTGCTGCACTGATCACCATCCACACCTACTGCACTTTTACTAAGGCCAGGCTCATTCTACCCTGTGAGAAAGCAACAAATATTTACTCTGCTGTTGTGCTGTCTCACCTTTTACTACCTTTGTTTTCATCTCGGACGAAGTTCTTGCTATGCTTGTTGATCGAGTAGTTGGTGAGGTGCATACAGATATCCTCCTGTAAGCAATGGAAGGACAGGGTCGTCAGCATCAATAGGAATGTCAAATTGCAGCAAATTTTCAATTAGCAGCTACATTGGAGTGCAGCCACGCAATTGCTAATAACACATTTGTGACAGTTTCACTCTGAGGAGAGGGGTAAACAGACACTCTGTTACCTGGCCCCATGTAACTGGGTAATAAACAAGAGCTAGAAATAAAGATCAAGCTTGTGTTTTTGTAGCACTTTGTGTGACCTCAGCACATCCCAAAACACTTTATAGCTTATCATGCACTATGTGAAGTCAGTGCTCTAAGTAAGGGAAACGCATAAAGAACAACAAGGTAATGATTGGGTAATCTGTTTTAGCGACATTGATTAAGGAATATTGATGTGGACACCAGAAAAAACTCCCATGCTTTACTTTGAATAGTGGCATGGGGTCCTTTACATCTATCAAAGAATTGGGTAGGTTCTTACAAACTTCCAACAGTGTAGCAGCCCCTCAGTACTGCACTGGAAATGTCAACCTCAATTATGACAAAATTTTGGGATTGTAACTCGAAGGCTGGACCTCTTGAGCTAGTGTAATATTTACTAACTGAGTCATAGTTGACATCTAGAGTACTGCAAAACTAGTGCATTTTCAATGGCCAGACCTGTGAATACCTCACCCAACTAGACATTCTTCCATCTCAGAGTAGACAGGTGCATCATGGCCAAGCACAATCCTGTTCCCACACAACATACCAACACAGTAGAATGGGAATTTTGAATCAGAGACACCAGTCCAGAAATTTTGGTTGATTTTTGTTTGTAATTAGCATGGAAAAAGCCATTTCTTTTGCTCTCATCTTTCAAAAATGCAAATGAAAGATGGAATTAATTGGATATTAATGAGACTGTTTCAGCCTAACCCACCCATCAGAAAGATGACAAATTGGGTGCAATGCTGGTTTTATCCCCCTGCAATCCCTCTATCCATTGAATTCAAGGAAGATGAACATTGGGCAGGCTGTTCAGTTGCCCACTCTAGCTGATAATACTCCGAAAGCTTTCATCAGAATGACTGCACTAACCGGTTAAACAGAATTTTCACCCAAATTGACAATTTCCACTGTTCATAATCAAACACATTCAAGGAAAATTATTTTTTTAAATGTATTTGAACATGCCAGCATTCTTTTCACAGTAGTGTCCAAGCGATCCACATTTATCCTGGAGATAAGCTTAGAGGGATGGCAATGAAGAAGTAAATGGATGTATTGCAACAATTATGTTGTAACTGTACAGGACATTGGTTAGGCTGCTTTTGGAATATTACATTCAGTTCTGGTCTCCCTGCTATGGGAAAGATGTTGTAACACTTGAAAGGGTTCAGAAAAGATTTACAAGGATGTTGCCAGTGCTGGCAGGTTTAAGCTATTGGGAGACACTGAATAGGCTCAGGCTATTTTCCATGGAGCATCAAAGGCTGAGGGATGAATTTATAGAGGTTTATGCAGTGGATGGTGCGTGAATGAAATGAGCTGCCAGAGGAAATGGTGGAGGCTGGTATAATTACAACTTTTAAAAGGCATCTGGCTAGGTATATGAATAGGAAGGGTTTAAAGGGATATGTGCCAAATACTGGCAAATGGGACCAGGTTAATATAGAAATGTGGTTGGCATGAATGAGTCGGACAGAAGGGTCTTTTGCCATCCTGTACATCTCTATGACTCTAATCACATATCCCTATCAGGTGAAAGAACACAGCAGGAAAGGTGACCCAAACAAGACAAAAATAGAAATGAAGGATAGTATTAGATCCAAAGAGAAGTCACCAAATTGTAGAAAAAAAGTGGCAAGCTTGAGAACTGGGAGTAGTTTAGAATTCAACAAAGTTGCAGTGAGAGGTTGATTAAGAAGGGAAAAAATAGAATGAGAATAAACTTGCAGGGAACATAAAAGTGGACTGTAAGAAGGTTCTGCAGGTATGTAAAATGAAAAAAAAAATCAAACAAATGTAGGCGCCTTACAGTCTGAAACTGGAGAATTGATAACTTAGAATACTGTCTTCTTATCTAAAGAAAGGTACACTAGTTTGAAGTCAGGAAGGATAGGTTTACTAAGTTAATCCCAGTATGGAGGGATTTTCTTATGAGGAAAGGTTAAGTAGGTTGGACCTTATTCATTAACTTTTGGAAGAATGAGGAGTGACTTTACTGATTCTTAAGGGGCTTGACAGGGTAGATGTGAAGATATTATTTCTCCTTTTTGGAGCATCTAGGACCAGAGGATATAATCTCAGAGTAAGAAGTCACCCATTTAAGACAGAGATATGAAGAAATTTCTTCTCTTAGGGAACTGTGAATCTGTGGAGCTCTTTACCAAAGGGCTGGGTCAAGGCTGGGTTGTGAAGAATATTCAATGTTACGATAGACAATATTTTAATAGACAGTATCCAAATCAAGCCTGCCAATTCCAACAGTTACCTCACATACACCTCCTCGCCACCTTGCTTCCTGCAAGGATTCCATTCCATTCTCCAGGTTTCTCTATCTGTTACATCTGTTCTGATGATGCCACTATTTTCCTTGACCAAGGATTCCCCTCACCCACATCACAATGGCCATCTGCTGTGCTGACCCATTTTGCATCCTTCTACCCTCACCCCTTCCCCTCCTTCTCAGAACAACAATAGGGTTCCCCTTGTCCTTACTTATCACCCACTGGCCCTTTCATTCAAAGGGATCGTCCTTCACCATTTCCATGCATCCAATAAGTTGCCATCATCAAAACATTCCGCCCCTTCCTTCCACAGCCGGCATTTTGGAATGATCATTCCTTTTGATATACATTGGCCCATTCCTCAATGATACCACAATACTCCTTGACCCCCATGGCACTTTACCATGCCAATGCAGAAGATGTAACTCCATTCACCTCCTCCCTCTCACAGTCAAAGTCCCCAAACACTCCAGTTGAAGCCACGTTTTACTCGTACTCTTTTTCCAAACTAGCCCACTGTACTCCACGGTTCACAATGCAGTCTCTTTTGTGTTGGCAAGACCTGACAAAAATAGGGTGACCACTTTGCGGAACATCTCTGCTTGTTAGAAGGAATTACCCTCACCTCCCAGTTGTGAATTCAATAAATCACCTTGCAGTCATGCTAACACTTCTTGCAGCAATTCCAACAAAGCAAACACAAGCTTGATAAACAACCTAATTTTCTGCTTAGGCCTACACTAGATTTACACTTTATATATCAAGATTTCAACATTGAATTTCAGAAACTGATCATATAATGTCTGTTCTCCACTTTTCTGACATTCTCTGCCCCCATCTGCTAAAGTTTGGTCTTGATTACTTCACTCTTAGCAGGGAGGACCCATCCTCTTCTTTTCACACCTTAATTCATACCCATTTTTACATCTCTTCTCTCTTAGTTCCATTAAAAACCCTTTGCTTGTTTTGCACTTGGTCTCTGTAACCTTGATGTGCTTGTATAGCATGATATGCCTATAAAGCATGTAAGATAACATATTTCACCATACCTGGGTACATGTGACAGTAATAAATAAATCAATATTTTAACAGTGCCAGACAGACTGGATACAGGGCTATTGTTTCCCCTGGCCAGGGACTTCAAAATAAGGAGCCATAGTCTCAGGATTCACAGTAGGCCATTTTGGACTGAGATTACTCAGTGAAAATGTGGGCATCACTTATATAGTCAACAAACAGCTACATTTCTCTAGGTTATCGCATATTGGAAGACAGGGGAGAGAATGGGAATGTGGTAAATTAGATTAGATTAGATTACTTACAGTGTGGAAACAGGCCCTTCGGCACGGTTGCACAGTGGTTAGCACTACTGCCTCACAGCGCCAGAGACCTGGGTTCAATTCCCGCCTCAGGCAGCTGTCTGTGTGGAGGTTGCACATTCTCCCCGTGTCTGCATGGGTTTCCTCCGGGTGCTCCAGTTTCCTCCCACAGTCCAAAAATGTGCAGGGTAGGTGAATTGGCCATGCTAAATTGCCCATAGTGTTAGGTATAGGGGAATGGGTTTGGGTGGGTTGCTCTTCAGACGGTCTGTGTGGACTTGTTGGGCCGAAGGGCCTGTTGCCACACTGTAAGTAATCTAATAAAAAAAAGTCCACACCGACCCTCCGAAGAGCAACCCACCCAAACCCATTCCCCTACATTTACCCCTTCACCTAACACTACGGGCAATTTAGCATGGCCAATTCACCTAACCTGCACATCTCTAGACGGTGGGAGGAAACCGGAGCACCCGGAGTAAACCCACACAGACATGGGGAGAATGTGCAAACTCCACACAGACAGTTGCCCGAGGCGGGTCTCTGGCGCTGTGAGGCAGCAGTGCTAACCACTATGCCACTGTGCCGCCTGACATGGTGTTGACATGAAAGAACAACCATGATCATGTTGAATGATAGAGCTGGCTTTTGGGTCAAATGGTCTACTCCTGTTCCTATTTTCTACTTCTAAGAGTTTTTGGAAGTGAAAAGCCAACATATCACCAGAACTCTTGAGATTGCGCTTGATAAATTTGGTTAAAATCATCCCCTCAGGAAAATGGCCAACTATATTTCTTTTAAAGCAAGCTAAATGCACTTCAATGCCTTGTAGCTTTAAGCAATAAGCCAGCGTTACTTACTACATTCCTGTCTGTAGGTTCAGAATACTTTGTGGTGGCAAAACGGATCAGGCCCTCATCGTAGAAATATATCCGGAGAGGGTCACAAGAAGTAATCAAGACATAGAGTCTGAGATCAAACTTGAACCCATCCAAGATGAATGGCTGCACAGGAAGTAGACAGTGTATGTTAACAATTAAACCATTACTGTTGGCTCTTTGAAAGGGATGAATTCATGGCTAATGTTCCCTCCAAATTTTATCTGGTGCACACAACTGCTTTGTTGAACTGCCGCTGGACATTCCAAATTAATGAAGAGTTGGCACACGTCGGCATGTTAGAGAGAAGATTGGCACAATGCAGATACAGTAGCCAGAGTGATCAACACTTATAAGACAAGGGACACCTTAACCATAGAACTAGTTGGGAGAGGTAGAAAGTCGTTGGTGGTGGTGGAAGATTTGTGGTATTGGAGATCCTAATTCTCCCCAGGTACCAATGGGCACAGTGCATATGGTCACCAAAAAGAATCCCAGGTTCAGTTGGCCACCAGCTATTTTAGAAATAAGAGGCAAAAGGCATCCCTTAAGTGACACAAGATGGTCAAAATAAGGGCAAATCCATTTAAATATAGTACAGTGTCAGCCACCCTGATGTCAATAACTTATATTCCTTCTGCGCTTGGCCCCTTTCATGCATACACTGAGTGCACTGGGATATGTCACAAAGGGATACTATCCTTTCAAGTGTGAGGCCTGGACAGTAAACAAAGGCTGGTTATATAACTGCACAGGCCGAGCAATTCTGGTTGGAATTCAATGACCTTATCTCCTAATTTTGTTAATGTGTTTTACTTTTAAAATTACTGTCAAATTAGGTCTAATTTTACCTTTGGACGTTGTCCAAGTCTTTCTGCATTTGGGCAGAAATGTTTGCTTCACTATCAGAGGAGTCACAAATTGTGCTGAACATTGTGCAATCATCAGCAAACATTTCCAATTCTGATCTTATGATGGAGGAAAGGTTAACAATAAAGAAGCTGAAGAAGGTTGAGCAAAGTACACTACCCTGACCCTGAGTGGACTCCCATGGCACAATGGTAGTATCCCTACCTCTGGTCCAGAACGCTTGACTCCTGCCTGCTCCAGAGGTTGACACCACATACCTGAACTGGTTGATTAAAAATATCTCCCTTGACCCTAAAGAATTACTGCAGCAATATCCAAGGATGGAAATGGTTGGTCTCCAACAATAACCAACTTCCTATGTGCTCGGTATGATTCCAACCAGCAGAGAATCACTCTCACCTTCCTTCTCAAAAGTTCACCTCTTTTTACCCATGTCGAGAATGTGCTGCTCGAAAAGCACAGCGGGTCAGGTAGCATCCGTGGAGCAGGAGAATCGATGTTTCAGGCATATGCCCTTCATTAGGAATGAGGCTTGTGGGTCAGAGCTGAGAGGTAAATGGGCTTTTTACCCATGTTTGGACCAATTCTGTAACAAAGTCAGGAGCTGAATGGCACTGACAGAACCCAAACTAAGTGTCAGTGAACAAGTTATTGCTTCACAGTGCTGCTTAATAGCACTGTTGATGGCTCTTTCCATCATTTTACTGATGATTGAACATCAACTGATGGGGTTCTTTGAATCAGGTTTAAACCCCATGTTTGGTAGTAATAGTAGAGGGGGTGATATGCCAGACCATGAATTTACAGATTCTGTTTGAATTGAATGCTGCTGATGTACTTCATGGATGCCCAGTTTAAATAGCTAAATGGGTTTGAAATCTATCCATTTAGCATTGTAGCAGTGATGCACAACATGAAGGAGGGTACCTTTAATATGAAGCAAGGACTTTGTCTTCACATGAACTGTGAAGTAGTTACTCTTACTGACTTGGTCATGGACAGAAGCATCTGTGATAGGTGGGTCAGTGATGTGAATGTCAAGTAGATTTTAAATAATTTACGCCCTCTCCATCTGCCTCAGAGCCAGTCTAGCAGCTATGTCCTTTAACACTCAGTCAGTAATACTGCTACTGAGCCATTGAAAACCCCACTAAGACTTTTTTCACCCTTTTAAAGTAAACTTATAGTGTTCTCCCTTCATGATGGTATAGTGGTGATGTCACTGCATTCATAATTCAGAGGCCCAGGCAAAGGCACTGACAACAGGTTCAAATCTCAACACGGTTGCTAGAGAAATAGGAATTCAGCTAATAAATCATAAACTGGTTTCAGTGACCATGAACATGTTAACTGTCATTAATTGCTGCAAGAACCCACCTTCTTTAATAATATCCTTTTGGGATATTATTGTTGCCCAGTCTGGCCCACATTTGACTCAAAACTCATAGACTGCCCTCTCAAAAGGCTTAGCAAGACACAGTTCAAGGGCAATTAGGGATGGGTAACAAATGCTGGCCTTGCCAGTGACATCCTCATCCAATCAAAGAAATATAGTCAATGATATTCAGTTAAGAATTATCTTTTACGAATGTCCATAGATTCACATAAATATAATAGTGGTGTATTTACTGGTATAGCAGAGCAAGATACCTTTGGAATGTACACCTGGCAAACCATGTCTTCCCCTGGTTTAACTTCGCTCGTGTTCCTGGTTAGAAAAATACCACGCCCCTGACATTCAGAATCTGGTTTGCAAATGAAGGTCTTTGATTTCCTTGCTCTGCTGTAGGCCATAAACTCATGATAACTGTAGAAAGAAACGTGTTTAAGTGAAATAGAGAACGACACAAAATAAAAAATGTTGCATTTCTGCAATGTTTTTTACAAGTTCAAAACTTTCAAAAATACTTGACAGCCAATCAAGCACTGCTAGATTGTAGTCACTATCACCCACATAGGAAATTTAGAGGTAAGCTGTGCACAGCAAGGAAATGATGGGACTCTCATCAGGTCATGATTATTACAGCACTCTTCTTGACATTAGTATCTGTGGGGGGGTCTGTTCAGTTATTAGAATCTCCCGGTGCGTTAAATACATGTAAAATAGGCTGGTTCAAATAAAAATGGCTTTGGTTTTTTTGGATAGAGTCAATGTTTCTTTGTTTCTTTAACATGCTACATATAGAACCTAACTACTTTTGTGACTATGTGTATGTATAAAGATATTGCACTGGGATTGTCAGTCAGGATCTCTTTTGCAGGTTCATTGTGGGTGGGGGGGAACATGTGGGTGGTGTGGTCTGGAACTCATGGTATGAAATGATAGCCATGGCAGAAGCCCTCATTGCACTAACAAATACCTGGATAGACACTACAAGTGCCACAACTTAGAATACAATGAGCAATGAACCAGAATATGATTAAGCTGGATGGTTCTTCCTTTGCAACTGCAGACACAATGAGCCAAATGGTCTTCTGCACCATTGATTCTTTATCATTGTTTGTCCTTTGGGGAGAAGATGACTATTTTCATCTTTGGAGGGTTTGGTAGGATTCAAGTGGGTAACTGCTAAGTCTTATTTGCACTCAGAAGACTCTGTTGCAGATGATTGTATTTTCTACATTTCTATGTAAAAAGAAAAGGAATCTATGCACAGTAATCCCACCCAATTCTATTTGCTTGCCAGCAACAAATTCAGAACTGTTGTTCTCCTTTCTAGTGCTCATCACACTGCATTTCACTGGGAAAAAATAGATTTTAGAAATTTGTCTGTGAATAGATTTTAATTTTTTTGCTTTGTGAATAGATTGTTGTAAAATAGTCCATTTGCTGTTTCTCTTGACTAGCACGTTGGTCTCAGGAGACACTCTGAACATTTACAGAAGATTTGACTCTTAAAACTTAAAACTTTGATACCTGAAAGGACAAATAGTTTCCATCTCTACTGAAAATCAAAATAACCCCACTGATCTCAGGAACCTGGGTATAGATTCTACTACATTGGATGGGAAGAGAGTAGCTCAGGTTAGTCAAAATAGAGTGATTAGGTTGTTCCAAGCTTAGATTTAAAACAACAACTTTCATTCATATAGAATCACACAATAAAATGTTGCAAGCACTCTGTGAGAGCCTTATCAAACAAAATTGGACACCAAGCAGCAAAAGGCAATATCAGGGCAGATAACCAAAAGCTTAGTCAGACATGGGCTTTAAGAAGGAGGAAAGGGTTTAGGGAAGGAGTCAAAAGCTCTACAGATCATGGGAGAATAGAAAATCCAGGAGTACAATGATTTTGAGGACTTGTTAAAATATGACTTGTAAAAAAAACAAGATAATCAGAGGGTTAGATAGGGTGGACAGGGAGAGCCTTTTTCGAAGTATGGGGACAGCAAACACAAGGGGACACAACTTTAAAGTGAGGGGAGATAGATATGAGACAGATGTCAGAGGTAGTTTCTTTACTCAGAGAGTAGTAAGGGTATGGAATGCTTGCCTAGATTCGCCAAGTTTAAGTGCATTTAAGTCCTCATTGGACAGGCATATGGACCTACATGGAATAGTGTAGGTGGGATTAGTATGACAGGGCAGCGCAACATCGAGGGCCGAAAGGCCTGTACTGCGCTGTAATGTTCTATGTTCTATGTTCTATGTAATGAGGGGCAGATTTGATGTTATTGCAATGGGACTAGAAGTCGAAGAAGAGTTTGTGGTACACTGCATGTTTAGCTAGAGACGAATTAAAGGAGGAGCATTGTTATATTCCAAATGGCAGGTGAAATGTAGAACTTGAGACAATCTTTATACACTTCTAAAAATATTTATTTTTGAAGTTAACAACTAGCATACGCTTCCAAACTCAATGATCACACCTTCAGTCCATGTCCTTTTATAGGGACACAGGTGAATGTATAGCTAATGCTCACCAACTGCATAAAACTAATATACAATTAAAACAGTGCATGGTGAATCAATAACAAAGGGAAAGAAAAGTAAGCATGAATACGAGGATCTCTAGACCAGAGATGAGGAGAGATTATTATCAAGTAAGAAGACATCTCTTGCCTTGTGAACAGTGCAAGTTTGATTCTAGAATGTATCCAGATTTGGGAAGATTTTACAAATCTTAGGTATTATGGTGTTTAATAATGGTTGGAAAGCTCATGTACTTCACTAACAGATGAAAGTGAAGTGGATTGATGGGACTTAATTTTCTATCTTTTCCATACTTTTCAAAACGAGGGACACTCAGCATGGCGAACGGAAAATTTCTGCTTCTGGCACCCAATGCTGCTATCTAGCAACACCTGACATCTAATCTGGGAATGAGCAAAACTCCCCTAGTTTTCTGGAATGTTACTGAGCTGTAAACATGGAATGGAACACAATTGCACCAGTGTAACAATGTGAACTTCAGGTTCACCAATACATTATAGATGTCATGATTCGGAGATGCTGGTGTTGGACTGGGGTGTACAAAGTTAAAAATCACACAACACCAGGTTATAGTCCAACAGGTTTAATTGGAAGCACATTAGCTTTCGGAGCGACGCTCCTTCATCAGGTGATTGTCCCTGATGAAGGAGCGTCGCTCCGAAAGCTAGTGTGCTTCCAATTAAACCTGTTGGACTATAACCTGGTGTTGTGTGATTTTTAACATTATAGATGGTCTTTCTGAGGAGGATTGCAAATTGTTTGGTTAGAGAATCCTTTCTAAAATGAACTAAACTCAAACACCCTAAACATATAGGATCTTTATCACAGGCAGAGGAGATTATTATTCCATCTGAACTTGAACTGAAGTCCCAGAGATATAGGTCCAGTTTCTAACCCAATCCATTGCCCAGTGTTTGTTTCCATGTTGTGTTCTGTAAGTTTAGCTTTAATCTAATATTATTATTAATATAACAGCTGTTTCACTTCCCTGGCCCTTCCATGAACTTACTCAGATGGCAGACACCATGTTTTTGGGAAAATGTTGTAATCCTTTGGGTAAAGCTTTAACATCCTATTTAAGTTGCGAGCCAGCAAATCCTTCCTGCAGATCTCATTCATTCCAGGAAAATGATTAATTTTCTGCAGAAAAAAAATGCAATCAGTTCTCATTGCCTGTTCACAGGTTGTGCAGCAACACCTGTCATTTATAGTGCCTGTATTTTTCTGGATGACTAATGCAAATATATAGTCCTACAGCTACTGGTCACTCTTGTGTACCTCATCCGTGACTCCACTCTTTAACTATATCTCTTGCAATTAATTTACCATGGGAGGCTTCATAATCTATTTTAACACCTAACATTTTCAACAGAAATCAGTCCATTACAATCAAGAGTGAATATTTTGGTTTCCCTTCTTCACCTGAATCTAAAGATGCTGCAGTTAATTTAGTACCACTGGTGTGATGGCTGAAATCAGCTGATTGGAATCTTACAGATATATCATGACTCTGTGGTAAGTGTTTGTATTTTGTTAATGCCTTTCAGGACTACAGAATATCCCAAATTGGTCCAGTTGAATACCTGTCACTGATATAATGTAGGAAATACTACTGTTAATTTATGTATACCAAGATCCCACAAACAGCAATGTTCTAATGACTATATAACCTGCATATTTGGTGTGCTGGTTGAAGATAAACTATTCAACAGAGCACTGGGGCAACAGCTCCACTTTTCTCCAAATAGTGCCTTACATCATTTACATGCATCTAACAGGGGCTAGGCTTAACATCTCATCCTAAAGGCAGCACCTCCAATAGTGCAGCATTTCTTGCTATTGGCATTGGAAGTGTCCACCTGGATTGTGTGCTCAAGTCACTGGAGGGAAATTTGAATCCATTACATTCTGCCTCAAGAAGCAAAGTGGAGCCACAGCTGACAACTCAATATTATACTGTTGTTCTGTTTATCAACTGAATCTCCACTTACATAAATGTGTGAGGTTTCCCTGGTTCTGGTATAGAATCTGGGAAAATTATAAATTTATCCTTGGCAGGTCAACAATGGTTAATTACCTGGTAGCGTTTTAGTTCCATGGCTTTGTCCAATGAGACTGAGTAGTCAGTCCAGAATAGAGTCCATTCCTCGTCATCACCCACCTCTTTCAACCCAAACTGAATGGCTGCACGCCGAACTATGAGAAACGAAAAGCAGATCAACTAATATCTTTAAATCTAAGACTGTTAGGTTTATTGTTAGCTGAAGGTGTTAAAGGGTATAAAGCCAAAGCAAGAGAATTTGATTAAGATACAAATCAGCCATCATCTCAAAGAATGGTTGTGGAGCAAAACAGCTCTTTCCCCTTCTTAAACCATGAGCTCAATATTAAAAGTTCTTCAACATTTAGTCTTGCCATAAGTGAAGTATGTAACTTATAGAACAATTTTCTAAGGGTAGCTTTTAATTTAAGTTACATCCCTAGTGAGTTTATTGGTTCTTCCAATTTTGGAAAAGGAGTAAGATTGACCTAGTCAACTTTCCAATTGAATACAGATAATAGTTTAATATCATGCTTGCTGATACATTTGCAAGTTAAGGGAGCATCATGGTGAAATAAAAACAACAAGCTATGGAGAAAACTCAGCAGATCTGGCAGCACCTGTGGAGAGAAAAACAGACTTACAGTTTCAAGTCCAACTTGAACACAAAAACATAGACAATCGGAGGAGTTGGCTACTCAAACTCTTGAGCTTGCTCCATAGTTCATTGTGATCACAGCTGATCATCCAACACAATAGCTTTTCTTGGCTTTTCCACCATATTCCTTCATCCCTTTAGCCCTAAATGCTATAGCTAACTCCTTCTTGAAATCATACAATGTTTTGGTCATGATTGCTCCCTGTGGTAGTGAATTCCACTGGCTCATCGCTCTCTTGATGAAGAAATTTCTCCTGATCTCAATCCAAAATAGTTTCTCTGCTTCCTTAGACTATGATCCCAGATTTTGAACTAACATCTTTCCTGCATCTAACCTGTCAAGTCCTGTTAGAATGTGATAGGTTTCCATGATATCTCCCATCATTCTTCTGAACTCCAACAAATATAATCCTGACTGATTCAACCTCACCTCATGCATCAGCCCTGCCATCCCAGGAATCTGTCTGGTAAAGCTTTATTGAATTCCATCTAAAGCAAAAGCATCCTTCCTCAGATGGGAAGACCAAAACTGCTCACAATATTCCAGGTGTGGTCTCACCAAGGGCTCTTTATAATTGCAGCAAGATGTACCTACTCCTGTACCTGAATCCTCTCGCTATGAAGACTAACATATCATTTGCCTTCTTCACTACCTGCTGTACCTGCATGCTTACCTTCAGCAATTGGAGCACAAAGACACCCAGATCTCATTGAACATTCCCCTCTCTCAACTTATAGCTATACAGATAATAACCTGCCTTCCTGTTTTGTTCTAGTCAAGTGGATTCCACATTATTCTGCATCTACCATGCATTTGCTCACTCGCTCAGCTGATCCAGATCAAACTGCAGTGATTGGAACTAGGTGGACCTTGTTGACTATGAGGTCCTTGACTGGTGTTTTTAACCCAGGGCAATCAGGAAAGTCCTTGTTGACCAATAGAAATGGGGGATTTAGAAGCTCCTCAGTCCAGGACACTGACTCTGAGCTGGCTGGCTACAGCTAGTGTATAGTGCACAAGTAAAGAAAGGGTGACTTGGTGCCAGGATACCAGTCTCTGTGCAGTTATTTCACACACTCCATATTTCTGCATCTGCCTCACAGGTCACCATCCCACCCAACTAGATATCATCTGCAAATTTAGACGCAGCTCTGGCTCTCTCTGGTGCTGACAGACCTGCTGAGTTTCTCCGGCACTTTTAGTTTTCTTTACAGATCTCCTGCAGCCAGTATTTTACTATTTTTGTGGAATTACTGTGAAATCAAAGCAATTACTGAGCAGTAATAATCCAACTTTTTTTTAACTGAATGCTGTATGCATCCATGGCAAGGCCAGCATTACTTATCTTCTGTAATGACCTTTAAGACAATGATGGTGAGCTGCCTTACTAAAACAACCCCGTGGTTTGGTGGGCACTTCAGATGGCAGTTAAAAGTCAATTACGTATCAACCATGGAGAAAGTGAGGACTGCAGATGCTGGAGATCAGAGCTGAAAATGTGTTGCTGGAAAAGCACAGCAGGTCAGGCAGCATCCAAGGAACAGGAGAATCGATGTTTCGGGCATGAGCCCTTCTTCAGGAAGGCTACGTATCAGCCATACTGAGCGAGGATAGCAGATTACATCCTTAAAAGACTTTAGTGAACCACATGGATTTTACATGGTCACCTTTAAGGATACCATATTTTAATTCCTTATGTATTTAAGTTATTTATTTGAATTTAAGTTCCTCAGCTGCCCTAAAGTGATTTGAACCGAAATCTCTGCATTAATAGCCTAGAAGCCTGACCTACTCAACTGAATTTTACCCCTCCATGGCATTGGAATGGATATAAAATTGCACGTAATGCCATGGGCACTTTTCCTAATTCCCATTTGCTCCCTCAGCCTCACAGTAACTTTACCTGTGGCAAGGAAAGCAACAGACTTTGAGCCAATAAATGCCCTTAAGTATCCAACTGAAATGACCAACTAAAGGTTTCTTCCTGCTCCAAAACACATTTTCATGAAGCAGTTGGAGATTGGATCCTCACCCTCTCCTTCACTGAAGTTTAGCCATCACATTGGTTTTCTAGTGAATGCACCATAGCCCCCACACCCCTTAGTCCTCTCTAGTGACACTGCAAAAAGCGCTCACTTCCCTCCCCATCAACCCTCCACTCCCAAACTAACTTCCATCTGGCTCCAGTGATGATCTTTGCTGGTGATTGGATGTAGTTCCAAAAATGGCCACTAGTGCCAGCTGGAGCAGAGCTGGGTTTGCTGTCCGCCTTTTCAGCTCAACAACATAACCTCTATGCTACACAGCTTATGTTATTCAATGATCAGGCATTTGAAATGGATAAACATCACACTCAATGGGACTTTAATGCAGATACTTTCAGTGTTTGCCCCATTATTTAATCCAGGGCCTGTGTTGAATTATCTATCTCATCCTGAGGGGCATATGGGAGGAGGACAATAGGTTTCCTGTTCTTGAATTGGGGGAAAAGGGAAATGGGGCTGTGTGTGGATTAGAGGAATCAGGAAATTAATCAAACATTTCTCATTCGTGATCAGAAGCTCATAACTCAGAAGCGGCTTGGAGATAAATTGAGTGCAACTTCAAACTCAGCTCTGACTGGGCCCTCCCCATGACACAATCTTCCATTAACTCATCATCCTTATGGAATCTAAAATTATCGAAAATTGCAGCTTAAGAGAAGATCATATAGCCCAAACTGGGTGTTTGAAAGGACCAGCCAAATAACTTCCTGTTACTTTTCCACAGCTGTCCAATTTTTTTCACTTTAAGTATTTATTAAATTCTATTTCAGAGGTTTTTATTATGAATCTACTTCCACTGTCCTTGCATGCGGTCGGGTCCAGACTGGAATGAGTGGCTATACCAAAAAATATTCTCATCTCATTAATGTTCCTTTTATCAGTTACCTTATATCTGTTTCCATTGGTCACCATTATCTGTGTCACTGCTTTCAGGAGAATACTAATGAATGAAGCAAGACACTACAGAGTCTCACTTATTTTTATGTGACCTTTTATCCATTGGTTAATTATGAGAAAGCCTTGTTTCCTACCTCTAACCCTTCACCTAAAACATCACCTTACTGCCAACCTGACTACAATCCTTGGTCATTCAGTACGTGTATGAATTCAAACAAAAGAGCTTCCAGGTGTACATGGCTCAGTTTTGAAAAAAGACTTTTACCCAACTACCTGTCAAGAGCGTGACAAACCATTTACTGAGTTGGACTTTCTTGAACAATGTTTGCTGACACCAGTGGTTGCCAACTGTCCATGCATACAATATTAAGCTCATTTTTAAAAGTAAATGGAAAGAATTTTACTTTAACACATTATTTCACTTACCTGATACACATTTATAATATTGTATGCATTAATTGGTATTTGTCACTATGTTTATGAAAGATGATGTTGCTAATTCTACTGTCCCTTGGTATCAGCAAGTGCAGCCTGTTTTGTAAGCAAAGTTCCAGTTATGAGGCCAGGGTACAAATTTGAAATTGTGGGGCTGGGGCATTTCCAATAAGGAGGAAACTGAAGACGCCACTGTAGAGGCTTTTGAGTTGCAGATACTCACCACTGGATTGCTTGCAGTTTGTAAGATTGATCCATATTCATCTGAAAGAGGAAAGATACAAAGAGACAGACACATGCACAAGGAGCTTTGGTTCAATAAAGAAAACTGCTTTCATTATCTCTCTCCTACCCTCAGGTATCATAATTCCAGGGATACTGAAATGAAGTTAGACAAATGAACAGGTTTTCCTTTAATTTCCAGTCTGTGATGAGTGAGCCAACACCTGATAAGGTGACTGACTACAGGAGAATGGAGCAAGTAATTTAAATTTCTTTTCCTCCAAAGGATACTAGAAGATGAGAGATTGGATTCTGTCCCGATACCCAATTCCTGTGCTGTTGTGGAAGCAGAAGGGGAGTTTTTGATTTTAGCTTCATTTGTATAATATATAATTAAAAGTACCTGGTAATTGGAATCTAATAGACCACAACTCTGTACATTGACACATATAGACCACAGTTGCTGTTGTGACGAGGATGAATTCTGGTGTGCGACTCCACTCACTCACCCCATTTGGCTCATGTCTTTTTTCTCTTTCCTTTTCTTCATTACTTTCCTCTCCTTCATTCCGTTTTCACTCTCTTTTCCATCCTACATTTCCTGCCTCATATATAAAAATCACTACAATCCCAAGCCACTAGTTCAGTTCCTTGATCAAAATTACTTTTACTTTTTCCTTTTAAAACCAAGACTTTACTGTCCAATATCTCACTCCAACTCATCACTGTTCAATTCCTTACTTCCTTCTACCTTCTCTACTCTCCACCAACCTACAGACTTTAAACCCTGTGATTAGTATTGCTCAGCCACCGATGAATTGAATGAAAAGATTTATTTTCTAAAACAAAGAATTGAGGATGTTGAAGCTCTGAAATAGAAGCAGAAATTGCTGGAGAAACTCAGTCAGTCTGTCAGAACTGAAGAATGGTCACGGGACTTGAAATGCTAACCATTTCTTTCTCCACAGAACCTATCAGACCTGCGGAGTTTCTTCAGAAACCTGATTGTGGGGATGCCCCACAGTATGAGCTATTGATCATTAGATTAACCAAGATGCATGAAAGTGATTTGAAACCAATGATCAGATTCAGGCAGAGCTCAAATGAAGATGTAACAGAGTTCGAATGACAAATTAATTATTTTTTCAAATCCTTTATATATATACTTCACAATTCCAAGCATCTCACAACCAAGGCCTTCATGAAGAATACTGACTGGTTATGTCAGGAACTGTGACTTTCAATAAATCACACATTTGCTAACATCCTTCCCTCACAACTGTCAATGTCCTTGTCTTTTTTTTAAACTTTGTTCCTACAGCTGTTCTTTAAACTAGTCACTGATCCTTCAAGATTCCATCACTCCAAGGGATTTATTATTTTTGCTCTTCCAACATTCTCCTCTTGTGAGAATTGCTGGTTTCAGGGACAAAGATACAGCTATTCCTTCACCAGAGTCATATGCCTCTGGATACCTCATCTCTTTTGTTATAATGCAGGTGACTGATTTTGTACATTAATTGCAAACCTGACTTGCTGTCTCAGGTTGAGAGAAACGTTTCGAAATTTTCCTTGAAGGTTTTGCATTGGTTGTGTAAGAAATAGTTTGGAGATTTGGAGAGTCTGAGGTGAGGGGCAGGGACAGGATGCACCTAATTTTTCTCTCATTTCCACAGGTCTTCCTTTGTTAATGTTCAAAATGTTACTACAGTCACAACTAGTAAAAAGTCTATTGTTTATTAATAAATAATACTGTTCTTCCTCCCAAAACCTATCTCAGTTTGTTGAACACTAAGTGAACATTCTGTGGGTTACCACTAATCAGAAACTAAATTGGGCCAGTAATACAAATACTGTGGCAACAAAAGCAGGTCAGAGGTGAGTAACTCACTTCCCGACACCCCAAAGCCTGTCCACCATCTCCAGGAACAAGGCAGGAATGTGCTCCACTTGCTTGGGTGAGTACAACAACAACAACACTGAAAAAGTTTGACACAAATCAGTGCAAAGCAGCCAATGGTGTCTCATTCACCACTTTCAACGTTAACTCTCTTCACCACCGATGGATGCTCAGTAGCAGAATGGTTCACTGTTTCAACTCGTCAAAGCTCCTTCCAAACTCATGCACTTCACCACATTGAGGGAAAAAGGCAGTAGATACATTGGAACACCACAATCTGAAGTTCCCCTCCATGCCAGAAACCTCTATCCTGACTTGATAATACATCACTGTTCCTTCACTGTCACTAGGTCAAAATGCTGAAAAGTTCCTCCCCAACACCACTCCAGTTGTAAATACGCAACATGGACTGCACTGGCTCAAAATGGTTACTAACCATTAGGGCAATTAGCAATGACCAATTAAAGCTGGCCTAGCCACAACCAGTAAAGGAAACATTTTTTTAAACTACCTTCTCCTATTCTATGGGAGCTCATATGTCCTGGTAAAGGATGACAAGATTCAGCTCAGAATGCACTGTCGATGGGGAGTGTTTCTGATGGGTGGATCCCAAGGTCAGCCTTTCCGATGAGAAATGCTCAGAGGGATTTCATCATGCGACTGGTGCCAAATTACCCCCACCCAAGCATTGGTTACCAATATGTCTATCTTTGTGATATACTGCCTTTCCACACCAACCCTGGGCACTGCACTTCAGGCAGGATGTAAAGTTTGAGGCCTGAGATATGATACAGATGAGGTTTACCAGGATAAGACCGAGTATGAGACACAACAGCTTTGCGGAGAGGGAGAAACTGTGATTGCTCTTCTTTGAGCGGGGAAGATTAAGGAGAGATTTAATAGAGGTGTTCAAAATTACACAGAAAAGAAATGTATCTGCATTGGTTGAGAAATAATTAGAGAATTCTCTAGCTTGCACTGGAGATTGCATTAATCAATAAAGACTGAAATTATTTTTACCTACAAATGTTTCCCCACCCCTTGGCTATGTTGAAAGAAGTGCACCACATAGATTTTCTGGCCATTCATTATATGAAGGGTCATCAATAGGCCATTCAACATGGTCCACTTCATAGCTGGGTGAAGGTCCTGTTTCTCAGTCCATGTTTATAATTACAATTATTTTGAAATCATCTATTCTCAAATGTTATGACACATTTCTGGGACAAGCTGAAATTGAACTTGTTGGACCAGGGGCACTCCCACTGTGCCACTCAAGTTCATACTGTTATGGCATCCACAGAAGGAATGGAAAATTGACTCAACCATTTTCCACCCCTTTTTCTCTCACACACGCACGCAGTTTAATGCCAATGCCCCTAGGTTTCGGGTAGCCAATTCAACATACACTAGGACTTTCGAAATCTGTCTGCCATAAAGGGCAGCACGGTGGTTCAGTGGTTAACACTGCTGCCTCACAGCACCAGGGTCCCAGGTTTGATTCCAGCCTTGGGCAACTGTCTGTGTGGAGTTTGCACATTCTCCCTGTGTCTGTGTGGGTTCCCCCCCACATTCCAAAGATGTGCAGGTCAGGTGAATTGGTCATGCTAAATTGTTCATAGTTGTTAGGTGCATTAGTCAGAAGTGGGGTGGGTTACTCTTCAGAGGGCTGGTGTGGACTTGTTGCCTCACAGGGCCTGTTTCCACACTGTAGGGAATCTAATCTATAGGTTGTGTTAAATTTGACCATTGCCATCTGGAATAGAAACAAAAGATCAAGTTTGCTTTTTGTTCAGTAGTTACCTCTTTTTCTTCATCATCTTAACTCGTGCTCTGTGAAGGTCATCTGCACACATGTTACGCCTGTTGCCGGTTGTTGGAACCTCTGGAGGGACCTCAGAGTCCTTCTCCTTGTCATCCTCTATATCATTGAGAGTCACTGTTCCTGTGCTCCCCTTTTGCAGGCCATCTTTTGAAGATCCCTGAGGCAACCCCCTCAGAGGATCTTTCATTCTGCTAAAACATAAACAAAAAATCCAATGACACTCATTTCTTCTGAACTGCTTGCTGGAGATTCAGTGAGAAATGAATGGGGCTTAGTGTTCAGTTAGTCCCTAAATTCCTGTCAAGAGCCACAATCCCATTTCCTGTTGTATTCGAAGACGATTCTTCAGGCCACCCAGGCTGCCAACACATTAACCCCAACAGGCTCACTTAGGAAAACACAGAATGAAAAGGGACAAGCCTCACACTCCTGGAATCTTGAACTGGTGCCTTCAACAGTAAAAGACACAAAGGGAAAGGAATGGGAAAGAGAGAAAAGGAGAAAGATAGAAATAAAATAAACAGTGGGCAGGTTAAAAAAACCTTAAGGAAAGAGTTGCAAACAATGGAGGACTGGAACTTCCTAAATTCAGCAGCTACTGAGGCGTAAAAGGGTGAATCAAATACAATCGGGTCAGGACAAAATTGACAGTTGAGTCAAATAGAATGTTAGACTTGTTTTTTTTTCAAGTGATTCCTACACTTCCAGTCACCTAGCGATCTTCACCTCAATATTCCATTGTCAAAGGATTGGAACATGAAGATGGCACCAAATCATAACACAGCACAGAGAATCCCATGTGAAGGTGATAGCTGCAATTAGTTATACATTGATTAGTCTGTCAGTACAGGGAAAAACTCCCGCTTTTTAAAAAAAAACTGACCTCAAGGGGCAGAAACAGGTTTGAAGGTATGGTCAGAGTCAATGAGCTGGAATCCAAAACAGATTCAGTTCTTGGCTTGGGACAGACAAGATGCTGAAAACTTTCCCAAAGTTTCAAGCACATGTCAGGGAGAAAACAACATGCGTTTATATAGCATCTTTTGTTATGGACCAGATCAAACATAGACCGAGACCCTAACATTTTCTTCTTTAAAGGCAAGTGTAAGGTGCCGTGTTCCAGATGTAATTTGATTGGTTACACTATTTGGCTTTAAGCAAAACATGCTTCATTTGTACGCTTTTTTAAATCATTTATATAAGTGATTTGGATGTGAACATGGGAAGTATAGTTAATAAATTTACAGGTGGCATCAAAATTGGCGGTGTAGTGGACAGCGAAGAAGGTTATCTCAGAGTACAATGGGACTGATCAGATGGGCCGATAGGCCGAGGAGTGGCTGATGGAGTTTATTTTGATCAATGTGAAGTGCTGCATTTTGGATAAGCAAATTTTGGTAGGACTTACACACTTAATGGTAAGGTCCTGGACAGTGTTGCTGAAAAGAGACCTTGGAGTGCAGGTTCATGATTCCTTGAAAGTGGAGTCACAGGTAGATAGGATAGTGAAGAAGGGTTTGGTACATTTTCCTTTATTGGTGAGTGCGTTGAATATAGGAGTTGGGAGGTATAGGATATTGGTTAGGCTACATTTGGAAAACTGTGTTCAATTCTGGTCTCCCTGTTATAGGAAGGATGTTGTGAAACTTGAAAGGGTTGAGAAAAGATTTACAAGGATATTGCCAGGGTTGAAGGGTTTGAGCTATAGGGAGAGGCTGTATAGGCTGGGGCTGTTTTCCCTGCAGTGTTAGTGGTTGAGGGATGACCTTACAGAGGTTTATAAAATCATGAGGGGCATGGATAGGGTAATTAGACAAGGTCTGGGTTGGGGGAGAGCAGAAATAGAGGGCATGGGGTTAGGGTGAGAGGGGAAAGATTTAAAAGGTACCTAAAGGGTAACGTTTTCATCCAGAGGGTGGTGCGTGTGTGGAATGAGGTGTCAGAGGAAGTGGTGGAGGCTGGTACAGTTACAACATTTAACAAACATCTGGATAGGTATTTAAATAGGAAGGGTGTAGAGGGATATGAGCCAAGTGCTGAAAATGTGACTAGATTAAGTAATCCAGGATATCTGGTCAGCATGAATGGGTTGGGCTGAAGAGTCTGTTTCTGTGCTGTACATCTCTATGACTCAGTTCATATACAAGCAAAGGAAAGAAGAACTGGTCTAACTTCAACCTTTTTGGAAAACTTAACAGAATCAGAGATAATTTAATTATTAAATAGCAACTATTTCAATATAGCAACACCCTTGGCAAGGCCAAAGTCAGTAAAACAGATGGTCTCACATGTGATTCTGGCAAAGAGAACTCAAGCTTTTAGCTGTAGCAAAGACAGAGAGAAGTAGCAGCTTTCACAAACAGCTTCCAAAAAACCCCGACAACTGCTAGAAGTTAAATTAAAACCCTGATTCTGTGGAAGCCTGACTCCACCCATTCAGGCTGCTTCTATTGTTCAAACTTGAAAAAAACCCTCAAGGTCTCACAAGCTGCTTACTTTATTAGCTCTTAACAGATTGCTCACTGCCTCTGTATCAACCTCTCTTCACTTAAAAAAAAAGGGCAAAATACGCCTCTTAAAGCCAAGAAAAAATCTTAAAGAACTGCGGATGCTGAAAATCTGAAACAAAACCAGAAATTGCTGGAAAAACTAAGTGAGTTTGGCAACATCTGTGGGGAGAAATCAGAGTTAATGTTTTGGGTCTGGTGACCCTTCCTCAGAACTTACAGAACTTCAGCTTGAGTTGGCTCTGCCATTTTATACGATCATGACTAGTCGCATCTCAGCCTGAACTCCACTTTCGTGCCCACTCCCTTCAATTCATTACTAATTAAAAATGTTTATCTGCTCCTTAAATTTACTCAATATCCTGACATTCATTGGATTCTGGGGAAGCGAATTCCACAGATTCGCGACCCTTTGATAGAAGTAATTTATTTTCAGCTCTATTTTAAATCTACTAAACCCTTATCCTAAAACCCTTATTTTAAACCTTTATCCTAAAAGTATGACCTCTCATTCTCGATTGCCCCACATGAAGAGATCTTCATTTCTAATGATTACTACATGGTCACACCCATCTGAAAAGGCATAAGGGACTTTAGTTTTACATCTCACCTGAAAAGCACCTCAAACTTCCTCCACGCTGCATAGAAACTCATATATTATATACTTTATGTTCAATTCTGAATGACAGCATCCTATTCATTTTCTTGATTACGTACTGTACCTGCACACTAACTTTTTGTGACTCGTGCACAATACAATCTAAATCCCTTTGCTCTTTGAAATTCCATGGTTGTTTTCGATTTTAAGTCATACTCTACTTTTACAATCTTCCTTCCAAAATGAACAACTTCACGTTTTCCCACATTATATCCTTCTGCCAGATTTTTGCACACTCACTCAATTTATCTATATCTGTCTGCAACCTCATGTCTTCGTCACAACATACTTTCCTGTCTATCAGAATATACTCAGCAAATTTAGAAAGCATGCCTTTTTTCCCCTCATCTAAGTCATTGTTATAAATCATAAACTGCTGAGTCCCCAGCAGATCCATGTTGCCGTCCATTCATCACATCCTGCTACTCATACAAAGACTGTGGCACTGGAAAAGCACAGGTCAGTTAGCATCCTAGGAGCTGGAGAATCAATGTTTCGGGCATAAGCCCTTCCTGATGAAGGGCCTATGCCTGAAATGTCAATTCACCTGCTCCTCAGATGCTACCTGTCCTGTGTGCCATTCCAATGCGACACTCTGATCTCTAGCATCTGCAGTCTTCACTTTCTCCTAATCATACAAAAGTCCAATTACACATTCTCAGTTTTCTGGCTGACAGCCAAATTTCTATCCCTGCTTATAAGCTACCTTGATACCATGAGATTTTATTTTCCACAATAACCTTTGACATGGCACCTCACCAAAACTTGGAATTGAAGTGCAATAGATCCACAGGGTCCTCTTTAACCACAATGCATGTTAATCCTTCAATAACTGTAATTGGTTAAATACAATCTCTCTTTGATAAAACCATAATGGCTCTTCTCAATTACTTTGAGTTTTTCTAAGTGCCCTTTTGACTGATCTCTATAATCTCCTTATTCATTGATTCTAACACCTTCCAGAACTCAGCCTATTGTTTCCTATTTTCTGCCTCACCCCCTTCTTCTTGAATAGAGTGATTATATTTGCTAGTTTACAGTTGTCGTGATTGTAATGAGGTCAGTAAGCTCGATGCCATAGAATATGAGGTTAAATATTATACAACACCAGGTTATAGTCCAACAGGTTTAATTGGAAGCACACTAGCTTTTGGAGCGACACTCCTTCATCAGGTGATAGTGGAGGGCTCGATCGTAACACAGAATTTATAGCAAAAATTTACAGTGTGATGTAACTGAAATTATACATTGAAAAATTGATTGTCTGTTAAGCCTTTCATCTGATAGAATACAGTGATAGTTTCACTTCGTTCATGTGTAAATCACAAAACCCTTTTTTTAAAGTTTTGCATTCTCAGGTTATCTGTTAACAATGGTGATAGCTAGACAATATGTTGAAGGTGTTAGCCCCCTGTCTTCTCTGTCTAAGACCTGATGTTTAGATTGATTCTAATCTAAAAAGTGAGATAACAAAGTTCTACATGAACGCGTGCAGTTTTTGAGCAAAGTACAATGTAACTCTG
>NC_057742.1:3561421-3583671 GCF_004010195.1 Chiloscyllium plagiosum
GGTTTAATTGGAAGCACACTAGCTTTCGGGGCGACGCTCCTTCATCAGGTGATTGTGAGGGGCTCGATCGTAACACAGAATTTATAGCTAAAATTTGAAGTGTGATGTAACTGAAGTTATACATTGAAGAATTGATTGTCTGTTAAGCCTTTCATCTGTTATGAAAGAAGTGAAACTATCACTGTATTCTAACAGATGAAAGGCTTAACAGATAATCAATTCTTCAATGTATAATTTCAGTTACATCACACTGCAAATTTTTGCTATAAATTCTGTGTTACGATCGAGCCCTCCACAATCACCTGATGAAGGAGCGTCGCTCCGAAGGCTAGTGTGCTTCCAATTAAACCTGTTGGACTATAACCTGGTGTTGTGTAATATTTAACTTTGTACACCCCAGTCCAACACCGGCATCTCCAAATCATAGAATATGAGTTTCCTGTTTGGGGTTGTTAATCTGGTCCAATCAGGGAGCCTACAGTTCAGTTTGCTAAGTACTAATTCACTCATGATTCTAATTTCTGTAATTCCTCTCTTCTTTCCACCTCCTGATTTATAGCTGTTAATGGATTTTCATTTGTATTCTCTATAGTGAATGCATCTCCTTATTACATTCACGCTCTCAAGAGGACCAACTCCACTTTACTCACCCTTTTTCCTTTTTAAAATAATGGTAGATATTTTTACTATCCATTTTCACATTTCTATCTAGCTTCCTTTCATACTCTGATTTCTTCCTCCTGATTACCTTTAAATCATTCTCTGTCATTCTTTATAGTCTGATCTATCAACTCACCTGCCACTCATCTATGTGCAATTATATGCTTTTTTCCTTAATTTTAATATACTTAGTTAGTTGACCAGATGGCCAATCCTCCCTTTGGAATGTTTCTTTGTAGTAGTATTATACTTATTCTGCATAGTTTGATATATCCCCTTTAAAGTTTACCACTGTGTTTTGATTGATCTTTCTCCCAGCCTGTATCAGTTCACTTCTGCTAGCTCAGGTTTCATGTCTACATAGTTGCCTTTATTTCGGTTTACAGTACCAGTCTTTGACTCAATCTTCTCCCTTTCATCAGTGGATATAAAATTCAAATCATATTGTGTTCACTGCAACCTAGGAATGCCTCAACTCTGAGGTCATTAACATATCCTGTCACATTACAAATGTACAGTTTGCAGCAGTGAGGCATTTAGAAATGAATAAAGGGGTATATTAATTCTAAAAACTTATTTCCAGAGAGGACTATGGATATACTCTGCACCCCTTGCTTAATTCTATTGCAGAAATATTGACTTTTGACACTTTATTTACTGTTTTTTGGACCCTGCTGTAAACCTACCTTGTGATCCAAAAATAACTTCTACTGGAAAGGTTGCAGATATTTTTATTATGAAAATAAAAGCCAATACAGGGACTTCAGTGCAGCTTTATGGGGCCCAGATCCTTTAATTGGGAAACCAACTCATATATCAAGTTGGCTTGTGAACTGAAACTTCTTGCAAACCACAGCTATGACATTCCCTACCTGCTGTGCGCCCTACACTTAAAGACTGCTCGCATTCACAATCAATATTTGCCCCAGACTCCAAAATAACCAGGTTTTCAGTAGGCAATTATTTGGTTTGAGGGCTTGCTAAATTCAAAATTACTTAAAAAGAACATAATGCAAAATTCTTCTCGAGCTTAAGAGGGCAGGAGTAAATCAAGGCTAAAATAATGTCTTGAATCTGAATTCTGATTAATTGTCCTGTGTGTATCAGAGGGTAATTTTAATTAAACTCACTCGAATCAGAATCAGACAGGGAATAAAACCTGGGCCAATCTGATCCCATTAGTTTACTGCCTGGTGAGTCTGGTGAAAATGATTCCTCCAAACCCCAGGTGAGTGCATTCATTATGGAATTTTGAACAAGAATTAAATTGTTAATAGGCAGTTTTTACAACCTTATTTTGCTCAAAGTTCACTGAGACATTTTTGAATACAATCTTATGTAAAGATTATTTTCTAAGGTATTGATTGCAGTTGTGATGAAAAGAGTAGTTAATCAGCATTCTGTGCATTTCAAATGTTGTTTTTTGAATATCCATGTGATGCTAGAAATTACTGACATCATCAACAATGGCTTCCAAAACACAACATATTAATTCTTTACATTGTCTATTTTATATTGCAGGTTTTGTAACCATCCCAAAACACTGCACAGCCAATGAAGCTTTTCTGAAATGTACTCAGTGTTGTAATGTAAGAAACGCTACAACCACTTAGAAACAGCAATGTGATAATGAAATAGATAATGAATCTGCAATTCACAGAAGCAGCTAAACATTTTAAAGTCGAACGTCCCTGAGACAGAAGCAATTTTAGTCACCCCGGTTTCTGAAATCTGATTTCTCGGCTTTAGACATGGGGATAGGAATAAATCTATTGCAGCTCTTTGGTGACCCAAGATATCCTTTTGGAGAGGAACATCCCATGTATGCCATATTAACAAGTTAGGGAGGTCCCTTTGACTAATTTCTCTCTTTGTATTTGCTCGCAGAAACAGGATGTTAGCAGTTCATTTTGGGAACAGACAGAGACTGTTGCATCTTACTTCTATTACTGTTTGCACTTCATTAAGCAAAAGAGAAAAGCATTGGCCCTTGCCTACACCTTAAGTTGAGAAAATACTAACTTTATTGTTCACACATTGAATGTGAAAAGGTAGGAGCATAAACTCAATTTGAAGGCAGAGCTCACAAAAGAAAGAAAAGCGACTAGAAGATTTACTTATTTTGGAGAGAAAGAAATCTCCAGTAATCCACATGTTGAAAATAAGCAGTCAGGTTGAAGAACAGAAATAAAGTCTGCCAGCAGTTGTAAGAAGCTGAGACCAGGAGAAGAGAGCTATTAAAAACCAGTGTTGTTTATACTTATTTGTTAAGTCCACTATTTAAACTATTGCAAAGAATTTGAGATTGAAGATTGGGCTTGAGCTGAGAAATCCTACATTTTACAAGACAGCTCTGGAAAAGCTAGGAGTTGATCCCAAAAAGTGAGGAACCTCTACAATATGAAGGTAACAGAGTCAGAGTCATAGAGAAAAAGGCTGATCAGAAACAACCAGCTAAGTAATTATAAGACATACTGAAGCTGTTAGGTGGGGGAGGCAATGACAGAGTGGCATTATTGCTAGACTATTAATCTACAGACTCAAGTAGTGTTCTGGGAATTTGGGTCCAATTCTGCCATGGTGAAATTTGAATTCAGTAAAAATCTGGATATAAGGGTCTAATGAGACCCATGAAACTGTTGTTGATTCTCGGAATAAACCCATTTGGGGAACCTTACCTGGCCTACATGTGACTCCAGACCCATAGTATTGTGGTTGGTGCTTAATTGTTCTCTGGGCAACTAACAATAGGCAATAAATGCCAGCCGAGCCAGCAGTACCTTATACTGTGACTGAATTAAAAACAAAGCAATTTTGCTCCAGGAATAAAGTATTTCTCCCCAGAATACTAATAAAAATGTGTAATTATTGTTGCGCAATTGTTCTGTAAATATTGTTTTTAAGGAAACCCCATTGTATAAAGTTTGCAGTATAGAAACAAACCATTCAGCAAAACAGATATTTACTTTCTACGAAAAAATAGATACTTAGTACAGCTATCTAACTCAGCTACAATACCTTAAGGATTCAAAGGGTCTATCTGGGATACTTTTTTAGAACACAGTGTAATGGGCCACTTACCCCAAGGTCACCCTTGTTTGTTTTCTGGTAACTGGCACAGCCAGATGAGCACCACGGCAAAACCCACTCTCTTGAGGTACAGGTAATGAACCAACCAAGAGGAGTGGGTGGGTGGGGAGTCAAAAGACAGGTACTGACATCATTAACTTATAATTTTGTGGTTTTCTTATATCAGTCCTGGATTGATACAGCAAGCTTCCACACCACTATTTAATGTGTAACTCCACTTTGCTCCCTGTTTGTCACAAACACAGACAAAATTGGGAATGATACCTGCCAAGAGATGCAGAAAGTACAGTAAGGAAGTCGCTAAAGCTCACTCATCCCACTAACCCTTCAAGATTCAACAATAATCCAGTACATAGTATCACCTTGAATGAGCTCCCTGCCTCCTGACACGAGCACTGTCACTCTTACTTGTACACATAAAAATTTGTGAAGAACTCTCTTGGTGACCCAAGAATATAGTGAAAGGAGAAGGCCTGTAGTATACGAAGTGAATGCAGCCCATATCTCCATTCCTGATGTCACTGGAGCAGAACTTTATGATGTCACAGTAAGATGATATCAAACAAACCACGGACAACACACCGATGGACATAAACAGCAACATAAAGACCGTCACAAGAGCAACTCCTTTACTGTAGGTTGGTAATTGAAACCAGTAGTCTTCCTCAGTCTTACCTCATTTTCCCTACAAATAAGAATAAAAAAAGCCAATCCAGCATCTTAATTTACATTACCTTCCTGGACTTCTCCTTTGACAAAGTACTTTTTTTCTTATGATCCTTTTATTTTGCCAAATGTGGCCACAAATTAAATGCATTGTCAATAAATCTAAAGAAACTGGCATGAAATTGACAATTTTCGAAGGCCTATAATTCACTGTGCAATCTGATCTCTTTGATATGAACAACTACATTATAGGAAAATCAGAAAATTGGATAGATGCACATCAGACAACTTAATCTCAAATAATGTGCAGGATTTTCCCCTCCCTGTCCAAAGAAGTGGCAAGTAGCAGAAAACAATGAGGCAGTTAGCCCTGCAGAGATACCTGCCGCCTTTCTGTCACTTAACACAATTAACTTCTGGGCAAGAACATCCATTCGAGATTTTCTCAACTTGTTTTCAATTAAGGCCCTTAAGTAGGCAATTTTTGACCTCTTAAAATCCTCAACTGGCTACCTCCTGGATTAACTGCCTATCCAGCAGGGGCAAAAGGTTCCTATTTTCCAATGTAGAAACAAGGTGACATTCTACTCGAACATAGCAGCCTCCACTGGCCCAAATCTGGAAGGAAACAGAAGCAGGAATGGCAGGAAAGAGGGTAATATCTGAAAATCACCCCCCCCCCCCCCAACACACACACACCTTGCTCTAGTCTCTAATCCCAGTTTCCCATGATCCCTACCCTTCAACAAGAAGGTTTTATTGTCTCAGGATTCTGCAAGTAATAGGACTCATTCGACTGTGTTTAGAACACTAGCCTCAGATTGCGCCCCAGATCTTCAGAAGCTGCTGACCAATGGTGGAAGCCTGCTATAGGCTAGAAGCTTGTCTATGCTCTGCCTGTCAGGTCTTAATGAGCTGAGTCACATGTGATAGCTCATTTATCTTGAGGGTAGGGGTGTCATGTCAGTCACCACCTAATGTTCTCCCTGCCACCACGCCAACTCTCCACACTTTGGCTAAAAACAGGAAAATTGTGCCCAATGTTTCCTGGTTACATGCATTATTAGTTGGGAATGAGATCATCTACTCTTTGTGACAGCAAAGTGGAAGTTCTGGAATAGACCGTCTCAAGTCTCTTCTTTTAAAACAAAAATGATCTTGCAGTTTCCATCATTTTCTACTTTCTTAACTCTAGTCTGTGGATCAGCTCTCATCGGCCTGTTGCCTTTCTCCTGTCTGAGCCCAGACACTGAGTTTTGACATTTGGTAGAACTAATAAAGTTGACTGGGTGAAAACGTCTCCACTAGTTGCAAAGTCAAGGTCTCAGAGGGCTATTAATAAAATTGATTCCTTCCAGAAGGAGGTGCTATATAGTGATAAGGAGCAAGGGGCATTAGTATATTTTCATCTCCTCAGTCCAAAGTCACTGAGGTTAATTGCAATTTCCACCAGTCATTACCCTCCAGTCATTACCCTCAATGAGATCAGCCAACTCAGCACGGATAGGCTGTTTTAAAATAATCTCACAATTTTCATATGCAATCATGCAATTTAAATCTTCAGTTTCTAGATTGCTGATTTGGTATCATTCCACTAGGACACTCCATACCCAATGTCTCTAGGGGCTGTTTTAAAATAATCTCAGTTTTCATATGCAATTGTGCAATTTAAATCTTCAGTTTCTAGATTGCTGATTTGGTATCATTCCACTAGGATACTCCATACCCAATGTCTCTAGGGGCTGATGCTGTGGCGGGTTTGGAGACATGCGAGAATTTTTTTTTAAGTTGATGTTCTGACTATGACAGATACATAAAACAAACCAAGGACAGTTGCATAAAATTAGAAACTAGAGGTAACGCTTTGGAATGGGATAGTGTGATCAACATCAAAGAGAAGTCATGGAGACGTGTCTATGGACAGAAGTGGGTGTGTGTGACCTTGATTCAGGTGTTTCAGTGCTGCATCGGGTGTATGTGGAAAGCTGACTGGTGGACAGGTTGGCACAAGTCCAGGAGGTGCCAACATGATGAAACTTCCTTGAAGAGGAAAGCAAGTTAGCAAGGACAGAAGATTGGGTGTTTTGTATAGGACCAATGTTGTTTTGCAAAAGGGAATATAGTATAAAAATAAATTTTGCATTTATACAATGTCTTTATAAACTTGGGATGAAGGAATGAGGAGGTGTATTCACCATTGTAACGGTGTTGAGAGAGGTGTTCTGTCATATTAAATTGACAGAAAGAGATTCAATTAAAAATTTGTTTGAAAAGCCTCATCTCAGCTTTTCTCTCTCTACTGCACTGCTGACTCAGAATCAGACAGATCAAAAGGCTTATTCAGAAATTAATAAACCAATTTCAGAAAAAGCTTACTTTATAGAACACCTGACATAACCCCTGGATATTCCAAAACACATTTCAAGGACACCCATGAAATACGGCATAACAATCAACAGGTAAGTAGCTTAGTGACAAAACAGAAACTGCTGCAAAAACTCAGGCCAGGCAGCATCTGTGGAGAGAAAGTAGGGTCAACATATTCTGAAGAAGGATCACTGGATCTAAAACGTTGACCACATATGCTGATGTTTCTCCAGCAATTTCTGGTTTTGTTTCTGATTTTCAGCATCCAATTACAGGTTTTTTTTTGTTAAGCAGTTTAGTGATCTTGGTTGAAGGATAAATGTTTTAAAGGAGGAGACATGGGAGCTTTGAACCAAGGTCTCAGACACAGTGTCCTCTGGGAGCCTGAATGTGTTTCTTATAGCTGAACACATATATTTACAGCATCTTTTAGAAATCAGCCATAATAGAAATGAACAGAAAATGTAATTAACAGTGAAAAATGACACTTTTTATAGTGCATGCCATTCTTTTCATTACAGTTTCAGTTTTTAATTTATGGACCTGTTTTATTACGCTCTCTAAAATAAGCTTGTAAACGTTCCACATGTTTTGTCAATGTAATCTTGATAGTATTAGAAATGGAATTTCTTAAAGGCAACCAAGATTTATCTTTTTTAAAAATGCCATACAGATTGACAGTGAACCATATTTGATCCACAGGCTGTACTGGTGATCACAGTGGTGAATAGCGCTCAGCAGAGTGCAGGAGGGGTTGAGCAAAGCAGAATGAAATTCAGACAGGACTTTCACTCCTGATCACTAACTGGTGAAGCCACATTAAGAGCATATTGAGTAAGCAGAACATTAAATGTGGATGTGATACCTTCCATGATTGGACTGCCTTCCCATCCATACTATCTGAGCTTATCAGGAATATTGCTTAGGCATGAGACACAGGGCAGGTGGCAGAATCTACAGCCATGCTCAAGCAATGAACATCTTCAGTGGATTAAATTATCACAAAAATAGAAAGAAGACAAAAGCCTTGGAAAATGAACAGATGGCAGTGCCTGTTAGATGCTGTAGAGCTTTTGGCAGAGTAACTCAGTTTCCTGCATTGATCGACATATCCTGAGTATTCATTTGTAGGAATAAAACAAAACAGTTCTGAAGAAGGTTCGCTGGACCCGAAATGTTAACTCTGTTTTCTCTCCACAGATGTTGCCAAACCTTTCTCCTGTAATTTCTGTTTTTGTATTGATTTGCAGGATTTGCATTGGGGCAAGAGTGGGGATGGAGGATAGGCTCAAATCTACTATTGCAGCATGAGGTATGAAGGCCATCGTGTTGAAGTAAAAAGCAGAGGGCCTTTGCAATCTTTGTCTTGAGATCACAAACACACTGGTTCTAAATTATAAAAATGTCAGAAAGAAATATAACTATAGAGCACCTTTAATAACCTTGAGATATCCCAAAGTAATTTTCACTTAGTGCAACATATTCAAAGGATATTCAGCATTGTAGGAAACACAGCACCAATTTGTACATAGCAAAATCTCACAAGCTGTAATGTAATAACAACCAGATAAACCATGTTTGGTAATGTTGGTGAAGAGATAAATGTTATTCAGCACATCAGAGTAAACGTTCTTCCTCTTCCAAAAATAATCTTTTTATGTGCACTTGAGAGGCAGGTCAGGCCAACAGTTTAACATCTCATCCAAAAGTTGGCATATCCATAGTGCATCAGTCCCTCAGTTTTGCACTGGAATTATTAGACTCGAAGGTGCCCTCAGGTCTCTGCACCAAGACTTGAACCCACAATGTTTACGAGGGTTATTGTATTCTGACCCCTCTTCAACAATGCTTTGTACAACCCATGCTTTGTAAAACTAAGCAGCAGCCTGCCCACCTTGGGTCCCAGAGTATTTCAGATTATCTGCACTGATGGTCCTGACCATGCCCAGTTACACTTGCAGGTATTACAAACTGCTGTAGGAGCAAGATCACACAAGCAGTTTCCAAAAGGAAGTCGCTAGAGAGTGATTTAGGATGGGAATCCTGTTTGAATAATCCTCTTCTTATGGCCAGGACCATTTGCAAGATCCCCTCTAACTTCTGATACATGTTAGGCTCCAACTTGACAACTCATTTCCTTTGCAGGTGAGATGGAATTGTGTTATTAAGCAAGCTTCAAATGTGCAAGCCGAGCCTGGAAAAATACATTCCAAAGTCCCGACTGGAATGAATGGAGTTTTTATTGTGGTTTCGGAACTGGTTGTCCATAGGAATATTTTGCAACCACACTCAATTCTGCAGCCCCAGCCTTGGTGCAGTCACAGGCTTTTGTCAAGACATTCTCCACAGTTCTACTGCCAAGACACACAGGAGCCAAAGGTTCTGATTCAACAGGCTCAGTTTATTCAGCTGTCTCACCATGTTTACTAATTTTTCAACATATACCATGAAGTTTGCTCAATGGCAAATCTGTGTTTGGAACCATACAGGCAAGGACAGCCCAGTTCCAGTAAGACAGCAGGCATGCTGTCAAAAACCTCCATTCCTCAAGATAGTGAGTGAAGGAAGTTTGGGGAGTAGGTGTTGTGGGAATTCTAACCAAGCTCTCAACCTGAATTCTGTCCAGTTAAAGTGTATACACATGGACATCAGCTTAGGGCTCAACCACACTGTCTCCATGATCAAACTGCTTGCAAGCACTCAGAGAGAGGTGGTTCAGAGTGAGAATTTTACCCTTGAAGAATATCCACTTAGTATGAGAGTACTGCTGGGGTCTAAGAACCATATACAACAAGGGTCGTTTGCAACAAAAAAATTGCATTGATATAGTGCATTTAATTTATCAAATATCGCAAAATGCTCCAAGGGAACATCAAATAAACTTTGTCAACAATCCATATAAGGAAGCATGAGGAGAGTTGATGAAAAGCATTGTCAGCAAGGTAGGTTTTAAAGGAATGACTCAAAAAGGAGAAGTTTAGTCATGTTTCTGTAATGTAGTGATTATAAATTTTGCCTGACACACAGACGTCCCCATTCCAAAACAGGCAAAAACACAGTTAAAGCATGGGTATCAACATATGGGGAGTGGGTGGATTGCCCTTCTTTGCAACTGGCAAAATCAGTTGATTTTGGGGCTGTTGTGGTGTGGTGGTAATGTCATTACATCTGGGCCAGAAGGCTGGGGTTCAGGCTCCACCTGCTCCAAGGTAAACAAGTTGATTAAAAATATCTAAAGAAGACATAGGAGTGTGAAATTGAGGCCACATTCAGATCAGCTCTGATCTTATCAAATGGTGGAACATAGAAACATAGAAAATAGGTGCAGGAACAGGCTATTTCAGCCTGCATCACCATTCAATAGGTTCATGGTTGATCATACGATCTCAGTATCCCATTCCCAGCCTCTCCCCATTCCCCCATATCCTTTTAGCTGCAAGGGCTATGTGTAACTCCCTCTTGAATACATGAATACATCTAATGAACTGGCCCAAACAGCTGCCTGAGGGAGAGAATTCCACAGGTTCACAACTCACTGAGTGAAGATATTCTTCCTCATCTCAGTCCTGAATGGCTTACCCCTTATTCTTAGACTGTGACCCCTTATTCTGGACTTGCCCAACATCAGGAACATTCTTCCCACATCTAGCCTGTCCAGTACCATCAGGATTTTGTATGTTTCTATGAGATCCCCCTCATTCTTCTAAATTTCAGTGAATATAAGCATAGTTGACACAGTCTTGCCTTACATCAGTCCTGCCTCCCCAGGAATCAGTCTGGTGAACCTTCACTGGACTCCCTCAATAGCAAAAATGTCTTTCTTCAGACTAGGACACCAAAACAGGCTAGAAGTAGCCAAATGGTATGTTTCTGCTCATTATTCATAGGTTCATACTTATATTCATATATGAGTGTGACAGGGAATTCCAGAGATAAGGGTCCAAGCAGCTGTAAGTGAATCCATCAGTAGTAAAGCAAGTGAATAAACAAGGCCAGCTCTGGAGGAGCACATATTTCCTGCAGTCTAGAGGAGATTAAAGAGATCAGAAGGAGCAAAGCCATGGGGAGACTGAACAGATGGATAAAGACTTGAAGTTCATAACGTTGGTAAACCAGGAGCTTATGCCGGTCAGTGAGCACAGATGAGACACGCGAAAAGGACTGGATTTTAGTTATTATACGGACAGCAGAGTTTCGTTGGGATCCTTTGTGAGAAGAGGGAGGTTGTCATCACTGGAGCTCCTGTATTTGTCCTCCAGTGTAAAGCAGGGGACTGAACCCCAACCTTGGATTTGGGCTACTTATGGTTACTCTAACTGGCTGTAGTAGTGTCAACCTTTGCAAACTGGATAATTTAAGGAATAACTAAGTCCTTTTGCTGGTACCCCTACTAAAGTTCCCCTTGCTTACTTCTCTCATCTGTGCAAAGCCAGTGGTACATTCTGGAACATACTTTGCTGTTGACAGTGAATACAGACTTAGTTAGAGACAAAAAACTGCAGATGCTGGAATCCAAGGTATACAAGCAAGAGGCTGGAAGAACATAGCAAGCCAGGCAGCATCAGGAGGTGGAGAAGTCAACACTTTAGGTGAAACCCTGAAGAAGGTTACACCCGAAACATTGACCTATCTACCTCCTAATGCTGCCTAACTTGCTGTGTTCTCCCAGCCTCCTGCTTGTCAACAGTAAATACAAAGCATTGAAAAGTCACAGGTAGCACCAACTATTGTCACAGTAGACATCAGGTCGACATCAGGTGGATATCACTTGCATATCGGAAAATTTCAGGTTGAAGTGCCACTCCAGAGGCTCGGACACACAATCCAGATAGATTCTCTCGCTACAGTGTGGATACTGCTGTACTGTCAGCTCAGCCATCACTCAGTTAAGGTGCTAGGCCGAAGTTCTATCTACCCAGCCTGGTAAATGTAAGCAATCCAATGGTAATACTTTCAAAAGAACAGTGTACTCAGTGTCCTGGCCAATATTTATCCTATAATAAATATTACTAAAACAGGAGAGCAGGCTATTTATTTCTTTGCAGCTTCTGGGAACTTGCTCTGTCCACATTAACTACAGCATTTTCTTCATTATAGTACCATTCTCTACACTTCAAAAATATTTCAATGGCTCAGACATCTGTGGTCATGAACAGTGCTAAGTCCAAATCTTTTTATTTATTTTAAAATTGAAATACTTATATTGCATTTCTGATGAAACTGTACTCCAAGAGCATTTGGATCATCACATATTGCAAATTTTCTATAAAATGCACCCAAGTTTCCTCATTGCGATAGCATTGCCCCTTTAAGACCAGAAACTTGTAAAAGCTGTAAAACACAGCAGAGTGCCAAGCAGTGAATTTTACCTAACACAAAGCAGACTTTATTGGACAGCTGAAATTTACAGACTGTACGCAGGACAAAAGTACAATGTCACAAAGTCACATTAGATCAGTGAAAAAAACACTACAGTTAACAAAAAATAATTGCCTTTAACACTGAAGTCACGGAAATTTATCAAGGACAAAATTCATACCTGGAATAAAAGTTGATCTTATGGAAAATCTCCAAATCGACCACGGCTTTTAAGTTCCTCTTACTTCAAGCTCACTTTTGAGTGAGATCAGTGACTTTTAGTGTAAAAAATGGTATGCCTCCATTGCTAAGCCATCACTCAATGGCAAAACTCTCACATCGGATGTCGAAAATTTTGGGATCAAATCATTGAGAAACCTAAACATAATGTAGAAGGACACTTCCAGTATTGAGTGAGTGCTCTTGCAGATGTCATCCTTTGGATAGATGCAAGGATCCCATGGCACTGGTCCCAAGAACAGCATAACTGTTCTCACCTGTATCCTGGGTGATATACTTAACTCTCAACCAACATCACTAAAATGGATTCAATGGCCATTATCATACTGTTACGTATGGGAGCTTGCTTTATACAAATTGGCTGCTTCATTTCCTACTTTAGACAAAGAACTACACTTCCAAACAAATCTATCTAATTAGTTATAAGCACATTGGGAAGTCCTGATGTTATAAAAGGCATATACACGGTAAATGAAAGTGTTTTTCTTTCATTTTCTTCTCATGTCACTCCTTGATTCTATGTTGACTTAAATGGCTCTCCAGCCAGTTAAAGCCATTATTATAGGTGTCCAAAATCTTCTGTTAGACAGGAAAAACATTCAAGACAATATTCACTTTCCTGTTGTGTAGCTCAGTTGGCTGGATGAAGGATTGGGAGTACAGACTAACAACAACAGCGTGTTCCAATTCCCACACCGGCTGAGCTTACCATGCTTGTCCCACTTTATCAAATTTGCACCTTGCCTGAGGCGTGGTGATCCCCAGTTACATACGCCATCACCAATCATCTGTCTCTTTTATGAGAGAGCAACCCTATGGTCCTGTGGATGCTGGGACTCAGGTGAAAAATGTTTCAACTGTGATGCTCTGTGCAGTCAAATATCTTACCTATTCTGTCTGTCTGGTCTCACATATGAAGACTGCGATGTTAGCTGGCTGGCATTTGTTAGAGAGAGGTGAAGACAATAGCTTTGTAAGAAGAGAAAGAACATTTATAAAAATCATTATTCAAAAAACCTATTAGAATTTTAACTTATGCAGTACTGCACTATATTATGCATGTGTGTGAAGACTTTAGAAGTAACTAATTGATTGCTCCAGACAAAGCCCTGACTGGGTGCCATTTTGTTTTGTGACCAGCTTTGGCATCCCCCTGCAGGAAAAAGAAATGCTCAGACTATTTTATCCAAATTGAAACCAATTGTTTGCAAGTTGTTCTCAATTACTATTAAGCAGGGAGGGAGATGGGGGGAGCACGGTCAGGCTTAAAGTTTAGAACCAAAAGGAAGAAATTAAACTTAAAACACAAAGAACCAGGGAAAATAAAAAAGAGAATGAGCAGGACAAAAGAGAATGAATTAAGGGAAAGTAGTTAAAAATTAATAGCAATAAATTTAAGGCTAGGAAGTATCATAAATATATTGCACCTGATCTTTGACCGCTTAATGTACCAGCCCAAGGATTGGGATGTGAGTTATGTGGAAAGACTGAAAAAGGAAGGATTGTGCTCCTTAGAGAAGAGATTAAGGGGAGTTTTAATAGAGGCACTAAAAATTATGAAGCGTTTTGATCGGGTAAATAAGGAGAAATTTTCAAGTGGCAGGACAGTCATTAACCAGAGGACATCAATTTAAGATGCTTGCCAAACGAACAGGAGGGGAGATGAGAACTGTTTTTAGTAGTGAGCTGTTGCAATCTGGAAATGGAGAGAATGAAAAAGCAGTTGAAGCTGATTTACTAAAAATGTTCAAGATGAAAGTAAACAATTAAAAGTAAAATAAATTAGGTTTTACAATGAATAAAATAACTTATGAAATGTTATCACTGATATTAATGCAGGAAATGCACTTGCCAATTCGTGCACAGCAAATTCCAATAAACAACATGAAAACTAACCAGTAACCCGCATTATTTTGTGATGTTGATTGAAGGATAAATATTAGCCAAAGCATTGAGAGAACTCTCCCACTTTTCTTCATAGTCATGATGTGGCATCTTTTATGTCCATCTTGGAGGAAAGATCCATCCTGGATCTCGCATCTCATATGAACGACAACTCTCCAGCCATTGCAGTTCCCTTGCTATTTTTTAGCAGTTAATAGACTCCACACATTATTAATTGGAATGATTGGAAGAACAAAGTCATAGACTGAACAGATAATATGAGCAGTTTTTAATACAATCCCTACTGTGTGGAAACAAACTCTTCAGCCTAACGAGTCCACACCAACCCTCTGAAGAGTAACCCACTCAGATCCGTTCCCCTACCCTATACTTATCCCTGACTAATGCACCTAACCCACACACCCCTGAAAACTATGGGCAATTTTGAATTACCAATTCATCTAACCTGCACATCTTTAGATTGTGGGCAGAAACCGGAGCACCTGGAGAAAACCCACGCAGACATGGGGAGAATGTGCAAACTCCACACAGACAGTGACCTGAGGCTGGAATCAAACCTGGGTCCCTGGTGCTGTGAGGCAGCAGTGCTAACCACTGAGCCACTGTGCCACCCCAGTCAGGCTGACATTGTCTGCAGAGCAGTCCCTAAGTAGAAATATTGGAAAAGAAGAAACACATGGCAAATAAATTACTTGGTAATACAGAACTCGAGTATTGCTGAAAATAAAAGGAACATGCCATTGAAGCTTTTGTCTTTCATTTATCAGAACAAATGCAAGAATAGCAAAATTCAGAGGACAACAATGAGTACTTCTTTTTGTCATGCAGTCCTTTGAAACATCTTGCTTCTGTCCAGATGGGAGAAAGTGAGGACTGCAGATGCTGGAGATCAGAGCTGAAAAATGTGTTGCTAGAAAAGCGCAGCAGGTCAGGCAGCATCCAAGGAGCAGGAGAATCGACGTTTCAGGCATAAGCCCTTCTTCAGGAACGCCCGAAACGTTGATTCTCCTGCTCCTTGGATGCTGCCTGACCTGCTGCGCTTTTCCAGCAACATATTTTTCAGCTTCTGCCCAGATGTTAATTAATACAAGGGATGTGGGGCTTTGCTGGCTGGGCAGCATTTGTTGCCAATCCATATCTGGCCCTTGAGGTGGTGGTGAGCTGATTTCTTGAACCACTGCAGTCCATTTGCCATAGGGACACCCAAAATGCCATTAGGGAAGGAGTTTCAGGACTTGCCCAGTCCCAAAGAAAGAATAGTGACATATTTCCAGGTAAGGATGATGAGTGGTATTTTCCTGAGTGCAAGATGAAAAGTTTCAACAGCATGCTCCCTGTTTCAGCAATACTTTGCAAAATAATTCTTTAAAGGCACCAATTAGTCATCAGGACTTTGAAAGTTTGCTGCAATGTATTTGACTTTTAAAAGCAGAAATATAGCCAACTGAGAAGTTTGTAATCTTAACTGTGCACTCAATATCTTGCAGTGACCTTTTGTTCACAAATTATTACAGACATTATACAAGCAGACATCTCAAAAGTGGCATCTTCCCACTTCCTGGGAAGTGATTAAAGATGACGATTTCACTGGCAGGATATACTATAAATGTCCTTGAGTTTCCAAAAATAAAAGATTCATCTCCAGAACCCAACTTCTATCCACATTAGGAAAAATAATAAGTAAGGGGCATTAACCGAAATGAGTTTAAAAAATTTTTTCTTTAACACTTGATGTAATGAAGGAAACACTGTTTCTGAAATTTTGCTGTGTACCATAACATAATGACCATAGAGTCATATCGCATTGAAACAGTTCCTTTGCCCCAGCATGCCTATGCAGGCCAAACTACACTAATCCCATTTACTTGTCCATAGCCTACTATGCCCTGGCATTTCAAGTGCTTCTCCAGATGCTGTTTAAATGTTGTGAGAGTACCTGTCTTCAATCAATAGTGCCATGATATCTTTCATAACTATCTGAATGGAAAGGCAGTCCTTACCTTATCTCATCTCTGACAATACAGAAATGCCTCATGTGTAGAACTGAAGTGTCTGCTAGATTTTATGTTCAAGTTCTAAATCAGGGCCAGAACTACAACCTTCTGTTGCAGGAATAAGAGCAAAACAATGGGACAACTTTGCAGAAACAAGCAAAATGATTCTGGCCACTTGTGCATCTCTGGATTCCATTTCTCCACCACTGATGAGCTGCTTTGTTTTTTTTAAATTTCAAAATATACTTTATCCATTAAAAAAATACTTTGTGCATGTATATGCTATATACATATGTAGTCACAAATACAGTTCACTTCTGTCCGGTATCATATCAAGGAAACAAACTTTGAAATTTGACTCTATCCAAACAAACCAGAATCAGACTGTTTTTACATGTATTTAAGGCACCAGGGGGGTCCGATAACTGAATGTACCCCTATTTAACTTCAGCAGTAAGACCTCAGACTGTGGTCTTTCCCCACTGTGTCTTGGTCACAGCGGCCCCAAGCTTTAGTGCATCCATCAACATGTAGTCCTGGAACTTGGAATGTGCCAATCCGCAACACTCGGTCGAGGTCAACTCCTCGCCCTGGAAGACCCACAAGTTTCAGGCAGAGTGTCTTCCACCGAGTTGCTGTCCTCTTGGCCTCGCTCTTGCCTCGATTTACCTTGGCTCTCAAGGCCAGTTCGAACTGGTCACAGATGCTCATCAATCTGACAGCGGATCTGAGCAGAAAACGGTGGCATCATCTGTGCTGCCTGTAATAGTCACTCCTCTCAGGCTGACATCCTTCCTGAGGGACTTAGCAAAAGGCTCTATCCAACACACAATCAAGGCAAGAGAGAATGAGCAGCCCTGCCTGACTCCAGATCTGATCGGGAAACCTTCAAATGCCTTAAGCTTAACTCCAGCATTTCTCCCTTATCTTCTCTACTCTTTTTTGACTGCTCAAAATCAACCGCAAGGGCAACCTTTTGGTAACTTGCATGAGTACAGTTTAATGTGGTACTTCTTCAACATCTGTTAGGTAATGTTTAAGTCAAGAGCCCAGCAAGGTATTACTGCATGATAGATGCGATATAATTGCTTTTGTTTATTATCAAACATTTACCAATTTAGTCTATTTCTAATGGCAAGCTGATTAAGCTGAAAAACTTTCATGTCAAAAACTCATCGGTGATATACTCTTTTAAAAAGTGGAGGATATATACGAAGTGTTTATAATGAGAAATACACTGAAAGCATGCAGAGTATTTTAACTGATGACAAGTCAGGAGAAAAGCTTAGTACAACATGTCAGAATAAAGTGACAATGTCAGTGTCATTACACTCAGTTGTGCTTATGGCACAATGGTAGTGCTCTTACCTCTCTGGGTTCAAATCCCACCTGCTCTAGAGGTGTACAACAACATCTCTGAACAGGTTGATTAGAAAATATATTTTCTTAAAAGGATGCCTAACATTCATAACTTGGCACAACTTTTGCCTTGGGAACCCAGGATGGTGGTCACTGTAGTAGTTAACACAGCAAATGCCTGCACCCACAGTCTCAGACTGTCTGTCAGCCCTTTAATTGCTGGAAGCTGTAGATCAGTCTAATAGCCACGTTCTTCACAAAGTGTACATCTCCCTTTTGCAATCAATTTTGAGAAAAACAGCCATAATGCTTCATCACTGTCACAAGACTGAGCTGCTACCTGATTTGTAACCTGCCTTTAACTCTTGAGCTATACTCCTTTCAGCAAAACAAATTGCCTTAAAAGCCAGGAGCAGAATGTGCCCAGCTGACAACAACATTTTACCAACAAGGTTTCCCACAAACACCACCCCATCCCCCCACCCATTCCCTCATGTTGGACCAGTCTGTGTTTTGTGTAATTGAGTTATTTTGCATTAGGAATAAAATAGAATGTCAACAAAATAATAATATATCAGTAAAGCACAATGGAATGCAGAGATTCACAGTGGTATCAGTGGCTGCACTCTATAAAAATGCTAATGCAGAATAGCAATAAAAATGGAGAGGAGAAAATGGTGAGATTGGACAAAGATCTGGAGCAAAACTATTTTATGGTGCAACAGCCTGAAGGGTTTGAATTCAGTCAGCTATCTCAAGCATTTTAAAAGCTGGTCGAATTAAATGAATAGTGTGGGTTCTGATACTGTTCACTGTCCAGCACAGGGTATTTATGTCGGGCTATTCTGCAATGAACTTGCTTTCAAAAAAAAAATTACATTGTCCACTGCCCATTTAATCATTCACTATTGTAAGTCTGAGTTAGTCAAATCATGCTCAGGAATGCCAACTGCTCAGAAAAATGATCTCAGTCTTAACAGTGGATCAAACCTGAACATTCCTCCCTTGAGATAGTTTAACATTGCTTAAGAATAAAAATAAGGGAAAAAAAAGCTGCTACTATTCCACACATTTCACGATCTTTGGATTTTCTAAGCTAATGAACATTTGAAATGCACTCAGGCAATTTTGGAGCCAACTTCCACACAGCAAGATCCCACAAAGCAATCAAATAGATTTTCTTTCGATCATATTGATTGATGAATAAACATTGGCCAAAATACCATGGAAAATGCCCCTGCTTTTCTTTACAATAGTATCACAGTACAGCTTATGTTCTCCTGAGTAGGAAAATAAGGCATCGCCTAGTGTCTCATCAGTAAAACAGCTCCACCTAATAGTGCAGTACTCCCGCGGGACTGCACTGGAAGGGTCAGCAGTGTTCTTTCTTTCTGGTTTCTGGAATGCTATGGGCTGGACCAATGCTGGCCAAATAAGACGTCTTTGCCCACCTAAGCTGAGGAACAACACAGGTCATCAAAAAAAATATAGAAATAGGACAGAGTTGTTGGGAGTGGGGAGCAAGAGTGATAGAATTAAACCGGGAGAAAGGAGTCAGGTTTTTTTTTTGCTTTAAACTCTACTCAATAATTCAAATCTGTGAAAGTGAAACCTGGACACTTTGTAGACCAGGAATATTTGAACACTAATGTCACGATCTTTACAAAGTGAAATCATGAACCCAGTGAAATATCCTGCTGAATGGTATATGGATCAGCCAATTCAGCAGCAGCCTGTCAGCATTTAAATAGTTTATGCTGCATTAATTTGCAAATGTCAGTGCTGTGAATGGATCCACACTTGAAACCTTCAAACCATCACTTATAGCTGCAGTTGAGTAATTTGGTTCATAAATCTGTTCGATTATGAATAAGAGGATATGATGTCAGTACAAACAAACAGGAGAAAAGGTGCATTGCTGACAAAACATTTAAACAGTTGCATCAAACTCCACTTTAACATTATCAGCATTCAAATAGCTCAGAGGATTGAGATTAATGCTTCTCACTTCACAACTCTACAACCACTGTAGTGGCCAAACTCTAACAAGACTAACTCTCATTCCCAAGTCAAAATGTTGCAGGTTCAAGTCCTCCCCAAGAGACAGGAACAGATACGATACTAAGGAGCTGCTCCATTCTCTATTATCGCAAATTTCAGATAAGATGTTAAACCAAAACATTGTCTGGATTTTGGATAAAAGATGCCAAGGGCATGATTCATAGAAAAGTAGAAACATTCTCACTGGCAAGCCTTTCAATGTTTGTCCTTGAGATAGAACAGATTATGTAGCCATTGCCACATTCTTCTTGCTCAAGCAGAACGTCCCTAATAATAAAATAAGTTATAAAGAAATTCATTACTTTATATCTTTACCATTGATCACAGAGGCAATTAGAGTCATAGACTCAGAGATGTACAGCATAGGAAACAGACTTCAGTCCAACTCGTCCATGCCAACCAGATATCCTAAATTAATCTAGTCCCATTTGCCAGCACTTGGCCCATATCACTTTAAACGCTTCCTATTCATATATCCACCTAGCTGCCTTTTAAAGGTTCAAATTATACCAGCCTCCACCACTTCGTCTGGCAGTTCATTCCATACACGCACCACCTTCTGCATGAAAAATCTGCCCCTTTGCTCCCTTTTAAATCTTTCCCCTCTCACCTTAAACCTATGCCTGCTAGTTTTTGACTCCCCTTCCCCATGGAAAAAACTTTGGCTGTTCACCCGATCCACACACCTCATGATTTTATAAATCTCTATAAGTTCACCCCTCAGCCTCCAATGCTCCAGAAAACTAGCCCCAACTTATCCAGCCTCTCCCTACAGCTCAAACCCTCCAACCCTGGCAACATCCTTATAAAGCTTTTCTGAATCCTTTCAAGTTTCACAACATCTTTCCTATGGCTGGGAAGCCAGAATTGTAAATAGTATTCCAAAAGTGGCCAGACTAATGTCCTGTACAGCCACCATGATCTCCCAACTCCTATGCTTGATGCTCTGACCTATAAAGTATACCAAACGCTGCCTTCACTATCCTATCTACCTGAAAGTCTACTTTCAAGGAACTATGAACCTACACTCCAAAATCTGTTCAGCCTCACACCCCACAAACTTACCATTAAGTGTATATGTCCTATCCTGATTTGCATTTCCAAAATGCAGCACCTCACATTTATCTAAACAAAACTCCGTCTGCCACTCCTCGGCCCATGATCAAGGTCTCATTGTAATTTGAGGTAACTTTCTTCGCTGTCCACTATACCAACAACATTGGTGTCATCTGCAAATTTACTAACTATACCGCCTATATTCACATCCAAATCATTTATATAAATGATAAAAGCAGTGGACCAGCACTGATCCTTCTGGCACTCCACTGGTTACAGGCCTCCAGTCTGAAAAACAACCCTCCACCATCACCCTCTGTGTCCTACCTTTGAGTCAGTTAAGGTATCCAAATAGCTAATTTTCCCTGCATTCCATGTGATCTAACCTTATTAAACAGTTTACCATGCAAAACTTTGTCAAGTGCCTTACTGAAGTCCAGACAGAACATATCCACTACTCTGCTTTCATCAATCCTCTTCATCACTTCCTCAAAAAACTCAATCAAGTTAGTGAGACTCAATTTCCCACGCACAAAGGTATGTTGACTATCCCTAATCCCAAACATATGTAAATCCTGACCCTCCAGCAACTTGCCCATCAATGATGTCAGGCTCACCAGTTTATAATTCCCTGGCTTTCCCTTTCTACCTTTCTTAAATAGTGGCACCACATTAGCCAGCCTCCGCTCCTCCAGCACCTCACCTGTGACTATTGATGATACATCAATCACCTTCCCTAGCTTCCCACAAGTTTCTGGGGTACACCTAATCAGGTCCCGGGGATTTATCCAACTTTATGTATTTTAAGACATCCGGCACCACCTCTTCTGTAATATGGACATTTTTCAAAATATCAATATGTCATGGAATCCTTACAGTGTCAAAGCAGGCCCATCGAGTCTACACCAACAACATCGAAGAGCATCTCATTCAGACCCACTCCATCTCTGTAACCCTGCATTTCCCATGACTAACCCACCTAGCCTGCCCATCTCTCAATACTACAGGCAATTTAGCATGGCCAATCCACCTAACCTGCACATCTTTAGATTGTGGGAGGAAACCAGAGCAGCCAGAGGAAACCATGCAGACACGGAGAGAATGTGCAAACTCCACACGTACAGTTGTTCAAGGATGGAATTGAACCCAGGTCCCTGGAGCTGTGAGGCAGCAGTGCTAACCACTGAGCCACCGTGTCACCCAAGTTCTCTAGCTTCCATATCCTTCTCTGCAGTCAATATTGATGCAAAATACTTCCTTAATATCTCATCCATCTCCTGCGGTTCCACACATAGGCAGCTTTGTTGATCTTTAAGGGGTCCTATTCTCTTTCTGGATTAGTGGTGCTGGAAGAGCACAGCAGTTCAGGCAGCATCCGAGGAGCAGTAAAATCGACATTTCGGGCAAAAGCCCTTCATCAGAAATAAAGGCAGAGAGCCTGAAACGTGGAGAGATAAGCTAGAGGAGGGTGGGGGTGGGGAGAAAGTAGCATAG